>NC_090444.1:727471106-727778114 GCF_031143425.1 Pleurodeles waltl
TGCAATAGGAAGAAATAGGCCTAGGGGCAACACAAACCATATACTAAGAAAGTGGAATGCGAATCACAAATTCCCCCATAGGCAAGTGTAATGTGTAGAGGGGAGCTGGGAGTGTAAGAAAACCACAAATGTGCATAAAATACCCCACCCCAGAGCCCAGGAAAGTAGGAGTAAAGTACTGCAGGTTTCCGCAGGACACACTACAAGTCTTGATAAGAGTTGTTGCAAGGACCAAGCAAGACTACAAGCAACAAATGGTGGATTCCTGGACCTGAAGACCTGTGAAGAGAGGAGACCAAGTCCAGAAGTCTCAGAAGATTCCAGGAACCACAGGAGACCGTGCCAACCTAGAAGATGGTGCAAAAGAGGATTCTCCGGTTGGAAGAAGTCTGCAGAAGAGCACCAAAGAAGATGGCTGCATGCGGGTTCCTGCATGATGCAAAGGATGTCCCACTTCAAGATGTTGGATGCAGGCGAGTTGCAGCGCTGGATTAGTCCAACAAGCCTTGGTTCAAGCAATGTCGCGGATTGCGTCAAAATGGCGCTGCCTTGACCCAGGAGGGACCTGGGGGCCTCAACTCAGGCTGAGGAGGCAGAGAGGGCTCCCAGCACTAGAGGGATCCCACAGATGACGAGGCAGCACCCACGGGAGTCCCAGGACACGGGGACATATAAGGTGAAAATTGCGGTTGCTGCAGAACTACAAAAGAAGGTCCCACACTGCAGGAGAACAACTCAGCAAGTTGAGCGTCACAGGATAGAGTGCTGGGGACCTGGGCCACGCTGTCCATGAAGGATTCTTGCAAATAGTGCACAGAGGCCTCAGGAGCTAGAGATGACACATTGAACAGGGATACTGTTGCAAACCGGGAAGACAAGATCTTGCCTCTGCCAAATTTGGACAGCTGGACCTTAGGACAGTCTGGGTCAAAAGGGTCCACCACCTGTGTTCCAAGTAGCATGCTCATCATCATCAGGAGAGGAGTCTCAGAGAACCAGTCGCCATCTTAGAAGGTGCCTGTTGGAGCAGGGAAGTGACTCCGTCACTCCACGGGGGATTTCTTCGGTCCTTCTGGTGCAGGGAGAAGACAGGGAGTCCTCGGAGTGTGCACACCTTGGAAACTGTTGCAGTTGCTGGTTGGAACTGAAGCTGCAGAGTCACAGTAGCCTTATTTGATACTTTGTTGCAGTTACAGCAGTTTCTGGAGCAGTCTGCAGTTGATACCACAGTCAGAGGACAAAGAAGGAGTTGCAGAGGATTCCTGGTGGAAACTTGCAAACTAAATCTGAAGAGGAACCCACTGGAGAGACCCTAAATGGCCCAGAAAGGGGGATTGGCTACCTAACCAGGTATGCACCTATCAGGAGGGGTCTCTGATGTCACCTGCTGGCACTGGCCACTCAGAGACCTTCAGAGTGTCTTCACACCTTGGAAAACCAGATGGCTAATGCCAGGGACACACTGGAGGAGCTCTGGGCACTACCCCTGGGGTGGTGATGGACAGGGGAGAGGTCACTCCCCTTTCCTTTTTCCAGTTTCATGCCAGAGCAGGAACTGGGGGGTTCCTGAACCAGTGTAGACTGGCTTATGCAAGGATGGCACCATCTGTGCTCTTCGAAGCATTTCCAGAGGCCCTGGGAGGCTACCTGTCCCAAGCCTATAACACCCATTTCCAAAGGGAGAGATGTAACACCCTCCTCCCATAGGAAATGCTTTGTTCTGCCTTCCCCTGTCTGTGAGGTATCAGCAGCGGTAGCTGCAATGCAAGCCTCAGAGAGCTGGTTTGGCAGTACTGGAGGTCCATGGTGGAGCCCCCAGGATGCATGGGATTGGCCCCCGAATACCAGATTTGGAATGGAGAGACAATTCCGTGATCTTAGACACCTTACATGGCCATATTCAAGGTTACCATTGTGAAGCTACATATAGGTATTAACTTATCTATAGTGCACACGTGTAATGGTATCCCCGCACTCACAAAGTCCGTGAAATTGGCCCTGGACAGTGTGGGAGCACCTTTGCTAGTGGAAGCGTGCCCTCACACTTAGTAACTTATAAGTTACTGAAAGGCAATTGAAAATGGCTGTGAAATAGTGTGTGAACTACTTCACGCAGGCTGCAGTGGCAGTCCTGTGAAAGGGTTTGTCTGAGCTCCTTATGGGTGGCAAAATAAATCCTACAGCCCATAAGGCTCTCCTGGAACCTCACTGCCCTGGGTACCTAGGTACCATATACTAGGGACTTATAAGGGGGTCTAGTGTGCCAATTGGAATCGGGAAATTAAGTCACTAAACTATAGTGACTAGTTTGGAAGCAGAGAGGGCATAAGCACTGACGTTCTGGTTAGCAGAACTTCAGTGACACAGTTAAGCACTACTGGCAACACACACATTAGGCCACAAACTATGAGCACTAGGGTCCTGGCTAGCAGGATCCCAGTGAGATAGGCAAAACACACTGATAAATAGGGTTTTAACTATGAGCACTGGGGTCTTAGCTAGCAGGATCCCAGTGAGAAAGTAAAAACACAATGACACACACTCACAAACAGGCCAAAAGTGGGGGTAACCATGCTAGAAAGAGGCTACTTTCTCACAGAGGGGCACTATTAGAAAACACCAAAAGTAAGTAATAGAACCCACCCCGGAACCCAGGAAAGTGGGAGAAAATCACAGTAACTTTCCTAGAACACACAAGAAAGAAGATAATGCAAGAACCAGAAGAGACTGCAAGACACCAACAGTGGATTCCTGGACCTGAAGATGTGTGGAAGAAGGGGACCAAGTCCAAGAAGCATAGAAGAGTCCAGGGAGAACAGGAGCCCCTGCTAACCCGGATGAAGGTGCAAAAGAAGAACCACCAGTGAAGAACAACAGTCAGTACTGCTCCCAAGAAGACGGATGTGGGCTCCTGGTTGGTGCAGATGATGTCCCACGCCAGATGGATGATTGCAGTCTTGTTTGCTTCGCTGGATTCTGCCAACAAGCCTTGGCACACGCAAAGCTCATAGTTAGCAAAAAATGGCACTGCCCCGGACCAGGAGGGAGCTGCTGGACTCTACCAAGGAGGTGGAGTCAGAGAGCCCACAGAAGACCAGGCAGTGCACACAGGAGTCCACAGCATGGGGACAAAGAAAGTGCAAAAGGAGGCCCACACAGCAGTAGAACAAAGGATCCCACGCCACCGGAGACCTAATCAGGAAGCTGTGCATCACAGGATGGAGCGCTGGGAGCCGGAGCTGCACAGTGCATGAAAAACTTTGTGGAAGGATGCACACAAGAGGACTGTCCTGTGGTCTTATATTTGTCTTGTCCTTGGAATAGTGTACCTAGATTTATTAAGTATCATATTTGGGAGGCTGTACACTGGACCATCAATCTCCCAGTCCCTCTTCTTTGGAATGTAGGGATTGATTGTCTACTTGAGACCTAACCTCAAATGCAGCTGGAATAGTGGGTGTGCCCCTCATAGCGGGATTGGGCACATCCAATGTTGATCAAGAGCAACTGCAACCACATAACACCTCAGGATCCCTCGACAATTGGTTAATCAATGACAGCACCAGATTCTTCACTTCATCTAGCTTGCAGTGAATAGAGGCCAAGTCAGGGCTGTCGTGTGACCTCAATGGTTTGGCCAACCCCAGGGGTGTGTTAGTAGCATTCCCAACAGCCGTGCTTGTCCCAATGCATTTAGATGTAGCAGTGTTGCAAGGTCCTTCTGCATTCTCCAAGGGCCCATATCGATGTGAGCATGGAATCATAGGAATTACTGAGACCTCAGGGCTCAAGGGTGACAAGGAGCTTCACCCCCCCACAGGAGGGCCACTTGTAGTTCTCAGTACTATGTCCAACCTGCTATCGGACCCTCAAGGTAATTCTGTCCCTGACACTGCAATAGTTGTTTGTAATTCAGTCTTCTTTAGTAGATTGGGCTGCAGTTGTTTTTTTTTTAAAAATATATCTGGTATTTTTATAGCAGGAGGATCCAGTTGTAAGGGAAGTGTGTTGGAATTGTCTCTTAAGATAGCCTCCACTTCTTCCATTAAAATATCTATATCTTCCAAGGAGTGACTTCCTTGGTTAGAATTAAGACTAGATTTATTTTTGGGCCGTTTCCGTGATTTTTTTGAGCCACTGGAGTGGGGAAGAGAGTCCACAGCCTTACGTTTCCCCATGTCTGGTTACAGAAAAATAAACAGTATAATGTGTAAACAATTTGAATGAAACTTAAGGTGTAACTTACTGCCTGGGAGACAGTAACGCCCAGCCCAGTCTCTATCAGGCGATGATTGGTGAAGACGGGCCCGTCTTGGCCCGGTCTTTGCCCGGACACACGCCCGCACGCATCCCGCGCTGCAGGAGTCGGGTGGCGCTTAAAAGTGCAGAGCCTTCGCAGGGGTGCCTGGGGGACGTAGTCCCACCCCAGGTCAGAGACCCAAAAAGCAGTGTCCAAATACGTCCCGCGCTGAGGGAGTCGGGCGGCGCTTAAAAGCCCAGAGTCTTTGCAGGGGTCCCTGGGGGACAAAGTCCCACCCCAGGACCAAGGTCAGAGCCCCAAAAAGCAGTGTCCAAATACATCCCACGCTGCGAGAGTCAGGTGGTGCTTAAAAGCGCAGAGTCTTCGCAGGGGTCCCTGGGGGAGGTAGTCCCACCCCATTTTAAGGTCAGAGACCCAAAAAGTAGTGTCCAAATACGTCTCATGCTGCAGGAGTCAGGTGGCGCTTAAAAGCACAGAGTCTTCGCCGGGTCGCCTGGGGTACGTAGTCCTACCCCATGTCCAAGGTCAGAGCCCCAAAAAGCAGTGTCCAAATACGTCCCGCGCTGCGGGAGTCAGCCGGTGCTTAAAAGTCCAGAGGCTTCGCAGGGTTCCCTGGAGGACATAGTCCCACCCCAGGACCAAGGTCAGAGCCCCAAAAAGCAGTGTCCAAATACATCCCGCACTGCGGGAGTCAGGCGATGCTTAAAAGCGCAGAGTCTTTGCAGGGGTGCCTGGGGGACGTAATCCCTCCCCAAGTCCTAGGTCAGAGCCCCAAAAAGCAGTGTCCAAATACGTACTTATCTATCTATCTGAGCAAAGTGATTTGAGTTCCATATTGCAATTTTTATACTGTTCATTGTACAACTTTTACAAGACATGCAAATTGACTACTCTCACAGTAATACATGAACAACCAAGAGTTTCCATCACTAATCCATTGCTTGCTTTGTGATCACTCTCAATGATTTCGTAACTCTTGCTTTTATTTAGTTTTTTCATTTTATTTTAGTTGAAAGCTTGCTAATTTAATTCAATAATAATGCCTATAAATTTAAATTACAAAAACATAATTATGATTATACCCCAATGAAAGAGCTCCAAAACCAGTAGAGCGGGCAAAGTTCTGACTGATTATTTCTATGATATAAAACAAATCCAAATCGGATTCATGCCATCAGGAATTCAAATGGAAACTCATTATTAGCTACCAAAGATATAGCCAATACATGTACGTAATTCTATGGAAACTTTATGATAATCCAACAGATATTCAAAATGATATTACAACAAAGTTCCTAAGATACAATAAGTTATATGCCATTTCCTTACAAGATGAAGATTTTCTGCATCAACCTTTCTCTTCTGATTAAATTCTTGATCCTATTACACTTTTCAACTCTGTTAAAGTCCCTTGTCCAAAGAATGTGCAAGAAGAGTTTTACAAAACATTTCCTACCAAATTAACACTATAGCGGTCATTCTGCCGTGGTCCGCGGGAGCACCGCCAACAGGCTGGCGGTGCTCCTTTGGGCATTCTGACCGCGGCGGTACAGCCGCGGCCAGAAACTGAAAGTCGTCGGTGTACCGCCGGATTTCCGCTGCCCAGGGGAATCCGCCATGGCGGCGCAGCTTGCTGCGCCGCCATGGGGATTCCGACCCCCATACCGCCATCCTGTTCCTGGCGGTTTTGGCCGCCAGGAACAGGATGGCGGTATGGGGTGTCGTGGGGCCCCTGGGGGCCCCACTTAGAATTTCAGTGTCTGCTTAGCAGACACTAAAATTCGCAACGGGTGCTACTGAACCCGTCGCACCCCTTCCACTCCGCCGGCTCCATTCGGAGCCGGCTTCCTCGTGGAAGGGTGTTTCCCGCTGGGCTGGCGGGCGGCCTTTTGGCGGTCGCCCGCCAGCCCAGTGGGAAACCCAGAATGACCGCTGCGGTCTTTTGACCGCGGTACGGTCTTCTGGCGGTTCCCGCTTGGCGGGCGGCTCCCGCCGCCCGCCAAGCTTGGAATGACCCCCTATATCTATTTCAACTATTTAAAGAGTTAAAAAATGATGTTTCAGTTGATGGTTATTTTATGGAAGTTAAAATGATTGTCCTACCCACTCCAATTAATAGAACATTTCTCTTTCACATTACAACTAATTCCCTATTAAATCTTGACTGTAAAATGTTTGCAAAAGTATTGGCAAGTAACCTCTCGCCAGTTTTACATTTCATAATTCACAATTATGGACTACATTACTGAAAGGGAGATTTTCATCATACAATACTATGATTATTTGTTATATGTTAGCCAATGCCAAATGTTATAAGTCTCCTCTAGTTCTTATGCTTTAGATGCTGAAACATCATTTGACACCGTAAACTGTCAGTTCCTAATACTATTTTTAAACTATGTTTTTTTTTTTTATTTGGCTTTAACAGCTTGAATATGATGTGGTAAGGACTTTATATATTAAGCCTACAGCTAGAAAATGTAATTATTGATGTTTCCTCTGAATATTTCAATTTATTGGTAGTAGTCAAGGTTGTTGGTCTATTATCTCTTTTCATTGGCTATTTAAACTTTATGATTTGTATTCTATAATTCATACAATAGGTGAATTTTTGTTAGGGCTTTAACACTGGAAAACCCTTGCCTATACGGATGATAATTTGTTGTAGTTTTGAAGATGACACACCAAATCTGATTGCATACAATTCAAATTATGGCAGGTTATGCCAGGGTTTCTGAATATGCTCCAAATGTGAATAAAACTCTTCTTTTTCATTTGAGAGTGTATTATACTTCATAAATGGTAACAAAATTGTGGTATTCTCTGGAGTGATTAATACTGTTTCATTCTCCAAATAGATCCTGTTGATAAAACTATTATCTGAAAAATAAAGAAATATCAATAAATGTTACTTATGTGATAATGCAGAATTGAACTGGCTATAATAGTTATTGTCCCACAAATCTTATATTTGCTTTCTATTAACTTCCCTTGTAACTTTCTATTTTATATAAATTTTTGTTTATTTTGGAGTGGACAAGGTAGATATTTACTAAACATGTTATCACATGTATATATTGTAGTTCATAAACAAAACAAGTATGTTGGTAAGCTGTGCACCAGCTATTGGAGTTGTTACAGTTGAACTTGCCCCATATTTTTAAACCAAGGAGGAACTTTATTAAGGAGTTGCATTGTCCTTGTGTGACAAAAATCAGTGCAAGCCAACACAAGTCCATGGATAGAATTTACATAGTGACCCAAATGTGATTTGCTCCGTCTTTGGTGGCTTTGTAAAGAAATGTAACACAATTTTGTTACTTTACAATTTATTGAGGTATGCATTCAATGGGTGGAGCATGGGTGTTCCGATGTGCCTACCAATGGAATTTGATGCAATCCCATGTTTACTAAAGGAGTAACCCTGGAAAGGTGCCGACCACAGGAAGGTGTAACAAAGAGAATTATCTTTATTTCTCCTCATTATTGCCTCTTCCCAGTGTACTACATTCTGAAAAAGGAACATGCCTCTAAGGATTATTTCTGTGGTATTCCTTCCTGCACATAACAATCCTATTTGTAAAGCATGGGCTTTGTGCCATTGCACAATGCAGTATGCATTGGCCCCAGGTGGCCACAAGTGCACCAGCAGTAGAGGAGAGCTGAATTGCGCTATATCTTTGTAATTATGGTGAAGTTCAATTCTCTCTCTTTCAAGCAACACTGTGCAGCAATTTACCTTGCTGTGCAGTATTTTGTAAAATCTTAGTAAATGTGTCCTTTAGTTTCCTCTCAACTGTGACATTTATTTTGTAAAGTGCAGATTCATTTTCATGCACGAAAGATATTCACTGCCACCATTGTGTATATGCTGGTGGATCAAAATTTCCAATACTTTGCAGTTATTATTTTGGCTACAGTGAATGCAACAAAGCATAAGCTTGAACTTACTGGAGGTATCATCTGTTCTAAATCTGATTTTTAAATAAAAAAGTCATGCAGGTTTACATTTTTTAAATGAACACACCATTGAAGGTATGAGATCTCCTTACATATGCTGCCCTTAAGCAGCTTCCCTTTTTTGACTCCACAGCCCATCTCCAGTTCATAAAACAGGTCAGAGGCTGCCCCCTTTTTTTGAGCAAATTTTGTTTGTCATTAATTCCTAACTTTCACCCATAAAAGCAGACACTCAGTGCTTGTCTAAAACTTAAATTTCTGTTTTAGTCTCATGATGTACCTGTAGTTTCATGATGTACCTATGAGGGAGGAGGCCAAATTGAATAGTCCTCTTGAACTCTACGCGGTATTGCTAACATTCTTTCTAGTATGTAGAAAGTGACACCACAGGCAGTGGAGTGGAATTATTTGGCAGTAGTTTGAGAGTTCATCAGTGAGGAGGTTTTTCTGTCAGCAGAAGAGGCTGACCTTCCTTGAGAGAGCAGCAAAATGTGCCATTCATGATGGGTGGAAGTGACACCATTGAGGCAGGGTTTGAAGGCTTGAAAGGAGATAGGTTTAATGAAACATGATGTAGTCTCATACATGGTACCTTTCAGTAGATAACCTAGCATGCTGTGTTATCTTGATTGATTCTGTTTAACTCCAAATGCTGTATAACATACAATGGCAAGGAGGTGCAAAAGGCATATGCTCCCTCTTATTGCACCCTTAGGCCCGTATGTGTTATAGAAGGGTCTGTAGGTATTTGTGTAGCTCCTTCTATATTATGGATTGCACTAGTGCACATCTTGTGCCACAGTGATCAAGAGAGAGTGGTATCTCACTGGAATGTGTTTGGGCTACATGCAAACAAGCAAGCCAATTCCCATCACACATACTCCATAAAACAGGGATGGGTGTAATGGCAAGCAAACCATGAGGTGGTAGACTGCCTGTGCTTGACAGAGGGGGAGCACAGTCAATTTAACCTTGAGAGCACCCCTTGGCATATGGGTACAGGGTCCCAGGCATGCCAAGGCACCCTCTGTTGGTGGGTGTAATTCTTACTCCCCCACCAAAGTGAGGCAGGGTTGCCTCCAGTGAGAAAGGGTGCTGCAATTTCAAACCACTGTCTTGTCTTTCACTAATGTGCTGTCCTCAGTGCAGGCATGAACAGTAGAGTTTGTGCTGCCCTAAGGGTCAACACTATTTTATGGGTAGTGAGGCGCACAGGCACAGTATGCATCGGGCACTCCTTGTTAAGTGTGCACCATGAAGCACAATCAATGAAAATGCACCTGGCATGTACTATTTTCCGTGTCTTATCTGTGGAACAGTTCAATCTAGCTCTGGGTCCATTAAATCTGTCTCTCTGTTGGACACAATCCCTCCAAAATATTGGAACGCGGCCAAATCTGCGCTCCTACAACCTTTGCTGGAGGTTTGTAACAGCTCACTTATTAATGTCTGGATTCTTAGGGAATGGACATGGACACTCATTATTCCACTGCAGAAGAAACCAAACACTGATCAGGCTGTTTTTTTTTAGGTTTGTCTGATATCTCTCCTAACCTTTGCAGTTAAATCAACATTTATTTGGAACAAAATCACCTGTTAGAACCCCTAATGTCTGGTTTTCTACCTGGTCATAGCTCTGAAACTATATTGGTTTCAGTCCTGGATGATTTAAGGATGCTAGCGGACAAGGCAAACCCAACTGCCTTGGTACTTCTTGATTTCTCTTCTGCATTTGATATAGTATCTCATTCCATCCTTCTAACCAGATTGACAGAGTTCAGGATAGGAAAATCAGCAATACAGTGGAGTTTGCTTTTTATTGAAGATAGACATCAAGCCATGTACTTTCCTTCATATATGTTGGCTTACAAGGCATAAGGAGAAAGTGTTCCATAGGGGACTGCACTTAGTCTGACCCTGCTTGATATCTACATCTGTATTTTGTCCCTATTGGTCAAATCTTTCAGTGTCTCCTGCACGAATTATACAGGTGACACTGAGTTTGTGGTAGCCTTGGACAAAACTGGAACTGGGTCGACCCGTATGGATAATTCCCACCAGTGTATGTCGACTGTTGCCTCATGGTTTGACAATTGCTTCCTCAGAGTTTAACTCCAACAAGTCTGAGGTACTCTGGCTTTACCAACCCACTCTGGCTAGAAAATTTCCCTCCATCTGCCTGCAAAGTCCGTGAAGAATTTGGGCTTTTGTTTGGATGAAAACTGGCCCCTGCTGAAACCGGCTAAATAACTATAGATCCTCATGTTTCCTCCCATTAAGGATGCTTATGAAAATTGTCCCATGTCTCCCCTACCAAGCTCACCAGATTGTGGGCCAGACTTCTATCCTTAGTTATCTTGACTGCTATAAGTCTAATTTTCTAGAGCCCTCAATCAATGTGCTGAAAAAGCTTCAGTGGATCTAAGAGATGGCAGTCAAAGTATCTCTTGGATTGCCATGCTCTTCTTTGTCTTCTTACGCTCTTGATTCTCTGCAATGGCCTCCATTGACTTAGAGGATTTCTTTTAAATCCCTTTGCATAGTCCATAAGGCTCTTTCTCAATCTGGTCCAATATGTCTAAGAAAAACATTTAAGATCTATGTTCCTGGTTGCAACCTTCATTCTCAGGGTTATTTTCTTCTCTGTATCCCCAGAATTATCGGAGTGCAGTCTGGCGAGAGGGCCTTCTCTGTGGCTGCTGCCAAATTGTGGAATTCTGATTTTTGCATAGAATGCCGGTTCTGATATTTTTTAGGATAGACTTGAAGACCTAACTATACACACATTAATTTTGTTTTCACCTGTTTTTCTGTCTTTCAGGACATGATTGTTTATCTTTCCTGCAGCAGAAGGACTTTCCTGCTCAGCCTCACAGCGCCAGGACACCGTTCTGGAATATGCATGCTTAATAAAACGTAAAACATAACATGACTCCATGTTGCTACAACACGCAGAAGATTGCTACTTGGGTGTTATTTACTAAGGTTTGTGGGCTGATTTCTTTAACATTACAAGATTGCACAAAATTGCCTAGCACCATGCTAGCAACCACTCAACCCTTAGGGCCAGATCTATGGGGGGTTTGCACCTTGCTTGCACTACACAATGTGGTACATGTGTGGTGTGAACCACAAAGTCATATTTGTAAAGCCAAGCAAAGCCACTTTGTGTGGCTTCGATTTGCTTCAAAAATATGGATTAAGGCAAAGCTGTGTTGCCTTACTCTGCACAAGGGAGGCATTCCATGGGCATTGTATGGATGTTCCCACTCAACTTCCAAGTTTTTTCTCACATTCCCACATTGACCAACCCTGGTACACCTGGGAATGCAAAATTCTACATCCCCCAGGTTTTTTCTTTTTCTGTGTGTGCTGCACTCTGTATATCCATATACACACACACACAAACGTGTACACACACATGCACACACCCACAGGAACAACTGGGCCATAGATGAGATGTGCGAGAAACGAAACAAAAAAACACAAAGAGAGGGTATGAAACAGACATTCAGTAATGGAAGATCGTAAACAAAAGTGACAGGAAGTAGATGAGGCGTTGTCCTTAACATCAAGTTTACAAAACAATCTTAAAGTGTTTTATAAATTGTAATTGTTTGCAAAACATATTGCAGTCACATCTTTCTTTTCTCTTAAAAAAACAATGTCGACTTCTGCAGCAACCCTCTGTTCCCCTCTTCTCTTGAAATTAATTCAGAAGTTTGAGATTTTCGTGTGCCAGGCCCTTAAAATCATTTTTAGTCTTCAGATTTTCTCTTTGAACTTTGTAAAACATATGGCAGCATTTGTTTTATAATCTTCAGAATGTAATCGTTTTTTTCTGATTGCATATGTTTGGCATGCTGTGCTCTCCTCTAGACGTGAATGAAGTTTGGCCGCTTTCCAAACCTAAACACACCCTAATTTCAAAAGCCACAATTCTGAAGGCTTGATTCCTGTTTACAAAGGAATTAAGGCCTTGTGAAACCGCATAGTTACGAAATTATTTCTTGGTGAGATTTTCATGTAAAAAAATCTTGTGTTCCTGGAGCAACTCTCAAAAGCATTCAGTTGAAGCCTTTTTTTGCTGCAAAGAAGAAAAAAGGTAACATGCATCTGTACAAATTTAAACTGGAGGTCAACGTTCTAACCGCACTTCTGAACGGCATATACAGCCAAGTCAAGTCCAAAATAAATAAATGAGTAGTGCTATTTTTTAATTGGTGTTGTTTTTTGTCCTACGCTTTTCAGGTGTGGTGTTTTGCTCCTTTTTGGTATTCTGTCAAGAGTCGCTCATAATTTACCGGTGGTGGCTTGTGCCAGCGTAGTTAGCTTTCTAAAAGCGTCTGTATTTGTAAAACTGAGAATTAGTAGAACGGAATTTGTAATAGGTGTTGCAGTCCGCATCGTAGTTTTAATTATTTGTGTAATCAGATGCAACAGTTTTTTACCATATTGAATAGTAACGTGAAAAATCGTAGTTCAAAGCTAAAACTTTACCAATGTTGATTTTCTTGAAAATGGTGCAACTCGGCATACACAAAATAAATTGTATGCCGAATGGTGATTTTTTTATAAAGAAAAATATTGTATTCGACGATTTTTATAATGCAAAAAGCTATAAATATGAATACAGATGGAGGGAAGTGCCGGACAAATTGGTACTTATGATAGTCACATTTTTTGCATTGTTCTCAGCACATGCCTTAGGAATGTACCTCATCACAATAAAATCACAATAGTATATGCAATAAAATTCCTAAAATTATTCTTAAGAAATGCTATACCATGTTTTTGTTTTTCACCATTCTGAAGTAAATAAGAACATTAAAACAATAACAATAAAAAATAAGAATGATAGAAATTACATACATAACATCATATTCACAAAAAATATAAGAATTTTAACTTTCTAAATATTAATGTAAAAGTAAATCCTAAGGGCGTGGCCAAGAAAGACGCGTCTTTAGTGCACTCGGCCATTCCCGAGTAATCCTAAAGGAATCCTGGGGTGCCCGACTGGCGAGGCACTCCCCAACAACGAGCGGATGTGACCCGACTGCCGGGGTGGGTCCGCACCCCGCACCCCACTTTCGGAGACCGTTGGGCCCTCTATTGGCTGGAGTGTGGGGGTTGGGCCTGTTCCGAAGTGGGCTGCACGCTGAGTGCAGTAGGCCTTGTGATGGCCGTCTCGGGGGAACTCCCCTGCCTGACCGGGCTTGGTGCAGGCACCTGGTTCTCCCGGTGGGGGGACTCCTGAGCCCGTTTGCCCGCTCCATGGGAGCGAGTCTGGTGCGGGGAGCCAGGGTGGCTATGGAGTCCCAGCACGCCCCACGGCGCAATCTTGGTGCGGAGGAGGAAGATGAAGTGCCACATTTACAAATCACCTTATAAGTATATTGGAGCCAGACATATCTCCCACTGCAACGGGGATTGGCCAAAGACCGGGACTTGGGGGCACTATACTTCGATGGTGAGGAGCGGGGGCCAGGGATCACACAGTGCATGGCTTACTTTGGGCTGCGGAGGAGTGGCCTGGGGTGGCCCAATGAACTCCGGTGCTTTCCTGCGGTGAGACAACAGAGGTCGCCATTTTGGGAATCAACATGAGTCTGCTCTGAGCCGGTGGGGTGTCTTCTGTGGGCTTGGAGTAGCATTGATGTGTAGAGGTGTCTCGGGCCTACGACGTTGCATGCAGTGACCACACTTGACCCGTGCGGGGCGTGAGTTGGCGGCACAGCTATGTAGACATTAAGCGGCCCCTTGTTGTGGATATTCGGGGCTAGACAACTGACCTGCATTATTTGATGGCTGTTGCAGCTCAACTGCACTTCATCTCTGCTTCTCGGAGTAAGGTACGGTGGTGATACATCCTATTATTTCTCAGTTGATGGTGAGATGGGGTGTCATCGGCAGACCACGTCATCGCAGGGGAACACTATGGAACAATATACTAAGCCTACCCAGTTGCCGCAGCGCCAGACTCGTATGGGGGGGCCTGGAGAGGCATTGGGAGCACCGACTACTGCAGAGGAGCCCTCACACGCTGAACTCTTCCCTGCTATACAGGCTGCTAGAGTGGCCCTGGAGGGGAAAAGAGAAACGGTAGCTGTGGAGGTGAACCTTCTTCAAACAGACCTCCGCAAGGTCCCTGATAAGGTTAAGGTGGCGGAGGGGTCTATCGTTGACTTGCAGATGGAGGTTTGCACCTTGCACAAACAGATGGCACAGGTTACTTCCACTGTTGGGATGTTAGAGACGAAGTTGGAGGACTCAGAGGGCAGATCCCGACAGAACAACGTGCGCTTCCTTGGGTTTCCGGAACGGGCGAAGGGCTCTATGGCGGAAGGATTAGTTGAGCGATGGATCAGAGATGTATTGTTTGATACATCTTGTTAAACAGTAGCAGATGTTGAGGTGAGTGGGTTATAGATTTGCTCTTCCCCAAATGTGACGTTGGATAACTCACAGGAGCAAGTAGGTATTTCGGGATGTCCTGTTTATTTGATATACACCCCCACCATGACCGCCTTGCTTCACTCGTTCCGCCTTTCTCAACTGTCTCTCACGGTTTCCCACATTCCAGAATACCCCAGCTCCATCTATCTTGTGACATACGAGACGCATGTACACGAGAACACCACAGATTTCGTTGTAGGAAACAAGGATGTTTGCTCAACTCTACTGAGGCACAGTTACCTCCTTTTCTTGTCTGAGGTACTACTACCTTTGAGGTGAACATTAAGATGCTAATCTCTAATAGAAGTGAGATCTGCAGTAGTGCATTAGGTGTACTTCATACAGTCTCCTTCTAACAATGGTGTGATATTCAAAACAGCCTTGCTTCAGAAGTCTGTCAGTCCTTGACACTAAATATTATAAACATGTGACCTAGATCTGTGCTGGGGGGTTAAGGTTTTTCCTAAAACCTATACTGCATCTACAGTGCTGTGCGAAACCTGTTTGCCTCTGTACCAGAAAAGATTGAGATTTCTTTTCACCAGTTTAGGATTTTGGCCCAAGCAGTGATCGCAGGGGACAGAAATGACCAACTTTCCCAGTTGTCAGTAGCATTCAGCTGCACTTCTATCATACATTATCCAAGGTTGATATGGAGTATAGAAGAACTAATGAGCTGCATGTATATTGTGCTGGCAGTTTGTGTATCTTATTGTACACAGTTTTGGTGTGTAGAGTAGTAGTGTTTTTATATTTAGCCTGTGATAGTATTGGACTGGTTTCTCTCTTTGATCAAATATGTTGCTGTTGGAAGGGATATTCAGCTGCTCTGTATAGCACTTGCCAACACAGAGCCTTGGAGAAGTTCTTCTCTCTGCTTGTTCCAGCTGCTTCCAAATAATTGTTGAGATGCCCATCCATTACGGCGCAGACTGCTACTGCTGAACTAAAGCCAGTGTGCATGGAGATGCAGAGATGTAAGGACAGGAAATTATGCCTGAGCACTTAAGTCTCCTGTAGGTTGCATTATACTGATATCTAAACACAGTAGTTACTCTCTTTGTAATTTAAAGGGCATGATTTTGTAGTTCTTTTCATGAAATGTCAACTGACATCATTCCTTTAGCCTCTAGTCTTGCCATTCTGTAGTCGTAAAACCTGAAACCAAGGCGTAACCGATTCATCAGTATTGCCTAGTAAGCCCATGCATTAGTGTTTCCTTGGGGAATTTATATGAATATCTTGTAACGTTCAGTTTTTGTGTTCTTGGTGTAGAATCTTTCTTACTCAAGGTTTGACAGTGCGGCATTAACTTGACGCCTATTGTGTTCTCTGATAAACCGCAAAAAAGATGCTTCAGAAATGAGACCGCAAGCACTGTGTACCTACAGTGGTCAGTAATTATTTTGATGCAATTTGTACAACACCCCTGTACTGACTGATGCAAGTCATCCATTTGACCCCCAGATATTGCATGGTAGCACTCTGCAGTTTGGGGACTCCAGCTTACCCCGCCAACATCACTTTGCAGTGTCAACAGCTTCTGGAAAGGACAAGCCACCCTAACTCTTGGGCTTGGCAAAGATAAAGCAAGGCTGTGCGCTCAGAGATCCCATAGCAGAAAAGATCTAGAATCCATCCTGGAGGTGAACTGATGATGTACTGGAGTGTAATCTGTATCTGACTGTGATGCGCGGGTTCTATCTTCCTCTGCTGGAGACACAGAGTAGAAGGTTCTCCCTTTATAAAGCACCTGTAAGCTCCGCCCGCTGAGCCACGCCCCGTCCACCCTCGAAGTAGGTAAAGGAATTCCCGCCTTTTACCAGGATGATGGACAGCTTTCCAAAACGACCCCAATGCGTTTACCGCCGATTCCGGTGGTGCGTTGTTGATGCTCAGAAGCATGAGGACATCTCCACAAAGACGCACTAGTAACAATAACATTGCCAAAGGCACACAAGGTTGCTGGAGACGTTTACCCCGTGGCCCATCACGTACCCCTAGTGTACAATATAAACAGGGCGTATAAAACATGATAGGTAACGATTACTGACATACTCGTAGAAAATACTCCGGTTGGGTAGACCACGATGCTCATTTTACAGAAACTAAACCGCAACAGGAAGCACTTAGAAATATAAACGTAGCAGGTGCCGCAGTTGAAGATCAGCCTCTGGAAAGGACAAGCCACCCTAACTCTTGGGCTTGGCAAAGATAAAGCAAGGCTGTACGCTCAGAGATCCCATAGCAGAAAAGATCTAGAATCCTTCCTGGAGGTGAACTGATGATGTACTGGAGCGTAATCTGTATCTGACTGTGACGCTCGGGTTCTATCTTCCTCTGCTGGAGACAGAGTAGAAGGTTCTCCCTTTATAAAGCACCTGTAAGCTCCGCCCGCTGAGCCACGGCCCGTCCACCCTCGAAGTAGGTAAAGGAATTCGCGCCTTTTACCAGGATGATGGACAGCTTTCCAAAACGACCCCAATGCGTTTACCGCCGATTCCGGTGGTGCGTTGTTGATGCTCAGAAGCACAAGGACATCTCCACAAAGACGCACTAGTAACAATCACATTGCCAAAGGCACTCAAGGTTACTGGAGACGCTTACCCCGTGGCCCATCACGTACCCTTAGTGTACAATATAAACGGGGCATATAAAACATGCTAGGTAACGCTTACTGACATACTCGTAGAAAATACTCCGGTTGGGTAGGCCACGATGCTCATTTTACAGAAACTAAACCAATAACAATAAAATACACACACACTCTTTTAAACCTGTCTGACTAAGTATTTTTTACCCATGATTCTAATTATGTATTGTATGTGCATATGTGTGTGTATTCATGTGTGTGTGTGTGTGTGTGTGTATAAATATATATATATGTGTATGTATGTGTATATGTTGTTTCTGTGTCTGGCATGTTTGTGGATCATTGCATGGGTTGTTATACTAGATATCTATGAATTTCTGCTCTCTCTTTATCACACTTATCTACTCATCACTCTTATGTCATGTCTCTATCAAACTATCCTCCATTCTCACTCGGACTCATCCCAAATCCCTTCGACCACTTTCATCTCCTAAATATCTCTGCCTAAGCTCTTCCCTCCACCTCCACATCTAACTCACCAAACCTCACTCTACCTCTGTGACCTCCCACACAACCCTACTAAATTCTCCTGCATTCATCTCACCCTGCTACTATGCTCTCCCTAACCCTTCCACATCCTCTTTCTCCTCCGCTCCCCTTTTATTCATCTCAAGCCTTTGGATTGAGTAAATGAAGGATAAACTCCCAACTAACACTTCTGGATTTCTTTCCTCCTCCACCCCTCCATTACTCCAGTCAATCTAACTAACAAACTCTCATATCCGCAACTCAAATTAACTCATAATAATACTAAAACTGTACTCCTTATTTAAATTATACTAATCCATCACTAATTCTTGTTGGGTACCGGAGTAGCGTGCTACTCATCGAAAAGCGCTTCGACGCCTCGTCAGGGGTAGTAAGCGCTATATAAATACGATTACAATTACAATTACAATTACAATTGCAACCTGAGTTGTTATCCAAGGTGTTTGTGGTGGAGCACGCACACAGGGCACTGGTTGCTCATTCTCGGCCCGGAGCGCCTCCAAGGGTCATCATTGCACGCCTTCTGAACTATAAAGATAGGGACTGTATCCTGCGGACCACCGATGAAACCGATAGGGCTGTCTTTGAAAATTGCAAAATCTCCATTTACCCGGACTATACCAATAAGGTCAAGACTGGTAGAAAGGGTTTTGGAGGTGAAGGCCAATCTTCATGCCATGAACATCAGATACATGTTATTGTACCCGGCACGTTTGAAGGTGATCTCCAGAGGCAAGTCTAATTTCTTTGACCATCCTGAGGAGGTCTGGAGATGGTTGGAGTTGTGGGACAAGTTGGCCTGGTCTGTTTTTGGCAGTCTGGAGTTGGCACAGCTTGTACTTCTGGAGTGGATGGAACAGACTGGAGGAGGTGTGGGGAGGGCTAGAAGCAGGTCTCTGAGCAGCGATGTGACAACTCTGTCAGCAGAATTAAAATCCAACAGGATGGTACTCTGGGGACGGTGGATCCTGAGCAGGCCAATCGGACTTGCTGACTCATCAGATGGGGGAGTGGAGATGCTCTCTGTTGACTCTTGATTTTGTTGGTCTTTGGTGGATGTTGCTTTTGCAGACCCACTGGGTGTCATGTGCTGAGGCTTGAGGTGCATGCCTCGCATAGTAGGAGGCACTGGGAATGCTAAGGATATTGGTTTAAAGGGGCGCAACATGAATCTGTATTTTACGAATGAGGGGGGGAAGTGCTTTTCCTAGACTATGATTGGTTGGGGAGGTAGGCACTGTGTATTCTGTCTTCGGGCGGGGGGGGTGGTCACTTCCACTGTGGTGGTAGGACTTTCGGGTGTTGGGGTTTATGCTATTGTCCTGGCAGCATACACACACATGGATCTACAGTATGTTTTGATGCATCTGTTTTACTGTTTATCCAGGGTGGGCATAGGGGTTTGGGGGTTTCTAGTTTGTTCAAGGTTGCATATGTTTGATGTTTACAACAGCAGTGCATTGTTGAGTGTGGGATGTGTGGTAAGGACTTGTCTTGCCTTCTCCCTTTGGGTGGGAGGTGGGGAGGAGACGCAGGGGGACGGGAAGATGTGAACTCTTAACATGGATTTACAGATTAACATACTGACATGGAATGTCAGGGGGCTGGAGATCTATACTGCACGCTATGGAGTGCACTTCTTCCTGAGGTGAGATAAGGTTCATATAGCGTGTCTCCAGGAAACGCACATGACAGAGGAGCAAAGTGGCAGGGTCAGGTGTTCTCTTTGTCCTTCTCCTATGCAAGGGGAGTAATGATATGGAACACGCCCGGGGTCCCTTTCACACATATCAAACAGTGAAGCGGATGTGGAAGTGAGATATATACTTCTACAGGGTACATTGGATGGACTGCTCCTTACTATTCTCAAAACTTATGCACCCAACATAGACGATCACTCTTTTAATGATAATATACCTTACGTTCTGGGGGAGGGGGTTGCCGCTCCTCTAATATGGGCTGGAGATTACAATTGTATATTGGATGGTGAGAAGGATCATTATCCGTCTAAATTGGGCACTAAACCATTAATGACGAGATCCCTCACAGAGCTTATGCACAATTTAGGGCTCTGGGATGGATATAGAGAACTGCATCCGGAGAGTAGGGTATACACATGTCATTCTAAAACGTGCAATACTTATAGTCGGCTGGTCCATTTTCTCCTGGGTGGACTGACTTGTTCACAGGTGATGGATATCAAGCATTTGGGGAGGTTTTTGTCTGATCATGCACCATTGCTGATGCACATGCTGTGGGGATCTCATGCCAAAGTGACCCGCAGTTGGCGTATGCCTACGTCTTTTCTGATGGATGCTAGCTGTTGTGAGAAAATGTTGGTGGCCCTTAAGGACTATTTGGACTTGAATTGGGGTATGACCAACTGAAGGGGAACAGAGTGGGAAGCCATGATGGTGGTACTAAGGGGAGTATGTATAGGCACTGCCTGTGGGGTGCGCAAACAAATGGAACAGTAACTTACTGACTGGGAGAGTGCCCTGGAGGTGTTGCAGCACCGGATGCCGATAACCAGAGAGGTTGAGCAAGAGCAGCTCCGACTGTTTAAGAAGGTCAGTAGCTGCTGGGACAGGCTAGATATGGTCACACGTAGATCGTATAGATAGCGCCTCCATAGGGTGGGAGACACGTCTAGTAAATTACTGGCATGGGTCCTCAGGCGGTAAGTTGAATCTCCTCCCATTCTATGCATTAAAAACACTGAAGGTGTGCACGTTACTAATCGCAGGAATATCCTTCGGGTCCTAGTGGAGCATTTGCAGGCTGTGTCCATTGCTGGTGCGCCAGTCCTGGATGTTGGCTTAGAAGAGTTTCTGCGGTGGATGCGACTTCCGCGGCTGGAGCCAGAGAGTATGGAAAGTCTAGAGGCTGAGATAACAGTAGAGGAAGTGGGTGTGGCGGTTGAGGCATTGTCGAAATCTAAATCACCTGGTGGGGATGGTTTCTCTATCGAGTTGTACCAAACACTTTCTCTTCATTTGAGAGAGAGGTTGTTGGCGGTGTTTGAGGAAGCCCGGGCTCGGGGTATTCTCCCAAAGACCATGCGCCAAAGGGTTGTCTGTTTAATTGCTTGAGCCTGGTGGGGATTCTGATGACCCCTCCTCCTATCACCCACTCACTATGCTCAATAGTGATGTCAAGATTCTATGTAAGATTTTGGCTACTCGGCTGCGTGGAGTGATTCGGGGATTGGTAAAGATGATCAATGTGGTTTTATTCCTGGTCATAGTATGACTTACAACTTACGTCGTTTGGCACATGTTATGCATGAAACTTTGGGGGCGGTGGGCAAATTGGTTTTAGCATTGCTGGACCTAGAGAAGGTTTTTGATTCAGTGGAGTGGAACTACCTCCTGGCAGTGCTGCAGGGAATGGGATTTGGCCCACATTTCTGTGCTTAGGTTTGTTTGTTGTACACTGCACAAGTTTGGGTAAGTGGAGAGCTTTCAGTATCCTGGGCGACTGGCAGAGGGACTAGGCAGGGATGCCCACTGTCACCGCTCCTGTTTGCTATAGCGGTGGAACCGCTGGCAGTCTTGCTTCATGAGGAATTGGTGTCCTGGGGTGTTCAGGTGGGACAGGTTACTCACATCATCTCCCGATACGCCGATGATGCGTTGATATACCTATGAGAGACATGCGTTTCGGTCCCTTTGTTGTTACAATTGTTGGAAGAATTTGGGGCCATATCTTGTCTCCGGGTGAATAGGAAAAAGTCCCTCCTGTTTACTTTACGGTAATTATGTGGTGCCCCGTTGGAGGATTTGCTGGTGGTGGGGCTCAGGTGGGAGCTCGAAAGTTCTAGATATCTGGGCATATGGGTCACTCATGCGATGATGGCACATGTGATGCACAATGTTGAGCAGGTGGTGACTGGTCTGGAGCGCTCTGTCTCATTCTGGAATAAGCTGCCTTTCTCAGTGATGGGGAGGGTGGCTGTGGCCAAGATGGTGTTCTTGCCGCTGTGTCTTTATCTTGTGCAGAATTCTTTGTTTCCGTTGGCAGCTTGGCTTTTTAATCGTCTGGACAGTTTGTTGATTTCATTGGTCTGAGCTGGCCATCGTAGCAGGGTGGCGTTATCCACGTTACAAAGGGACATGGAAGATGGAGGCTTGGAAATCCCTAATGTTAAACTCTATTATTATGCAGCACATTTGCAACATGCTGCAAAGTGGATGACTCAGTCGTATAGTCGGAAGAAGCAACTGTTTGCGGGCATGTTGGGAGGAGAGGCGCTGGTGTATGTATTGATGACGGGCAGTTGGTTGGAGACTGCTGTCCCCTATCTGGTCAAAACAACTGCAGCGATCTGGAAGAAAGCAGTTAAGAAAGTACTTTGATGTGCCCCATTTGATAGGGAACTGAACTAACATTTTGGAGTCTGGCCCCCTTTTGGAATATGGACACTCTAATGTCAATGGATGCTTGGAGAGTGGAAGGCTGCCTGGTGGCTGGTGATTTATAACCCAATGGGGAGTTTATCTCCTTTCAGAAGGCACAAAATACATTTGGATTGAGTGCTGGTCAGTTCTTGCAGTATGCCAAGATTGAGAGTGTGGCTCGAGAAGTCTGATCTGGATTTCCGGTGGCCCCCCGGACATCAAAGGTGTTGAACGGGTTGATAAATTGGGGAGAGGATTCCCACTTGGTTACCCTGTTCTATAAAGCGCTACATGGGCAACTTGCAGGGGTGGAGTGTGCAGCGCGCAGGGCCTGGGATCGAGCTATGGAGGATCTCCTAGAGGATGTGGACTGGGATATGGCGCCGTCGCTGGTGCGCACGGTTTCTTGTAACAACAGATTTAAGCTGTTGGATTTTAATTTTGTTCATCGTGTATATCTTACACCTGCTAGTCTTAACAAAATTGACCCGACAAGAGAGACTGGGTTTCCTAGATGTGAGGAGATACGTGCCTCCTTTCTCCACTTGGCATGGTCCTGTAGGGAGGTGCAGCAATTTTGGTGGGTGGTGGTTTGAAAAATAGACCAGTTTGGGGCTCGAAGCAATGCCTTTGACTTGTCTATTAGGTGTACTGTGGAGACCACGGGGAAGGCGCGTCCCATATAGATTTGCACAGCTCGCTATGGTGCTGGCTAAGCGTAGGGTAGCTATAGGCTGGATAAGTACACGCAGCCCATCCATTCCTAGCTGGATCCGTGATGTACTGGGATGGGGTGTTGCTGAAGAGCGATGAATGAGGATGACACGTAGGAAAGAGGGGGCATTGACTGACATAACGGTTTGGGGTACACTATTAGAATGCTTCACATGGGTAGAGGAGTCCAGCTCTGATTGTAGCACTGATGATGATTGATGACAATGGAATGTTATGCTGTTCATAAAAGGTGACAACCAACTGAGGTGATATTGTAACCCTGGTAGCCATTGTCTCTGAATGAATTTGTTACATGGGAGGTCCTAGGGTAGGGGAGGTGGGGGTATCCACTATTGCAATGACTGGATATGCTCCATGTTTCTGTTTGTATATGTCATCTCTCTCCGTTCAGGGGATTAGCAGATATTGTGGAATCTCGCAATGATATGCAATGCTCTGTTTTTGTCTTTATGTTGTTTTGTATTATAAACTCAATAAAAAAGAGTTACAAAAAAGTAAATCCTAAATAATGTATTTGATTACCACATAATAACAGTAAACCCTAAAGAAAGATACAGTCATGAAATTAAACATAATTCAAATATATAATTCATAAAATCATGATAAAATGTACTGTACAAAACACTAAATCATGTACATAAGACTGTTGTATATTAAAACACAGAAATCCCACCCAACATTTCAAACAAAACAAAACAAAATGAAAAAACATGATATGGTTTTGTAGCGGAAGTCCTTGACCAATAACCTAACATCCGCAACGAAAATCATAAATCCATTAAAAATGAAATACAAAGTACCCCAAAACAATGCCAAAACAGTTCAAAAGAATGACATTTAATCCATAGAACGGCCATGTCATCTTCATTGACAATAAATGTTACATTTTCATTTATTATACATCAATACTTCTCCTCTGTAAAAGCGCATAAACATGATCTACTATTATCTAATTTTTTAAAAGCATTTCATTGTATCAAAATCACAGTTCATATCACCAAAAAACAGTTTAAAAAACTCAGGTGTAACTAGTCTATTAAAAGTGGAAAAAGGGAGTAAAGAAAAGCTTCCCCAGTACTCGTGATGTGTGTCGTACTCTCACGGGAATTTATGAGAGAGCAATTGATAACCCTAATGTGTATCATGAGTACACCAATCCTATCATATGATGTCAAAGTGGGAATGCTGCATTTTTGCACTTTCTGATTAGTATCATAGTGCACCCACAACTGATGATCAAAGCAAAGGGTCAGGATCCATGTCTCTGCTGTTTGGAAAGTTTTTAAAAAGATGTTGAACTGCTCTTGGATGGGTTTGTGGATGTGTTTGTCTAAAGTATTCTCCTACAGATGAGGAATTGATGATGTATGTTTCTCATCCACTTTCATGCATAGTTTCTTAAGTGTCAAGATGCAAAGGGTCGGTCTTGGTCATTTCTTGTTGGGAGATAAGTAGTGTATAAATATTTTAAGAGGTTGGCAACCCCTATTATGTTTCTAAAAAATGACAGAACGAGTTAGGGGGACAGGAGAAAGTTCACTTACTGCTTTCTATCAATAAGGCAGTTCTTTCTTCGAATGTGTTCATACAGTACACAACAAAACTTAGGACCTAAGGATGGATGTGAGAAAGTAGTTTATCAATTTGTGTGTATGTTAGTCCACCATAAGCAACAATGTAATTATTCTTGTTGGGTCCAGTAAAGGTTTCAGCAGTTTAAACCTGAGATCAGCTCTTGATAGCTATGTCACAAAACAGACAGTCCCAACTTAAGAAAATGTATAGAGCATTTAGAAGTACTAAAACAGTTAAAAAGTCAAAAAAGCAGCACAAAAATCCAACTACAATATACAAAAATAGAGAAAATTATTGAGCAAAATAACACCTAAATAAAAAGCATCTAATAAGAGGAACCAGATTGTATTTGTTTTTAAATTTGAATTAAATGTATGTGCCAACAATGGGCAACTGGTTGTGCTATACCGGGACAAGGATAACATTTAAGACCAACCGTGTTGGAGCATGGGTTGGATATGAGGTCGAGGTTCCAGTCAAAGAGTTACCTTTGGACTTGGAAATACTTCTGGTGAAAAGTTGGTCATCAGCAAGTTATCCACAGGGCAAGCTACAGGGTGGATCCAAACCAGGGCTCAGCAACTGCAGGTAGCTAAAGAGCAGGGCCCCATTGCAGTCATTGATGAAGGTGGGAAAGCCCTGAGCAGGCAATGTCTTGTGTCCATGCCCTCAAAGCTCTCAGCGTTGATCGGCTTCAGTTTGTCATTGCTCTCAGTGAAGCCCTCTGTGTTCGGACATAGAACCTTTTCTGGAAGGCAGATGTGCTTTGATAGGGCAGACCAGCAAGTTGGATCCAAACGGCTAATCAACATTGATGATTTCAGTTTGATGGTGGAGCGCATCGCCTGCCTTTTTCTTCATTAGAAATTTTGACAAAAGGTTTTTAAGTCCCAAATTTTGCAGTTCAGGCTGGAGGAAAACACTCTTACACCAGCCAAGATATCCAGGACCTCAGTACGCTGTATTTAAAATACGATATACCATGGTGGTAGTCAGGGGTACTAGCATAATCATTTTTGACTATAGTCTGTAGCTTTTCAGGATTAGCATAAAAAATGTTGACGCTAATCCTGCAAAGCACCTAGAGGCTTGAAACCAATGGGAGCCTACTTTTAATGCCTGCTTATTTTGCTTGCAGATATATCACTGTGTCTTGTACTTGCTCAAGCTCTCATAGCCCCTCATTAGTTTTTGTTGCTGCATCTTTGTGACAAATATATTTTCTTCCTTATTTTACAAACTCCCTCATCAGTTTCAGTTCTCGCTGCGAAGTGTGGTTTCCTTCCTATTTAGCTCATTTAGCTTATGGCACTTTCTGTGCAAAGTAGACTACCTTAATGCACATCGGTTTTAATTGGCATATATTGTCTGTATTATTAGTCTAGCTGCAGTGTTTTTGTCTAGAACATTATGTTCCCATTTCATTATTCCATGTTTTTGAATGGACCAAGTCACCTTGCTATATGCCAGTGGAATGTTTTCTGGGACTTGTAGTAATAATGACCTCAAATTAAATGCTTGTTCCAGATAAATATTCCTTTATTGTCACAAATTATTTTCTGTCCATTCATTTAAACCTTTATTCATGGTGTCAAATTTGAGAATGTCATTTGGTTCTTTTTTCATCAGTAGTTGTTCCATGGTGCCTCATTGTTGTCCTATTCTCATCACCTCTATTGAGGTCCGTTTCAGATCATTCTCTTCATATTTTTATTCCATTAAATGATTAACCATGGTTTCCTGTTGTTCCTTGCAACATGTTTTAGATATCTGCTGTTCATTCTTTTTTAGGATCTCTTGATCCCATAAATTACATTTTTAGTTTTGTCATGAACACCGAACACTTTGATATTTTATTGTATGCTGGCTTATAAACTCTTTTGTCTCTTTCTAGTGGAGAGGGAGTCAGTTTTAGACACACGCAGAAGTGTTACCATTGTGTCTGCTAGGATGACATATTTTCACAGTTTATATCATAGTAAGTCCCATGTTACTACAGACACTTGTAGCAAATGTGAATTGAAATGATGCATTCATTGCCTTACCTTTTTGGTCCTGTTGGGACTTCAGTGTCCCCAAACTTTGAAACACGAGCTAACAATTGGCTATCAGGAGCTACAAAAACCCTTTACTTGGTCATAGTTTGACAAGCCTTTGCAACACATCTATCAGACCAGTGGTCACACCAGACTGCTGCAAACCAGCCCCATTTGTGGGTTGCTCTGGGAGTCTGAGAGCGGGTCAGAGAAGTGGCTTTCAGCCCACCATTGTGCCTCATTCCCAGGCAAGTGCAGAGAAAGAGAACAGCTAAACTGCTATTTCTGGCTAAGAATGGTATGTTGTGTGTGAAAAAACAGGGCTGATTGCAGAGCCCCCTAACCTTCTGCCCCTATTTTTCACTTTTTGCTGATGTTTTCCTGACTCTAATGGTGCCCTGGGTACGGCTAACCAGTCCCAGGGCCTGTGCTCTGTGTAAAATCAGTACACAAATTAGGCTAATTATAATTGGCTAAGTCAACCTACCTATAAGCCCCTAGTATATGGTAGGGCATGTAGGTTTAGGGACCCCAGGATAGGTATTGCACCCATAGGTGCACTGCTGAAGTGCCCAGTGTCATTTTCAAGGCAGGCCTGCCTTGCTGGCTGTTTTAAATTAAAGTTACATTCAAATTTGACTTTAAAATTAAAAGTACTTCCAAAGTCTTAAGCTACCTTATTTTTACCTATAAGTCACCCCTAAGGCGTGCCCTATGTGCCCTTAGGGTTGGGTGCCATGTAACTATAAGCAGGAAACTTATAAAAATAGTTTTATTAGCCCTGGTGATGTAAAACAGCCAATTTTGTTTTCCCTCATTGTAGTGAATGGCCTCCATTGGCTAGAATGGGGAGACTTTATTTTAATTTATAAAGTCCCCTTGACAGATACATCAAGTTTGGTATCAAATTAATTGTTATAATAAATCCCCCCACAACTTACAATTGTTGGATTTATTATAACTTGTTCAGGTAGAGAGTTTTAAACTTTACCTAAAAAGTTGCCAACTTCAGCCCTGTAGAGCTTTGCTCTGATTGGCCAGCCTCTGGCAGTGTGGCCAGGCTGCCTTGATGAGGTGTGAAGTAGCCAGGGCTAAACACAAGGAGATGTGCTTGGAGGAGGAGATCTTCCCTCAGCAGATGGAAAGGCAGGAAGGGGGGGAGGGCTGCCAAACTGGTCTTCAAAGGCAGGGAAGGACATTTGGATCAACCCAGCACCACCCTCACATCCTGCAATCCCAGACAATTAAATGCCACCCTGATTAGATAAGGAGAGGTCCTGCCAACCCAGACAATTAAGTGTCCCCCTGATTAGATTAGGAGAGGGCAGGAGAAGGGTGTGTTTAAGATTTTTAGCCACACCAGTGTGTGGGCTCAGCCAGATGTAACCTCCAAAAATCACTTTGAGCCATGATGAATTTTTGAGGAATTTTGCTCACTGTGATTGATTTTTGCCACACTTCCCAGGAAGTGGTCATTACAGGGCAAAGGACCTTTGTCTGGTTTCAACAGGTTCAAGGAGGGACTCCCTGTTTGCTACAGGTGAAAAATTGCTAACCAGAGTCCCCTTCCCAAACTCCTGGAGAAACTGACCAGCTGACCACTGTCCAGTGGCCACATTGGAGTTGGCACCAGGTGCATTCTGGGAGTTGTAGTCCGTACCCTCAAGGAGCATCTCAGAGCTTCTGGAACCTTGTGGTGACCTGTGGACCTCAAAGGAACCTTAAAAGAACTTCTGGAAGAAGATCCAGAAGTTTGGAGAACTTTTGGGAAAAAGCTCCATAAAGGGGCAGACCCACCGCAGCAACTCTAGCCGGCTTGCCTCAACCGGGACTCTGCCTGACTTGAAGGTTCATCCCAGTGAATAAAATCTCCGTAAAAGTGACTAAGTCCGAATGTAGAAAGTTGACCGGGACCTCCCAGGAAGTGTACCCAAAGAGGGCTCCAGGGACGTCGGATCAAGATTCAGGTTTGCTCCCATCGAAGGATTGTCATCTTGAAAAAATGACTAAGACCAAAGGCAAAAATCTTCACTGAGAGCTCCCACGATGCATATCCGAGGAAGAGTTCCAGAAGGTCGGATTGGACTGGCGACTTGTTCCCACTGAAGGAAATCTTCAAGAAAATGACTAAGTCCGAAGATAAACTTTTGACTGAGGACTCCCGCGAGCTGTACCCGAGCAGTGTTCCATCACGGTCGGCCTCAAACTTTGACTTTGGTGCGACTAGATGACCAGATTGGCACTATTCGTTTCTAAGCACTAAAAAGCATTCATTCTTTAAAAATTCATATCTCCGGTTCCCCTTATTCGATTTTAATCGTTTTGGTGTCATTTTAAAGATAAAAATACATTCTATTTTTATAAATTGGTGTTGGATTTTATTGTGTTTTGTATTTTACTTATTCACTGTTTTGTGATTTTTAAATGCTTTACACATATTTCTCCTAAGTTAAGCCTTGTCGCCGATTGCCGAGCTACCAAGGGTTGAGCTGGGTTTAATTTATTGAGACCTATCTGGACCTAAGTGGAGGTTAGTGGCCTATTGCTAAGAGTAGGTACATACCTGACCTTACCAATAAACCATTTTCCAACACTGTGTGATCCATCCTAAGAACTCCTGCTAAATTTGATCTTAGTGCTTAGAAGTAGCATTTAGCATTTACAGGGACTAATTTCTAAATCATGTTGGTGCATTGAACTAAGTCCTTGCATCAAGGAGTTAGAAATCTGACCGCTGCAGCTGTGGAGGTCCTATAGAACATGACAGTTTGTCAGTTTAAAACCTCTTTGTGAATGGCTTTTTAGTTTGTAATGCAAAATATCAAACCCTCTATTATTTGGGTACATTTGGTGTGTTCACCGCATCTGTGGATGCCCTATATGGGCTCAGTATTCCATACTGTTTAAAGTGTATTTTTTAGTCCCCCGTTTGGGGTCTGTGTAGGCTCCCACAAGTTGAGTTTAAATGTGTTCCCTTTTGTTTAATGCAAATATTGGGCAAGGTAGAGCTTTATTGAGGCACCCAATTATATGCTAGTTCTCATTTATCCTTTTTTTGTATTAATTGATAGATGGACTGTAAGTGCTAACACATAGTATGGTTTCCACTTTTTTCTTTCATTGCTCTAGTTATACCTTGCATGGTGTGCACCAGGGTCGCCTGCATCCACTACTTTTTTGGGTAGCCTCTGATTATTAGTTTACCTATGTGATTATCAGCATTTTTAAGGTATTCTTTTTTGTTGGAACAATTTTTGCATATACTCAGAAACATTGAAGGTTATATATCACGCTCCTTAAATGAAAGCTATTGTACTGTTGCAAGCTAGTTTTGTCTGTTGGTTTGTTGCACAGGTTGGTAGCTCAATATCTTTCTTCCCATATTATGATAACATCCTGCAAGTTGATCTTCTCTTGTTCACAACTCAATAAAGTTAATGGGCTGATGCTCAAAGGTATACTTAAACTGAAGTCTGAGTTTAAAACTGAAGCCAAACTTTATATTTAACATTTAAGTTTAAACCTAAAGGCTAAACTTATAGCCATATTTACTTTTTTGGTGCACAAATGGCGCAGACTATAGGCCCATATCTTCAAGGCTGTGCAAAGCCACTTTGTGTGGCTTTTCATGGCCTTGTAGATATGGAGAAAGGTAACACATCGCAAGTCACTGCGTTGCCTTACTCTTCATCAAAGAGCATTTTTATGGGTGTTTTGGTAGATGTTACAATGCAATACCCATTGATTTCGACACATTCCCAGATTTATAAGGATTTGTAAATCTTGGTATGCATCAAAAGTCTACACCTCCTAGGGCATGCGTAAGCGAGGCACAAGAGAAGAAATACCTTTATTTCTCCTCGCTCTTCCTGCAGCACACATAGAAAGTGGAAAACGCCTCTTGTGATTTTTTTTTGTGCAAGAAGGTGTCCTTTCCTGCACAAAAACAATCATCACCGCAACATAGACACTCTTGCGCCATGATGCAAGGGTACCTGCATTGGCGCATGGCAGCCCATTGTGTGCTAGCGCAGGGGAAAAGGATGTGAATGTGCTGTATTTGTGGATACAGCGCATTCCAATCCTTTTTCTTTGACGCAGGTCAGAGCAACACAATTCTTGCAGAGCTACCCTGTATCAAAAGATTGTAAATATGCACCTCAGACTTCAGGTCAAAACTTAGACCTCAGGTCTAAAGTTAGGCTTTAGGTATAACTTTAGTCCTGAAGTAAAATTTTGGACCTGAAGTCTAAGCTTAAACTTCTGGTCTAAATTTAGACATAGGTCTGAAATTAGACTTTTGGACTAAACTTAGGATTTGAATCTAACTTTATCCCTGAAGGCTAAGTTTAGATCTGAAGTTTAAACCTAGACTTCAGGTCTAAACTTAGACTTCAGGTCTGAAATTTGACTTTTGGTCTAAACTTAGAATTAAAGATTAACTTTATAACAGAAGGCTAAGTTTAGACCTGAAGTCTAAACGTAGACTCCAGGTTTAAAGTTAGGCTTTAGGTCTAAACTTAAGACCACATTTATAAGAAAGTGGCCAGGGCAGCACAGCTGCTCCACTAGAAAGGGCAGCAATGCACCATATGTATGAAATACTGTGCATTTCTGTCCTTTCCCTGTGAGCCCGTGTCATTTTGGCAGCTGAGGGCCAATACAGGCAGGGTGCCTGAGTTGCATGCAGGGTTATTTTTGTGCAGGAAGGTGTCCCTTCCTGCACAAAAACAAAGCTGAAAGGCTTTGTGCTCTTGCCATGTGTGCTGTAGAATGCAGCACACATGGAAAGTGGAAAAGGCGGGTAGTAATAAAGATAGTTTTCCCTGTTGCGCCTCCCCTACAAGGTATATAGTTTTGATGCATTCCCAGGTTTCCAAGTCCTTGTAAATCTGGGAATGCATCAAAAGCCATAGGTGTTGCAAGGGAAAACCCACTGCAGTGCCCATGGAACGTCCCCCTGATGTAGAGTAAGGCAATGCAGTGACTTGCTCTGCCTTGCCTTACTCCATATCTGTGAGACCATGAAAAGCCAAATACGTGCCTTGAGTGGCCTCATGGGTAAGGGTCTGCATTCTGCGCCACTAAAGCATCAAAAAAAGTGAAGCCCTGTAGTATCTATTTGCTGTATGTCATCATGTTCCTGAAAATAAATGTGAAGTCTAATTTCCTTGAACAAGTTCATTGTTTTTAGTTTCAGGGGCACAACATCTGCTGGGACACATGGGAGAAAAGATAGGCCTTTCTTATAGAACAGGTTCTCATTTCCTAAGGTTGTTAGTTGCTGGAGTCGGAGAACAAAGTTTTAGAGAAGGTAACAAACTGTTGTTTTGATCGCCCTTTCAAGTCTGATAAATATCTTGTTGATTCAAGTCTTGTATAGAAACATTCTCTGATACACAGGTGGATACATATTTTTATCTCATTCTCCATTTTTTTTTTTTACTTCCAGTAGTTCTTATTAAAGATTCTTTTGTTTGTCTTGATGGATAAGACCACTCAGTTGTGGTTACATTTTGTGCCAAAGCAACTAAACTCTTTTTTTGTGAATAGGGTCTTCAGTAAACATTACTAGGTTATTCCTCAGTTGTATCCAAAAGGGGATTGTGCCTGCTCTGAGATGTTCCAACACTACTTGGCCATCTAACTTTGAATGAACATGCTCCTTTTCTAGTTGTACTAATTTATCATCATTGTTTTGTTTCTTGGAAATTGACAAAGGGTTTTTGAGGGGGTTTCCAACAGTTGGTTTATAACATCAACTGCATAGAATAAAGTATCCATGTCAGCCATTAATTGCGTGGGTACTCCTTGGTAGGTGTGATATTGCAGATCTATAAGTACACTGCCTGTTTGCTACATGTGTCAGTCTTCTAAACTAGCTAGTATAAATCACATTCTCATGGTTATTGCACCACTGTTAACGTCTGTTATAAGAAGTGGTTGGGTGTGAAACAAAATGGCAGATAGGCAAAATACTCTATGTATCAAACAAAGTTTCGCCTCAGCTATGGATCAATGTCAACATTTCTTGTACACACACTGTTCATATGTGAAAATATTTTTATTATTATATAACTTTCAATCACAGTTTCTCAATACTTGATACTTTTCTTCTTATATCAACACTCCTAATTAAAAATAGTGGATATCACATTTTAAAACATTTCTATGCATCAAAATCAGTTTATCTTATTAGGACACAGTTAAATAAAATATCAAGTGTAACTATCATGTTAGCAGGGAAAAGATGAAGAACCCATCCACCAATACTTTTGATATATGTTGTCCTGTAACATAACTTTTCTAACTGTAAGCAGATAATCAAGAGTTAAGAAACAATCCATCATTTCACAGATTCAATCCCCCAAAAGATACAATGAATTTCTAACAACTTAAAGTGGGTTGTCTACCTTCTCACTTGAAGGCAATGATCTGGTGAAGAGATGAAAATGATTGATTAATTTCTAAACCTTGAAAAGGGTTTTATTCAACCAGAGTTACAATTTTGAAACACATAGTTCGGACTGATTTCCATTTTGGGGATTTCAGGCTTTGAGTGATCCAATGGCTGCTTAGGAGGTGCATGTAAAAGTGAACTAGTGTGTTTATTTTTTGTGGTTTTGAAACTGAGAAGAGAGAAAACATCAAGGTGGCAGTCATCAAGACATGACCCTGGAGAGTTCCTCATTTGTACCATGTGGATGTGTAGGAATTCCCAGCATTATCATGCAAGAATATTCAAGGAATGGCTGTGTAGTTTCATGGTATGTGTTGTGATATACTAGACATATATGCTTACATTTGCCTTTATAAATTGCCTTCGTTATTTAGATCTAGAATGTTATGAGGTAATGGAATGTAGAGTTTGTGAGGACCCTGAGAATTGTCAGGAGAAGGAGCTTGTGTTTGTTGCTTCCTGTTATGCTTTTTTTCTTCTTACAGTTCTCCACACTTATCTCCTCCATGACAGCTTTGCAGTGCACACTAATTTTATAGCATTTTTAGCACACTGTGAGTCACTCAATAGCACCCTCACCTGTAGGGTGATATACTGAAGTAATTTTGTAAACACTGCCATTACTTTTTAAATATGCTTTAAAAAAATCTGAGGTAAATTGGGGATCATTATCTGTTAAGCTAATTTTGGGAAGTCCCTCTCTCAAGAAAATTGTGTCCAGAAAAAATAATAGAGTTTGAAAATAGTCTCTAGGAACAATATCAGTTTCTGGCCATTTAGCAAAATGATCCCTAATCATAATAATGTACCTGGATACTGTAATGTGCCAAATCTTTCCCACAGCATTTCTGCACTCTTCATGGGGCATTGGGGAGGTTTACAAGTTACTTAACCTTTTTCTGATTCATTACACAACCTGCTCTTTTACCTTCCTTTCTATTGCTACTTCATTTCTCAGCTACCAATACAACTCTTTGTCTCTACCTTTGGTCTTGAAAATTCCTAAATGCCGCTTTGACATATATCAAGCAATCTGTCTTTAGGTTCCTCAGGAGGAGTTATTCTGCCATCGCGTAACACAACGCTATCCTCAATGGAAAGTTCATGATTTGGTGAGAATTAAGATGCCCAGTGTTAAAAAGAAAAGTAATGGGAAACATTACCACCCATTTAACGTAGTGAAGGTGTTATATAGTTCTGCGTTGCTGAGTGGTGGTAAAGTGTGGCATCTTAGTTGTGTTTCCCCATATAAAAGAAAACAAGTGTTGCAAGAGTTGATTGTCCTAAATTTGGGAATTTGGTAACAGGAAAGAAATATTCTGATCAGTTGTTCGATGAGGTAACAAGAGAAAATGTAACCTCAAGTAGAGATTGTGGTATGAGTGAAAGTGACGAGGACTCAAATGAAAGTGACAAATACCCTAATGGTTCAGGAGGTGTAGAAGGTTGTTCCTCCCCAACCAGAAATAGCCTATTTTTGTCTGATAATGTAAATAGAGAAATTGGTAGGTTTGGAAGGAAAATCATTAAACCTGCAAAGTTTAAAGATTATGGGCCAGATGTATCAAAACATTTGACATTTGCAAACGGTGCGATTCGTAAGATTCCACAGTTTGCGAATGCAAAATAGCCTCTCATGATATATGAAATGCATCGAAGTCCAATCTGAGGGAATCAAAATTTTTAGCGATTCCCTAAAATTGCGACTCAGAATAGGGAATCGCAATTTGCAATTTCCTGAATAGGAAATCACAATTAAGGAATTTCTATTTGTGATTTCCTATGCACATGTCTCAAGCATTTCCTAAATGAGAGCTGGGCATTTAGGAAATGCAATTAACATGAACTCCATGTTGGTGGTAACCATGTGCACTTTTAAATAATGCATTAAAAATGTATATTTTAAAGTGCCATGTAGAGCAAACATGCTCATAGGGAATGTGTGCGTTTTACAGGTGCACAATTTATTTTTTTGGGGGGTTGCATCAAAGATGAGCACCCTTGTTTTTGCTTTACCTAATTTGTGAATTCCTAATAGGAATTGGCAAATTAGGAAATACAAAACCATTTGCACCTATGGGACTTTAGGCCCACAGGAACGAATCGAGTCTCATTCCTTAATAGTGGTTCCCTAATAGTGATTAAGAATTGTTAGAAATCGATATTAGGGATTCACTATAAAATGCAACATAGAACTTTGATACATCTGGCCCAATATGTGTAAGATACAGTTCCACCTATTTATTGGTGGATGGTTAATTGTCTAAGCCACTAAGTTTAAAAATGAGGTGTGTAATTTATAGTTTTATTTATTTACTTATTGTTTTTGTATGTTAATATCATTTCCTAAGGGTGGGTGCGATATTACAGATATATATGGTTAAGTTGTTCCTTTGTAATACACCCTAGTTATTTAGCTCTAGAATGTTATGAGGTAATGGAATGTAGAGTTTATGAGGACTGTCGGGAGAAAGGGCTCTTGTGTGTTGACTCCCGCTTTGCTCAAGTTATGTGTATCTCTGGAGTCGCATCTTTACAACAGTATGGTGATGATAGGGCCAAGTGTCTCTTCTTCAGGTTTCATGGAGTATCTGAGGTTTGCTCCCAACCAGCCTTTCCTATGTGACTGATTCGGAGACCCTCTAAGCACCAGGTAGAAGGACTGATGGAGACCTCTGGTAAGAAGTGGGCATTTCCACTATCATCCCCTGTGACGGTGCCTTATGACCTGTCTGTGTTGAAAGCAGGTATTGTTTTAGAAGTATTTGCCGCTAGGCATGGCTCTTATTCATCTCCTAGTCTCACATTTAGGATGTGGTACAGTCATGAGAAAAACTGCTTTCATCACATGTACCATTATCATTGGCCACCTATTCACAACCCTATTTCTTATTTCTGAATGTGGTCCCTGGTACACAATGTGCTAACTGCTGCAAAATTTATCTGCACCCATTTTTTGTCCTTTCATTCCTCTTTCTCTGGTGTACCTATCAGTTGGTTGTAGTTTGATTATCTACCCAACTTGTACCCATAACTGAATGCAGCTTCCTCACTTATCATAACATGCCTGAACTGGACACTCTTTCACAATCTTGATGCCACTCTACATGACCTTCACATGGCCTGTATCATGGTAGAGTCAGCATTGGTGACTCTCACAGTAGTACTGCATTTACAAGTAGTGTTTCCTCATCTTTGACTAATTTCCCAAAGTTTGAAATAAAGGTCGGAAGAGTATAACTAAGGGAAGAGTTCAAGCTTTGCTAAGAAGCTTGTCTCTTCACTCAGTTTCTTTGCCTACAGTTAGCTCTGCTGTTGCTTCCAATTGGAGAAGCCATGCTACCAATCTAACGCATCTTGTCTGCATCTTTAAAAACAGATAGAGAGTGAGTTATTGGTTGCCCCCTTCACCAATAGGTTGTAGTTTTTTTTACTAGTTTCCATTGGCTTGGCGGGGTGACATGACATTTTGTGAAAAGTTGCAAGAGCCTTTAACCAGTCCCCAATAGAAATGTTGTGGCCCTATTCCAGCATGAATTTCTCATTTGCCCCTGTGCGAGATGTGAGCCACACCACCATCTGCTACAGTCCAGTACTGTATTTTGATTTTACTGTTTAAATGTCTGTTTAAATATACACAAGCATTAGCATGCATAGCAGTCATATTCTAATTGAGTTTGTCATCATTGTGTTTCTTCAAACATCATTAGTGACAACAACAAAAGTTTTAATTTGTAACAACCGCTTGAATGCCTTCATTAGTCCTAAATCAGTGCTTCCCCTCTCACATTCAGGATTTGTTTTAAAACTATTTAGGTGTCATGCATTGACAATGCTTTATTTTTTTACAGTAAATCATAAAAAGACAATTCAAAAGTTATTTAGATCTTTGATGATATTACATACAGCTTCACAAAAAAGACTTATATCTCATTTTCAAATTATAGTGTTATGAAGAGTAAATTTAGAAAATATTGCCAAATTGTTCTAATAAATAACAAGTGATATTTGACACTCTAGATTATGAGCCTATTCATGTGCTGCATATTGAAATACATTTAGTAGTACTGCTCAAATTACACCTCTACCTCATCTTTTTATTCTGTGTAGAGACCTCTGCCCTAGCTGCACAGTTTGTGCATAGGTATGCTTATATTTTAGTAGTGAATGATGGAGGGACAGAGAAGTGGCTGCAAAATGTGGAACATATATGACTAAATGGGAGGGGTTAAGGAATGAGTCAGGAGAGGATAAAGGAGGGGTTCGGAAGGGTATTGGTGTCGGACATACACTTACCCACAAAAGAGTAAGCCGTACCTATTTGCAAACTGTACTTTAAAGGTTTCTACAGGCAAAAAAGTCCCTAAATCTGTAGTAAATGTACTCCAGCTCAGACCTGGTGTACGTTCAACACCACACATGGCCAACCACTGGTACTGCAACATCTTCCCATAGAAAATAATGGATGCACAAGGGTTTAAATACATATATATATATATATATATATATATATATATATATATATATATATATATGTGTGTGTGTGTGTATATATATATATATATATATATATATATATATATATATATACACATGTGTGTGTGTAGATAGATAGATAGATAGATAGATAGATAGATAGATAGATAGATAGATAGATAGATAGATAGATAGATAGATATTACCTAGTGGCTGTAGCCACTAGGTAGTTATAGTTTTGACCTAGTTTCTACAGAAAAGTGTTTTTTGTTTTGCTAATAACTTAGGTGCCGCTCGATGAATCTTTACAATATTTTCCAAAAACCTGCTGTTTGGAAAGTTTCAGGGTGATCCATGAAGCGGGGGCCAAGAAAAAGGGGGATCCCAAACCATTTTTTTTCCATTCATTTTCCCATGGGGCTTTTGAACAGCGATAGCAATGAAACCACTGGACAGAATTACGGAAAGGTAGCATTTGGTCCAAAAAAGAGCCCTCTTTGTTATTTGATGTAAATCTGTTCAGTAATTTTGTAGTTATTAAATGAAAACCAAATTTGTAGAGATAAGTACATGGATCCCCCTCGGATCCTCCACAGATTTGGAGGAAAAGCAAGGCCCTGATTGGCTGGCCGCAACCTGACAGAAAAGTTGTGACTGTCATTTGTTTCTTACATTGCTGGGGGGGTGGGAAAAACAGTGTAAAAAAATATAAGGGGTCAGGATACAGGCACCTTGACCCCACTGGACACATGAAGGGGTCCATTAGGAACCCCTCATAGTCAAAAAATTGCCCATTTTCTGGTCAATCTGCAGATTCAAGGATTCTCCTCAGATCTTCCTCAGATCCAGGGGAAAAGCAAGGCCCTGACTGGCTTGATGCAACCTGACACTTATATTAACGTGTACTTTAAAAAAAAACATAAGAATTCGCCAAAAAAAACAAAGGTTACAGAGATGTTATAGTTAGGTTGACCTTTACCCGTACAAAAAACATAGAAATTCAGCAGTTATAGTTATACTTATAGTTATGCTTATCTGACGGAACTATATCTTGTGCCGGAAAGTAAACTTAGGCCACAAGTTATATTATAACTATATGTTTTCTTCCTTTACAAAGTGCTTTCAAGCCTTTTGTTCTCAAACTTAATCTGTACATCGAAAAATTGAATATTTGTGGCATTAATCTGACAGGAAAGTTTTAAATCAGCTTGTAAAGGAAGAAAACAGCTGGTAACAGTTTACTCCATGCCAGCAGTGGTCACACCAGAATAAATAACATTCCTTTTGGAGAACTACTAAGGGCAAGGCATAACTGCAATTCTGATGCAGCTTATCCAAGGGAAGTTTAAACCATGACAAAGAGGTTTATTGAAATAGGTTATTCAAAGGCATGTGTTAAAAAGGCCCTAGAGAGGATCAAACAAGTCAACAGAGAAAATCTTTTAACATCCTAAACAAAATCAGTTGAGGGCACTAAACCAATTAGATTTATCACAACTAACTATTGCAGAAAAAAGGAAGTGGAAACGATTTTCCATAAAAACTGGCATTTGCTAAAAACTGATGACATATTTAATGCAACCTTAGAAGATCATCCCATGTTCACATTTAGGAAAAGATCTTCCCTCAAGGATACTTTGTTTGAGTCAGTGTCTTGTGGTACAACCAGAGAAGGGAACATCTATTCAAGGATTCTTCGTATGTGGAGAGTGCAAGTCATGTAAACATAGTAACATCTACAAAGTGGTTAATTTTCCAACAGTACCAAAAACTTTTTACATAAAATAAACATTTGACATGTAACTCAGACTACTGTGTTTATGCATTGTGATGCCCATGTGATAAATATTATGTGGGCAGCACGAATCACAAAGCTAAAACAAGAGTAATGGAGCATATGAGAGCTATTCTCCTTGAAGATAAAACATATCCTATACCAAAGCACTGAAATTTGTGGTGTTTGCAGGAATCCCCATGCATGAGAGAGGAAGACATGGAACCTTGTGCTTAGGCAATTTAAGTCTAAAATTATCTTTGGTTTTAACACAGTACATCCTATGGGATTAAACCTGGATGATGAACTGGCTGTACATGCAGGATGATAATGGGAAATAACAATATCAGAAATTGGACACTTAGGGGGTCATTCTGACCCTGGCGGTCACCGACCACCAGGGCCAACAACCGCGGAAGCACCGCCAACAGGCTGGCAGTGCTTCCTGGGCCATTCTGACCGCGGCGGTAAAGCCGCGGTCAGAAAAGGGGAACCGGCGGTTTCCCGCCGGTTTTCCCCTGGCCCAGGGAATTCGCCATGGGGATTCCGACCCCCTTCCCGCCAGCCTGTTCCTGGCTGTTCTTACCACCAGGAACAGGATGGCGGGAACGGGTGTCATGGGGCCCCCTAACAGGGCCCCATAAAGATTTTCAGTGTCTGCATTTGACCGTGGTACGGTCTTTTGGCGGTTCCCGCCAGACGGGCAGTTCCGCCGCCCGCCGGGGTCGGAATGACCCCTTATTGTCATGCTCTGATTTGTCATTTTGTTTCTTTCCCCTACTGATTACCATCAATGCATTTTATTTTATTGATTTTAATCGTCTTATATCTTTTCACTTTAAATTTTTAGAATCTTGCTCACGGACTAAGGATTTTTGCTTTGAGCAAGCACGGTCATGGGATGAATGTCTACAACTACTAAAGGGTTTGATGATCAAGCAAAATATCTAATGTATCCTTTCATTGAAGTATAACATGATGGTTACCCAATGGATTCATAAGAATGGAAATATAAGAGGGCTGACTTTCTTTATCATTTGACTTGGTAACTCCAGGATCTGAAGGACCACAGTAACCGCAGATTAATCATTTGCACACTTGGGCTAGGTTGTGTACCCATATATATATATATATATATATATATATATATATATATATATATATATATATATATATATATTTTAAGGACAGGGGTTTGTGGCACCCAAGCAGAGGTCACCATTACAGTTACAAATATAGAATTGAAAAGAATTATGGTTGAGTGAGAAATGACTACAATGCAACAAACACAATATTGAAGATTCTTGGTTCAATTTGAAATGACCACAATGTAACCAATGTTTGCAGATTAAATGTTATTGTTTTTTTTTTTTACTTATTTGGTATAAGTTCTTTTGGTGACAAAGTATTTGATTTATCAGTTGTTTTTGCAGACCTAGGAAAGATCTAGTGTAATTTTTCTTTACCAGTAACAAGGTTTGGGACTCGGGTGAACTTGAGTCCGGTTTTTTATATCCTTTATGGGAAATACTCCCTTTGATGATTGAAATCTGTTCAGCCTGCTAAAATTGGAGCATGTACCATCATAAATAGTTTTACCAGTTAATATAGAAAGCTTTTGTTTTGCAATTTCAGAATTTGCCCAGTTTGTTACATAATTTTGAACAGAAGGGGTTACAACCTATAGTTTGCGATACTGTTTCAAAATGGCCAACAATAATAATGCAAAATGTCTAGTGCTCCATTACCCAAAGTCTGCTTTCTATGTTCTATGTCACTGATTGTTAATCCGTGATCAAGGGGACGCTGTTTCCCAAAATGCGTCAGTTGTTTGTTTGCCATATCACCAATAAAATGTTTCACTGATGAATACGCTTTGCCCTCAATTGGTTTCTTGCTTGAGGACCTTTGAGAAGGGACAGGCAGAAGGAGAAGCAAGTTTGTGGATTGAAGGAGGTCACTACCTCATCTTGGCATGCCGTACTAGTGGCTGGGACAATAAGCAAGATTTGGTCAGGAGATGTATATGTATGTGTGCCCTCACCATGCTCTGCTAATTGCAGCACAAATTACGATCATGACATTTTTCATAATATCAATGTAATATTTGCAGTAAAAGTTTTGATGCAAAAAATGTGCCTAGCGAGGGTGCGAGTTTTAGTTACCTTAGGGCAGTGGTTCCCAACCTGTGGTCCGAGGACTCCCAGGGGTCCGTGACATATTCCCAGGGGGTCCGCAGGCCAGGGCTGGGAGGAAGGCAATTCTCCAGCTGGGGCCTCTGACAAACACAAGCGTGTATGTTTTCATATTTATTACTTCCTTTGTTGAGCAGTTTTAAACGCACTAAAAAGCTCCTTGTACTGCAAAAATATAAGTGTCAAGTTAACTCAAGTGATTAATGTATCTGCTGGAGAGAGATGGGAGTTTTGTGCAGTGGCAGTTTTGAATCAAAGGTAGTGCAGATGGTTAATATGCCTGCTGCAAAGAATGTGTATCATGCAAAAAAACAGTTTTTTATGTGCATGGCACAGTGGGTTACTGCTTTTGTCACAGAGATTCTTTTTTTACTATGCTGTTCATAATCGTAATCTAGCACAGTGAGCTGTGAACCACCATTAAAGAGCTGTATGCAAACCGCATGGCACAAATTAGAAAGTTGTTTTTCTCCTAGTCTTTTATTTTCCTTATGCTGCTAAAAAGGTTTGCTTATGTTGAAATACATTCTTATTGCTAACGCAGTGCTTAATTTGTGCTTGTTGTTTCCGGTGCTGAGCACCGGCACTTATTTTTGAGGCCTGGGGCTTATTCTTCTGCCTCAAGCATTTGCTGTGAGCAAAAGACACATATGGGAAAGACAGAGGAAGAGAAAAATGAAAAAGCGTCACAAAGGGCGACAGTAGAAAGCTGCTTGAGTGAGCTGAAGTGGCAGGGAGTGGCTTTATATGGATTGAAGAAGCCCAAGATGGTTTAGGATTATGCTGCCTCAGTATTATGTGTACCCACATTTAATTGCAGCAGCCACATGTTTAAGAAGAGGGCTTTGGGCACCGGCACGTTTTTATTTACAAATTAGGCACTGTGCTAACGTCATCGCTAATCACTGTGCTGTGTTCTGAATCCTATGTTTGTGCTTCTCCAGACCAAGCACTCTTAGAAAATGCCTACCAGTGTGGATGACATGTGAATCCTACATCTTGTAGTCCCCTGTAAAGTGCCCTGACACCCTACAGTGGTATGAGAGGTGCTATAAAACAATTGAAGTACATGTGACAGAGAGGCTAGGGAGAGATGAGAGGCCCTTATGGTTTACTTCCTTTCCCCTTCACTTATTTATGTGAAAAAACTAAAAAATTAAAACAGAACTAGCTCTGGAAATGTATAATCTGACCTGAGGATTCACCTTTCGTAAATAAAACCAAACATTGAAAAGGTAGTTGCCGAGATGAAGTGTCAACCTTCCCAATAAAATGTTTCGAATTTTGCATATTTTTTCAATATAAAAGATTTTTATCTTTAGTAATTTGAGAATTTGTTTGGTGTGTACTTGTTATATTTTTTGCGAATTACTGTTTTAATGTTAGAAAATTAAATCGTACAAATTGCTGGGGGTCCCCGGCTTCCAGTAATGATTCATTGGGGGTCCTCAGGAGTCAAAAGGTTGGGAACCACTGCCTTAGGGAATGAGTTATAGTTACTTGAGATAACTATAACAGGTGAATTTAAATGGTTTTGTAAGTTTAAAATGTGAACCTAACTATAACATCCTTGTAACCTTTGTTTTTTTAAGTGAATTTCTATGTTTTTTTATTAACTTAAAGTCATTTTCATTACTATACATTCATCCAACCTCTGCTGCACACAGCCTTCGGCCGTGCACAGTGACAGTTGTCTACAGGCCGTGTGAAGTGGTATTGGCAGCAAGGCTTGGCCTGTAGCCAGACCCTGCCGCCAACGCCTCTAGCCACCCAACTCCAAAGGCCATGCGCAGCAGGAGTTGGCCAAGGCCTGCATGTGAGAGTGTATGATTGGGTGCTTCAGTGTCTTAGTGGGTGTGTGAGTGGGTGTGTCAGTGTCTGTGTGGGTCTTTGGGTGCGTGAGGGTTTCAGTGGGTCTGTGAGTGAGTGTTGGATAGTCTGAGTGGGTTTGTGAGTGGGTGCGTGAGTGTCTGAGTGGGTTTGTGACTGGGTGTGTGAGTGATTGAGTAGATCTGTGAGTGTGTGCATAAATAATAAGAGATTGAGAATGAAGGAGATAGTGAGTTTTTTAGGGTTTGATAAATGATAATGATGATGAATATATATATATATATAGCAATCACTTTTGTCAATGCATGTGTGGTTTCTCTGGGGGCTGCAATCGGCCCCCCAGGAAAACCACACCCACATATAAAAGTGATCTCTTTACATATCTATCATCTATATATATATTTATTCACCACCAGTTCTCTTGCAGTTGCAGCTTATGTCTGTCTTCAAAGCAATGCACACACTTCAACTGAAGCATTTCAACTGTAGCTTTTAGGCAGCAATAAAAAAGTCAAGTAACACTTGTGATTATATTTCTGCTACAAAAGGATCTGACTTTTGTCTAGTGGCAGTTTTGATGACATAAAGTAGCGCAGAAGGTTTATATGCCTACTGCAAAGATCAAATCTGTATTTTATGTAAATAGCTGAGTGGATTAGTGAAGCCAGACATTACCTGCTCTGTCATACAAATGAAACGTATGTGCAAGGGGGGCTATGGAGAGATGAAGGGCACTTTTGCTGGGTGGTAGTGAGAGAATCCGAGGAGGAGGTCATGGGAGTGGGGGCACCAAGAAAGATTGTTGGATTGGGTGCCAGAGGCACTAAAGAATATGACGATTGGTATATGCCAAGGTAAAGAAATAGTGTGTGTTTTTTGTTTTTTTTTGTGTCTTGAGAGAACGTGCTGGTTGAGGGAAGAAACGAAGGTAAGGTGACTGACCTTTACTGTTACACGCATCACACACACAGCAATTTTGTGCCTGCCTACGTAGGCTAGTGTTTTAGAGCGAGAGTTTAGCCAGTAGCAGAGATAGCGTCTTGTTTGATGACTGCTGCTCAAGCCCTAACTCGGGTTATAGAGGACAGCTCTGACGTAGGATCAGAGACTGAGACAGCAAATACTGAGACAGCATCTTAGGGATAGAACAATAGTGCAAACTCTGGGAGTAATTTCTCCGCCAACTCCTCTTCCAGTGATTCTGAGGGAGGTGATGAGGACAGTCCTGCTTTCCCTTAGCAAGCACAGTCTGTGCAGTGGGACAATAGCGGGTTAGCCCAGCCCAGAGAGCAGGTGCATATGGTGACAAGCACAGAGAGAGTGCTCTCTTTGGAGTTCCCCAATTTAGTTCAGCCCCAAATTCCACTGCCCAAATCGTATTGTGGAGACATCAAAATTATCTATCACAAAACAACCTGGTTTTGTAAGGCAGGCACCTGCATTTTGGTCCCGGGCTTGGCGGCCATATAGGGAAACCAACCAAACCCATACATGTCTGGAAATGACACACCCGGGGGAGTCCACTGAGGTGTGACTGGTATGGATTCCCCAAAGTATTCTTACCCAGAATACCCTGCAAAGGTGAAATGTTGAATACAAACTCTATTTTTTCTTGCATTTCTGTCACACAAACTACAGGAATATGCTGGGATCCACAAAATTCCTATCACCCAGTGTTTCCCCACTTGTCCTGATACAAACGATACCCCACTTGAGTGCCTGCATCAAGATTGGATCACCCAAGGGTCAACAGTTGCCCTCATGTGAGGACTAACATTGATGGTTGTGTGATCCATTCCTGACATGGGTCCTAGGCCTACCAACACAAGTGAGGTACCATTTTTATCAGAGACTTGGGGGAATGCTGGGTGGAAGGAAGTTTGTGGCTCCTCTCATATTCCAGAACTTTGCAGCAGTGAAATCTGAGGGAAAAGTGTTTTTTTTTTGCAAACTGTTGAGGTTTGTAAAGGATTCTGGATAACAGAACCTGGTGAGAGCCTCACAAGTCATCCCCTCCAGGATTTTCAAAAATGCACAGGCTTGGTAGGTTTCCTTAGATTCCGGCTGAGTTAGAGACCAAAATCCATAGCTAGGCACCTTCCAAAAAACACGACTGATTTCGATGTCAAAATGTGATGTGTCCATGTTGCATTTCCTGTCACAGGCAGTAGGCCCACCCACACAAGTGAGGTACCATTTTGATCGGGGGACTTGGGGAAATACAGAATAGCAGAACAAGTGTTATTGCCCCATGTCTTTCTCTAAATTTTTTCCTTCCAAATGTAAGGCAGTATGTAAAAAAGAAGACTTTTTGAGAAATGCCCTGTAATTCACATGTTAGTATGTGGTGCCTGGAATTCAGAGATGTGCAAATAACCACTGCTTTTCAACTCCTTATCTTGTGCCCATACAAACGTTTCTTTGATACCTATTTTTGACTCTTTATATTTCACCAAATGAATTGCTGTATGCCCGGTATACATTAAAAACCCATTGCAAGGTGCAGCTCATTTATTGGCTCCGGGTACCTAGGGGAATATTTATACTCTGTTTGCGCCAGATTTGTATCATTTTTTTTACGCAAATCCAGTGCAAACTTAACTCCATGTTTATATTTTGGTGAAAGACATGTATGTCTAGCGCCAAAATATTGGAGTCAAAGTCATTTTTTTGCCTGCGGAAAACTACCTTGCGTCAATGAGATTTAAGGTAGGTGTTCCCGGGCAAAAAATTACTCAAAGGACCAGGCTTCTTATTTATCCTCATATGCAAATTCATGCACGGGAGGGAGGTGGGCCTAAACAATGGCGCTAGGCTTGCCTAAGACCATTATTTAATGCCTGGGTCAGGGCAGGCATTAGGGGATCTGTCATCCTATTGCCATGGTGGAACACCATGGAATAAGACCACTGGTGCCCTCCCCAGGCCCCAGGGACACGTCCACCCACACCAGAGGGACAGCGGAGGATGTGGGATCCCATACCAGGTAAGTAGAGGTAAGTAATTTATTTTTTCTAAGTTGCCCCCCACCTACATGCCACTGTGCCCAATGGCCATGCCCAGGGGACTAGTCAGGTTACAGTCATTATTTTGACCGTAAACTGACTGGCGCCATTCTTTCACTCACAACCTCCTGTTTTCCCTATGCCTCCCCTACCCGGTTAGCATAATGTATTTTAATGCTAACCGGGCCTTAGTGCTGGCTTGCGCTATTCCTTAAATATGACACCCGGCTGGCGTCCTGTAATGGCATTAGCCGGCGCTATACTTTTTGACGCAAACCTGCGTTAACACTGGTTTGCATCAAAATGTATAAATATGGGCCCTAGGGTTTTTGATGAACCTACAAGTCCGATATATCCCTGCAACCAGAAAGGTCCAGCAAACGTAATGATAGTGTGTTTTTAAAAATCTGCCTAAGCCGGAAAAAGTTACAGAAGAAAATGTGGAAAGAAATGGCTCTTTTTTCCACCTCAATTTCAATATTCTTTTATTTTAGCTGTTACTTTCTGTAGGAAAACCTTGAAGGATCTACAAAAATGACCCTTTGCTGAATTCAGAATTCTATCAACTTTTCAGAAATGTTCAGCTGTCCTTGATTAAGCATTGATTTTATACCCATTTCTGTCACTTACTGGAAAGAGGCTGAAAGCACCAAAAAAGTAAAATTGGAGTATGTCCTGTTAAAATGCCAAAATTGTGTTGAAAAGTGTGTTTTTCAGATTCAAGTCTGCCTGTTCCTAAAAGCTGGGAAGATGGTGATTTTAGCACAGCAAACCCTTTGTTGATGCCATTTTCAGGAAAAACAAACCATGCTTTCTTCTGCAGCCCTTTTCTCCCATTGTTCTGAAAAAAAAACATTCTAGCTGTATTTTGGCTAATTTCCTGGTATCCTCAAGGGGAACCCACAAACTCTGGGTATCTTTGGAATCCCTAGGATGTTGGAGAAATAGGACACAAATTTGGCGTGGATAGTTTAGGTGGACAAAAAGTTATGAGCAAGAACAACCCCAAATAGCCAAAAAGGGCTCAGCACTGGTTACCTTTTAGTAACAATCTTACCTAATAATAAATATAAATATTTAATATTGGAGTGATTTATTTAAATAAATCATTACTCATTAAAAAATAATTTTAATTACACATTCAATAAAAAATTTAGTTTGTAGTGTTGTACCACTTTTTTATTGACATTGACATTTAACATAAAAATAGTTTTACTGTTTTTTCAAACTTTAATAAACGTTTACAAATGTTCCAAAACTTTACCATAGAGAGTTCTCTGTCCCAGTTGTAGACATCTCTGCCAACTGTGCAGAATGTAAAGAATGGTTATAATTAATGGCAGTAGTAACTTTATGGTCTTAATTGGAGTATTTTCAGACCCCACTCCCTGTTTCAGGACTTCGGAACATGTAACTCTACACTTTATGGTGATAATGCACTCAGAAATGGAATATTACTTAAATTGCTCCAAAGTGTAAGAGTAAATTTACATGTGGAAAAGATTTGAAATATTGGCGAGGCCCATATGATTAAGTATATTGTATAATATTAACTAATGTGACACATGTGGTCCTATCTGATGAGATGTTATAGCGCTAGTGAAAACTTGTTCTTGAGGACCCCATTAAGGTGGTAGAATGTTGATATGATTTGGAGTTTTTTATCACAAAGGGCAGTTGAAGGTTCAAAATTAAAGACAAATTCACATACTTTTGAATTATGTGACATATACATAGATCATTGTTTGACTGCTGCCTTACTTTCTTAGGGCCTCATTACGAGTTTGGTGGTCTTTTGGAAACACCGCCGTGGTGGTGGCCACCAAAAGACTGCCAGTGTTGGCGGTATTCCGCCTGCCATAAATAAGAGTCCACAATGAAGACTGCTAAAAAATAGCCACAAATCCGACACCGCCAGCCCACTGGTGAGCGGGAAAGATGCAGTTCCACCACCAGCACTGCCACACTGACAACTTTTTGCCTACCATATCATGATCCACAATTCAGCACGGTGATCCTTTCATGGTGGAAAACCATTGGTGGCCGAACCACTGAGGACAGGAAAAACACTCCTGTCTGAACAAAACACCACATTGAATAGATCGAAGGCCTGACACCTTACACATATACACACACCTGACACACCCACTCACAGCACTATATAACACCCCCCACACAACCCACAAGCCTTTGCGATGCAAACCACTGATCGGGAGACAAGTGCAGCAGCAATCACTAAGCTAACACCTACACACTAGAGGCACATACACACCTCACACTCCAAACAACTGCACCACCAACACTATACACACATCAGAACTACCCAAAAACACAACTTACCAGCACTCACAAACTCCCCCATCCCACCAAGCACCCTACACTGCACCCTTCACACACAACACCCACCCCCACCCACAACACAACCACCATGTCACGTCAAAAGCACCCACGCTTCAGAGACAATGAGTTGAGGGTTCTGTTCGATGAAATCATCAGCATAGAGTCACATCTTTTAGGAGCACAGGTACAGCAAGTCTTCATAGCCAGGAAAATTGAGTTATGGCAGAGAATAGTTGACAGGGTCAACTCAGTGGGCAACCATTGACGCACAAGGGAGGATATCTGGAAGAGATGGAATGACCTATGGGGGAATGTGTGTTCCATGGCGTCCAGGCAACAGCTGGTGGTACTGAAGACTGGGGGTGGGCACCCACCTCCTCCCCCATAGTTCACATCACAGGTCTTGGACATCCTGCACCCTGAGGGCCTGACAGGAAAACACAGAGGACTGTTCTCTGGTGAGTAACTAACAACCCCCTGCCACTAATTCGTTCTGTCCAGCATGCGTCCTCAGCACCCAAACACTTACCCAAGCCAGAATGACCACTGGCTAACAGGGCAAACCTGTCATGTGAACCATCACACAGGAACAGAACCCACCCAACCTGCTAAAATGACCAAGACTGATTCACAACAACACGAGGGAGCAAGGTACAAATGTCACTATCCACTATTCACAAATGGTGTTAGCTGTGCTGCACCTGTCAATACCATTGCTGAAAATCAAGTGAAGGCACTGTATGCATCAGACTAACAGACAATCATACAAACCTTCTGTTAGAATTTGGGTTTTTGGTTGGCAGTCAGGTTACCCCCTGTCCAAGCAAAAGCCCTCACTCTAGTCAGGGTAAGTCACACACAATCCAAGATTATCCTGTGCCCACCCTCTGGTAGCTTGGCATGAGCAGTCAGGCTTAACTTAGAAGGCAATGTGTAAAGTATTTGTGCAATAAATCATACAATACCACCATATAGCACCACAAAAATATACCACACAGTGTTTAGAAAAATATATAATATTTATCAGGATAATTGTAGGTCAAAACATATAAAGTTGCAATGTGAGTTTGGAGAGATATCACTGAAAAGTGATATACAGTGTCTTAAGTCTTTAAAAAGCAAACAAAGTCTCTTTCAAGCACAAAGTACCTGGTTTGGAGTGGAAAATCCCCTCAGAGGGCCACAGAAGAAGAGATACGTGGAAAAAGGGTGTGTGCGTCGATTTCTCCCCAGCACACACGGACTTGCGCAGTTATTTTTCACGCGGGGAAGTCGTGCGTCGTTTTCCAGCGCGCCGACAGTCTCTTTCTGCGGATCGTGGGGATTACCAGATGTCCCGGGTCTGCGTGTGGATTCTCAAGCTTGTTTAACTGCTGCGCGTCGTTCTGCAGGGCTGTGCGTCGAAGTTTCGCTCTCACGGCAGGCGTTGCGTCGATTTCTCCTCTGGAGGTCGGGCGGCGTTGTCCCTGCGAGGCCGTGCGTCGAAGTTCCAGTCGTCCTGAAGGCGTCGCGTCGATCAGCGTCGGTGTGCTGCATTTTTCTCTCCGCGGAGCAAGCTGTGCGTCGAAAATTTCGGCGCACGAAGCGTCCAAGTGAAAAAGAGAAGTCTTTTTGGTCCTGAGACTTCAGAGAACAGGAGGCAAGCTCTATCCAAGCCCTTGGAGAGCACTTTTACAGCCAGACAAGAGTTCAGCAAGGCAGCAGGGCAACAGCAAGGCAGAAGTCCTTTGTAGAAAGCAGTCAGGTGAGTCCTTTAGGCAGCCAGGCAGTTCTTCTTGGCAGGATGCAGGTTCTGGTTCTGATTTCTTCTCCAGCAAGTGTCTCATGAGGTAGGGCAGAGGCCCTGTTTTATACCCAAATGTGCATTTGAAGTGGGGGAGACTTCAAAGAGTGGCTAAGAAGTGCACCAGGTCCCCTTTCAGTTCAATCCTGTCTGCCAGGGTCCCAGTAAGGGGTGTGGCAGTCCTTAGTGTAAGAGTAGGCCCTCCACCCTCCCAGCCCAGGAAGACCCATTCAAAATGCAGATGTATGCAAGTGAGGCTGAGTACCCTGTGTTTGGGGTGTGTGTGAGTGAATGCACAAGGAGCTGTCAACTAAGCCCAGCCAGACGTGGATTGTAAGGCACAGAAAGATTTAAGTGCAAAGAAATGCTCACTTTCTAAAAGTGGCATTTCTAGAATAGTAATATTAAATCCAACTTCACCAGTCAGCAGGACTTTATATTGCCATTCCGGCCATACTAAATATGACCTTCCTACTCCTTTCAGATCAGCAGCTACCACTTCAATACTGTATGAGGGCAGCCCCAATGTTAGCCTATGAAGGGAGCAGGCCTCACAGTAGTGCAAAAACGAATTTAGAGTTTTACACTACCAGGACATGTAAACTACACAGGTACATGTCCTGCCTTTCACAGCACCCTGCTCTAGGGGTTACCTAGGGCACACATTAGAGGTGACTTATACTTGGAGAAAGGGGAGGTTTAGGCTTGGCAAGTACTTTTAAATGCCAAGTCGGGTGACAGTGAAACTGCACACACAGGCCTTGCAATGGCAGGCCTGAGACAAGTAAAAGGGGCTACTTAAGTGGGTGGCACAACCAGTGCTGCAGGCGCACTAGTAGCATTTAATCTACAGGCCCTATGCACATAGAGTGCACATTACTAGGGACTTATAAGTAAATTAAATAGTCCAATCAGGTATGATTCAAGGTTACCATGTTTTAAGGGAGAGAGCATATGCACTTTAGCACTGGTAAGCAGTGGTAATGTGCGCAGAGTCTGAAAGCCAGCAAAAACAGTGTCCAAAAAGTGGAGGGAGGCAGGCAAAATGTTAGGGGTGACCACCCTAAGGCTGTCAGGTCTAAGATGTGTCCCCCCCAGCTGAAAGTGGGGAGAGCTACCCGACCTCCTGGGAGCTCTCATCGCTAAGGTGGAAGTATCTGGAGAGACCATCAATATTGGCGTGCTCAACCCCTGGGCGATGTTCCACCGTAAAGTCCATCCCCTGTAGGGAAATGGACCACCTCAAGAGTTTTGGATTCTCACCCCTCATCTGCATGAGCCATCTGAGGGGCCTGTGGTCTGTCTGAACCCGGAAGTGAGCCCCAAACAGGTAGGGTCTTATCTTCTTCAGTGCCCAGACCACAGCAAAAGCTTCTCTCTCAGTAGCACTCCACCTCTGTTCTCGTGGTAATAGCCTTCTGCTAATAAAGACTACTGGTTGGTCTAGGCCCTCCTCATTTAGCTGTGCTAGGACCGCCCCTATGCCATGCTCTGAAGCGTCTGTCTGCACGATAAATTCCTGGGAGTAGTCAGGGGCCTTGAGCACTGGGGCCGTGCACATGGCTTTCTTCAGGGAGTCAAAGAAGGCTTTCTGACAAGCCTCTGTCCAATTCACCAACCTAGGTTGTTTCTTGGAAGTGAGTTCTGTCAAGGGTGACACAATGGTACCATAGCCCTTGACAAATCTGCAGTAGTATCCTGTGAGGCCTAAAAAGGCTCTTGTGGTGTTCTACACTATTCCTTTATTATGTTTATCTCGGCATTGTTTCTCTTTATCTGTATTGTGTTTCTTTTAGTTATGTATTTCTCTTGGTTTCTCCCACTGCTTCCCCTGCTTTCCCTTATGTTCTTAGACTCTCTGGAATGTAGAATGTGGGAGTCTGGGAAGCTTGGTGGTTAGACTGGAGGCTCTTTACCTTGGTGGTGGATGAAGTTTCTTTTATGGATCAAACTGGAAATAAACCTACATCAAATCAATCCACTTGTGTCAATTTGAATTCCTTCCTTGCATGACATCATTACTACATTTTTGGCGGCGAGGGTGGGATAGACTTCTGAAACTGTTACCTTTGGAAACTTCAACACCTTCATTTATTTTGTTTCTCGTCAAGGAAAAAAAAAAGGTACTGTATTTCGTTATTTCTGTGGCTAATATTTTTTTTATTTTTCCAAACTGTTTCTTGAGCCACATAGTTATTCTGTTCGTGTTTATTTATAATTTTCATACGCGCGTGTGCCAACCGTCTCCTTAACTCGTGCCTCAGGAGACGCACGCTCTGCATATGCTGTGTTGATTTCCGTGGCCACAGCAACGTGTACGCGTGCCTTCTCTGCCCGGCCGCTCTCAAGGGAAACACGTGCTGCCTGTCTACCCGGCCGCGCTCAATGGAAACACACGCCACAGGGAAACACGACAACTCTTCGCTTTGCTGCACGCTCAGTTTTGAGCTGTACCTTTGTATTTGCAAGTGGATTGTTAACCCTTGAAGACGCGCATTTTTTTTTCTTCTTCTTGTATGCGCTTGTAGAACAATTTTAACAAATAAACAAAGAGTCTAGTTTCAAACTGTCTGTTTAAAACTACTCTTGTGCAACATTTATTTTCTTTACCCATTTGGAAACAATGTTGGCCTGCTCTACACTTGTCATTGTTGCAGTTTAATTTGTCCTCGATATTTTATTTTATTTTACGTGGCACTTCATATTTCTGTGTTACACTATTTCTCTGCAATAAGAAGAAATAATGCAGAACATTACACCTCCACCATTTTTTCTTGCTCTTCCTGGAGAACCGCCTATACCGTGGCAAAAATGGAAAAAGGTTTTCCTGACCTACATGCGCGTCTGTGGCAGCAATTTATCCTCTGAAAGAAAGACTTCTGTTTTACAACATTGTCTTGGTGCGGAAGGTCAGGAAATCTTGGAAACTTTACCTGCAATAACAACGTCAGATGGTGCTGAAGGTGACAACTCTTTGAATGAATTTGAGTCTACTCTACTTAGACTGGACAAGCACTTTCTTCCTAAAGTTTCAATTATTTTACAACAATACTATTTTGGGAAACGTAAGCAGACTGATGATGAATCTATTGAAGACTTTGTGACAGCATTACGCAAACTAGCTTCATCATGTAACTTCAGAGAAAATCTAGAAGAGCGTATTAGAGACAAATTCATGCTTGAATGTAAATGCGACAAAGTAAGAGAAGCATTATGGGTCAAAAATGATCCATCATTAGATGAAGTGCTAATTATTGCTAAGCAAGTTGAACACTCAATGGTTTGTATTGAAAATTTGAGGAAATCGAAAAATGTTTCTATGGAGGTCCAAGCTCTAGATACAAAACCTAATAACAAATTTCAAGCACACATTAGAGCAAGACTAATGTGTTTTAGATGTGGGTCTACAACTCATTTAGCTAATAGCAAAGACTGTCCTGCAATTCATGTTACTTGTAACAAATGTTCCAAGAAAGGACATTTTGCTAAGTATTGTAAATCCTTTACTAAGTCTAAAGTCAAAGTTCAGGAAATTGATTGTAATGACGATCGAGATTTTGTTCTTCAGATTATTTATGATGTTAATTGTGTCGCCATTAATAGTTGTCAGTACCCTTCGGATTTTGTGGATGTCAACAGAACATCTATTTCTATGATGATGGATTCGGGCGCGAAACTTTCCTTAGTATCAGTTTCGGATTTCACTAAGCATTTTATGGGAAAAGTTTCTCTACTGGATCCTGATATCATTCCTTACAGTTATGGCGGAAAACCTATTGACCTGAAGGGTTACTTTGAAGCCACCATAACCTTTAAAGGGAACACAATTACAGGGAAAATATATGTTCCAGTTATTGGTGACACAATTCTAAGTAGGCCACATCAGAAGATGCTTGGCATTATATTAAATCCCAATTCTATTCCTCAGGTGTTAGTTCAAAATGTTTGCAGTATCAAAGATGACATCATGGGTGAATTTTCTGACGTGTTTACCTCTAAAGTTGGGTGTATTAAAGGATACAAACATCGTATTTGTCTTAAGGAGGGTGTCAAGCCTGTAGCGTGCAAAGTCAGGAAAATCCCTTTCACTTTGCAGGATAAGGTTAAATCTGAATTGCAAAGGTTACAATCTGAAGGTATCATTGAAGAAATCGAGGCTGCACAATGGATCGCTCCCATTGTAGTTGCTGTGAAGAAATCAGGGGATATTAGACTTTGTGTGGACCTTAGACACCTCAACAAAGCTGTGATTGAAGAGAGATTTCCATTACCTACCATCAATGAAATGGTCAGTCTTTTAGGAGAGGCTAAATATTTCACAACATTAGATTTGAGTTCAGCTTATCACCAAGTTCAATTGTGTGAAGAATCAAAATTGCTGACATCATTCATCACTCCCTTTGGTGTGTTTAAGTTTAATAGGATGCCGTTTGGTTTGTACTCTGCTGCTTCTGTATTCCAAAGACTAATGTATCATATTCTTGGGAAAACTGATGGTGTTAGTTTTTTTGAAGATGATGTCCTCATTTTTTCTAATACTCTTGAACAACATCTTTCCAAAGTTAGAGAAGTCTTGAAAATTTTTCGTAGTAAGGGAATCACACTCAAGGGAGATAAATGCAAGTTTGCATGTTCAGATATCACGTATTTAGGGCATGTAATTTCTGCTCAAGGTGTTAAACCAAAAGAGGATCTAGTTAAAACTGTTGTTAATTTTGCGGATTCTGTTAAAAGAGAAGATGTGTGAGTCTTCTTAGGCATGGCGGAATTCTATTCCAAAGATGTTCCCAATTTTGCCAGTAGGTCTTGTTGCATTAGAGAGTTACTTAAGAAAGGTGTTGATTTTGTATGGTCAGAGGCCTGCAAGAAAGAATTTGAGGATTTAAAGAATGCACTATCCTCTGCTCAATGCCTCAACAGCTTTCGCCCAGGGTTTCCATGTTGGATTATAACTGACGCCTCGGATAAGGGTTTAGGAAGTGTTCTTAAGCAAAAGTATGATGGTAAGGATGTTACGATTGCATTTGCTTCCAGAGCGTTGAGGGGAGCGGAGTCGAGGTATTCCACCATTGAAAAAGAAGCACTGGCTATCTATTGGGCTATAAAGAAGTTTAAACAGTTTCTGTGGGGATCTCAGTTTGTTGTGTAATCTGATCATAAGCCTCTACAGGACATTTTTGATAAGAAGGGGCTAGACTGTATTTCTTCACATATTTGCAAGTGGATAGTTGGTCTCCAAGACTTCAAATTTTCTGTCAGGTATGTCCCTGGATGTGAGAACCGCACAGCCGACTGTTTGTCAAGGTTAAGATCATTTGGCTGGGACCAAGATACAGATTGTAGCACATGGTGGGTTGATGAGAATGTGAAAGTGTGCATCTTGACTGATGGTTGCATCACAGAAGATGAGTGGTTAACGGAGTTTAGTAATGATACAAGTTTAAGACGAGTAAAGGATTTGATTGAATCTAATCGCGTTCCTGCTGATTGTGATGAAGAGTATGTGTATAAAAAAGTTTGGAATGAACTTTCAGTTGAGGATGGTTTGGTTTTTAGGAGTGGGAGATTAGTACCTCCATCTGGTTTACGAGAAAGGTTGTTACATCTAGCTCATTTGGGTCACCATGGTATTTGCAAGACAAAGGAACGGTTGAGGGAATTTTATTGGTGGCCGAGAATGGATTTAGCATTGGAAAGAGTTGTTCGCGACTTTGTGGAATGCAAATTTGCAGATAAAACACTCAAGTGTAGGTCTCGTCCATTGGAAATCAGGAAAATTCCTAATGAAGTGTGGGTGGATGTTGCAATGGATATTATGGGTCCTGTCATTTGTGGTTCTGTTTCTAAGTATATTGTAGTTGTAATGGACATGTTGTCTCGTTGGCCGGAAATTTTGATTACCTCTGACATAACTTCTCAGTCAATTACTAATTTTCTTTCTTGGGTATTTTCTAGGGAAGGATATCCCAAATGCATCATAACGGATAATGGTGTACAATTCACCTCTAAGCACATGTGCGAGTTTTTCGCATCTAGAGGCATATTACATAAGAAAAGTGCTTTGTACCATCCTGAAACCAATGGTATGGTTGAGCGCTTTAACAGGATGTTGAAGGAAACTATTCAAGTGGCAAAATTGACAGGGCGTGGTTGGATAGAAGCTGTCAAATCTAAAGTTGAGAGTTATAGGTATACACCACATTCCAGTACTGGCCAATCCCCATTTGTATTGTTCACGAAAAGAGTGCCTAACACCAGCATAAGTCCTTCATGGGTGAATAAATATATTGGTAAAGAGTTGAATCACGAAAAAATTAAAGAACTAGCTGTAACCAAAGAAAAGATTTTACAGGAGAAAAGGAAGTTGGCATATGATCTTCGTAAAGCAGTCAAACCTCTTATTGTTGCAGTTGGTGATTCTGTTCGGATTAAGTTACCGAAAAGAAATCACACAAGTCTTTCTCACTACAGTAAAAAATTTAAGGTTACCAAGGTGTTTAAAGGTGATATCAAAGTGGATGATGGGCGTATTTGGAATTTGAATAGAGTTGTGAAAGTGTAAAGAAGAAAAAAAAACAATTCATTTATAATTTAGGGGGGAAGATAGTGTGGTGTTCTACACTATTCCTTTATTGTGTTTATCTCAGCATTGTTTCTCTTTATCTGTATTGTGTTTCATTTAGTTATGTATTTCTCTTAGTTGGTTTCTCCCACTGCTTCCCCTGCTTTCCCTTATGTTCTTAGACTCTCTGGAATGTAGAATGTGGGAGTCTGGGAAGCTTGGTGGTTAGACTGGAGGCTCTTTACCTTGGTGGTGGATGAAGTTTCTTTTATGGATCAAACTGGAAATAAACCTACATCACATCAATCCACTTGTGTCAATTTGAATTCCTACCTTGGATGACATCATTACTACAGCTCTTACCTCAGTCTGAGGTCTAGGTGGTTGCCAGGCCTTGAAAGTTTCAATCTTGGCCTGGAGTGGCTGCACCTTGCCACCACCCACTGGGTGTCCCAAGTACACCACGGAACACTGCCCAATCTGGCACTTACTAGCCTTGATGGTCAGGCCTGCCTGTTGCAGGGCCTGAAGCACCTCCTTGAGGTGGAGCAGGTGTTCCTCCCAGCTGGAACTGTAGACAGCTATGTCATCCAGGTAGGCTGCACAGAAGGCATCCTTGCCAGCTAGGACCCCGTTAACCAACCGTTGGAAGGTAGCGGAAGCATTTTTCAATCCAAATGGCATCACCCGGAACTGGTAATGGCCATCCGGGGTTGAGAATGCGGATCTTTCTTTAGCCCCCTCAGTCAGGGCGATCTGCCAGTACCCTGAAGTAAGATCAAATGTACTCAGGAACTTGGCAGCGCCCAGCCTGTCAACGAGCTCATCAGCTCGGGGGATGGGGTGAGCATCAGTCCGTGTGACTGAGTTGAGACCCCGGTAGTCCACACAGAACCGGAGTTCTGGCTTCGCACCTGGGGCAGTAGCCTTAGGGACCAACACCACTGGGCTGGTCCAGGGACTACTGGATTTCTCGATAACCCTTAGAGCTAACATCTTGGAGACCTCCTCCTTGATGCTGGCCTTCACCTTATCCGATAACCTGTAAATTTTGTTCTTCACAGGGAGACTGTCACCGGTGTCAATGTCATGAACACAGAGGTAGGTCAGTCCAGGAGTAAGGGAGAACAGGGGGAAGAACTGCTCCAACAGCTCATAGCAGTCTCCTTTCTGGTTTAGAGTCAGGAAGTCAGAAAGAATGACCCCTTTCACTGACCCATCACCTTCTTGGGCAGAGAGGAGGTCGGGGATAGGTTCACTCTCCTCTTCCATTCCTTCATCTGTGACCAGAAGCATGTTGACCTCAGACCTCTCAAAATGAGCCTTTAGTCGGTTAACATGGAGCACCCTTACGGGGTTCCTAGGGGTTTGGAGGTCCACTAGGTAAGTGGCCTCCCCTTTCCGCTCCTTTACTTCAAATGGGCCAGACCAGCGGTCCTGGAGAGCTCTAGGCTCTACTGGCTCCATCACCCACACTTTGTCTCCAGGTTGAAACTCTACCAGGGTGGCCTTCTGGTCATACCAGCGTTTCATTACCTCTTGACTGGCCTCAAGGTTACTTTGGGCCTCTTTCCAGAAGCGTGTCATCTGGTTGTGGAGGGCCAACATGTAGCTGACCACATCCTGAGGGGGTGCCTTTGGAGCTTTCTCCAACCCCTCCTTGACAATGCTTAAGGGTCCCCTGACAGGGTACCCATAGAGAAGCTCAAAGGGACTGAACCCCACCCCCCTCTGGGGGACCTCTCTGTAAGCAAAGAGAAGGCATGGTAAGAGGACGTCCCACTTACGCCTCATGGCCTCAGGGAGGTCACCAATCATGCCTTTCAAGGTCTTGTTGAATCTCTCCACAAGACCATTAGACTGGGGGTGATAGGGTGTGGTGAACTTGTAGGTTACACCACAGGCATCCCACAGAGACTTCATGTATGCAGACATGAAGTTAGTGCCTCTGTCAGACACTATCTCCTTTGGGAATCCCACACGGGTAAATATCCCCATCAGAGTTCTGGTCACCACCGGTGCAGTTACGGTCCTCAGAGGGATTGCCTCTGGGTAACGGGTGGCATAGTCCACAAAACCAGGATGAACCTGTTGCCTAAGGCAGTTTTGGGGCCCAATGGACCAACAATGTCGATGCCCACCCTTTCAAAGGGGGTGCCAATGACAGGAAGTGGAATCAGGGGGGTTTTAACCCTTTTTCCTGCTTTACCACTGGCCTGGCAGGTCGGACAAGATCTACAGAACTTATCTGAGTTTGTCCTCATTCTGGGCCAATAAAAGTGGGTGACAAGCCTGTCAAACGTCTTGCCTTGCCCCAAATGTCCTCCCAGGGGAATGTCGTGAGCCAGACCCAGTAGGAAGGTTCGGTAACACTGGGGGGCCACCAGCGCACGCGCTGCCCCAAAGGCTCACTGTAGAGGAGATCATTCTCCCAATATATGTGGTGATCGGCAGAGGCTTCACCTGCTGCCTGGTCTGAGGCTTGCTTCCTCAGACCCTCTAGAGTGGGACATTCTTTCTGCGCCTTGCAGATTCCTCCCTGGTGGGTCCACCCTCAACTTGCCAGCCAGCAAGCTCAGATAGGTCACCTAGGGTGGCAATGTCTTCCCCAGTTGGCTCGGGAGCCTCCTCCTCAGGAGCCCCGTCAACCACTGCGGGAACTTCTGGGACCGGTTTCCCGCACCCCTTGCCCCTCCCCTTGGCAGCTCTCTGGGCCATTGTTCCAGTCTCCAGACGCCCTTGACTTCCCGCTCGGTCAGCCATGGACTGTGTGGTCATGCATACCCCCTCCGGTAACCCTAACATCTCCAGGTGAGATCTGAGCTCCACTTCTTTCCAAGCAGTATGCTCAAGATCATTGCCTAACAGACAATCTACAGGCATGGCAGGACTCACAGCTACTTTCAGAGTACCAGAGACCCCCCCCCACTCAAAGGGAACCAGAGCCACCGGTAGGTGACTCTCACGATTGTCAGCGACTATGACCTGGTGGAATGTATTAGGGACTATCTGCCCTCTTGACACCAGCTGACTCTTGATAGTAGTCATACTGGCTCCTGTGTCACGCAGAGCCTCCACCTTCTGCCCATCAATGGTGACCCACTGCCTGTACTTGGAAGTATTTTGGGGCATGTGGGCTTTGGGCACCATTTCTCCTTCTCCCAGGGACACTAGGGAAATCTCTACCTGTTCCCCAAAGCTATCAGGGTCCATCTCCCCCAGAGCGCTACACAAGTCAACCCAGGTGTCTGTCCGGTAGTGGACGGTGCTCTCTTGGAGCACTGGGGGTCGCCTTTATATTGACCACACTGGTAACACTCCATGCATTTGGGGTTGGACTTCCCTGACCTATCATATGTCCCTGGCTTTTTCCCAAATCTGGAAAAGGAATTGTTGCCACCACCTCCCTGGGAATTCTTTTGGGGGCCTTTGGAGAGTTCCTTATCTGTAAGTTTATCTCCCCACTCTTTCTTCTGTTGGGAACCCTGACCACCTTTGTGGGTGTCCCCCCCAGGTACCTTCTTGGACACTCTGGTGCTAACCCAGAGGTCCGCCTCTTCAGCAAGCTTCCTGGGATCAGTCAGCTTACTATCCACTAAGTGCTGGCGCAACTCTGTAAAAGTAGTATTAAGCATATGCTCTGTCAGAATCAAGTCATATAACCCTTTATAATCATCTACTTTGTTGCTCCACACCCATCCATTCAGTGCCTTACTGGAAAAGTCAAAGAAATCTACCCATGTTTGTGTGTTTTATTTGGTGCTGTCCCTGAACCTCTGACGGTATCCCTCAGGGGTCAGCCCAAACTTGGCAAGTAAAGTGGCTTTTTGAAGTGGGTATGTGTTTTGATCAAGTTGTTCCAATGTGAGAAGTGTGTCCCTCCCCAATGGCGGCACATAACCCCACATAGCTACCCCCCATTGCCCTTCAGGAACCTCATGAGCCCTTAGTGCAACTTCATAAGCAGCTAACCATTTATCTATGTCATCTCCCACCACAAAACTGGGCCCCACATTTTTGGGTATACAAACCTTCTTTTCTCCAGCAGGTCCTGTCAGTATGCTGCCACCATTATTGCTGGATTCAGACTGCTTTGCCTTGAGATCCAGCTCCTTGAGACTCAATTCATGAGCCAATAACAGTTTCTTTTCAGCCAAGGCTCTCTCAGCTGCAGCTTCAGCTCTTTCAGCTTCAATCTGTTTGGCTGCTCTTTCAGCCTCAGCTTGCTTGGCTTCTCTGTCTGCCCTTCTTTCCTCCTGTTGAGCCTCAATTTTCAGTTTTGCCATTTGCAATTGAAACTCCCTTTCCTCTCTCCTTTCCTCTGTGGTCAGGCTTTGCACAGAGACACTGCTCCCTGGTCTGGAAGGGGGCACAATTGCAGTGGTAACACCATCCACAGATAGTAACAAATCCTCTGAGGAGCCATTTTCTGGTTCCTCTTCCTCATCATCCTCTTCTAAATGGGCTTCTGCCCAGGCCCTCAGCGCCACTTGAAAGTCCTCCTTTTTGGAGGCCCCTTGGGTGGGTACCCTCATTTCCCTGCATAATCCTTTTAGTTGTTTGACCGTCTGTGTATCCAACAGGACTAGGTCAAAGTCTCCTATCTGAGACCCAGTCAGAGACATGTTGAGTGAGGATTTAGTTTTTGAAAATTGTCAGGAAAAAACGAATTTGCAAAAAGAGATAAAAATCAAGTTGACCTTCAACTGTGGGTAGGTAGTGAAATACTTAGCTACTGTATGTCACTGCACAAATACAAGTCCTATCCTCACCGCTGATCACCAATGTTAGAAATGGGTTTTTTGGTTGGCAGTCAGGTTACCCCCTGTCCAAGCAAAAGTCCTCACTCTAGTCAGGGTAAGTCACACACAATCCAAGATTATCCTGTGCCCACCCTATGGTAGCTTGGCACGAGCAGTCAGGCTTAACTTAGAAGGCAATGTGTAAAGTATTTGTGCAATAAATCATACAATACCACCATATAGCACCACAAATATACACCACACAGTGTTTAGAAAAATATATAATATTTATCAGGATAATTGTAGGTCAAAACGAATAAAGTTGCAATGTGAATTTGGAGAGATATCACTGAAAAGTGATATACAGTGTCTTAAGTCTTTAAAAAGCAAACAAAGTCTCTTTCAAGCACAAAGTACCTGGTTTGGAGTGGAAAATCTCCTCAGAGGGCCACAGAAGAAGAGATATGTGTAAAAAGGGTGTGTGCGTCGATTTCTCCCCAGCACACACGGACTTGCGTCGTTATTTTTCACGCGGGGAAGTCGTGCGTCGTTTTCCAGCGCGCGGACAGTCTCTTTCTGTGGATCGCGGGGATTACCAGATGTCCCGGGTCTGTGCGTGGATTCTCCTGCTTGTTTACCGGCTGCGCGTCGTTCTGCGGGGCTGTGCGTCGAAGTTTCGCTCTCACAGCAGGCGTTGCATCAATTTCTCCTCTGGAGGTCGGGCGGCGTTGTCCCTGCGAGGCCGTGCGTCGAAGTTCCGGTCGTCCCGAAGGCATCGCGTCAATCAGAGTCGGTGTGCAGCATTTTTCTTGCCGCGGAACAAGCTGTGCGTCAAAAATTTTGACGCACGAAGCGTCCAAGTGAAAAAGAGAAGTCTTTTTGGTCCTGAGACTTCAGGGAACAGGAGGCAAGCTCTATCCAAGCCCTTGGAGAGCACTTTTACAGCCAGAAAAGAGTTTAGCAAGGCAGCAGGACAACAGCAAGGCAGAAGTCCTTTGTAGAAAGCAGTCAGGTGAGTCCTTTAGGCAGCCAGGCAGTTCTTCTTGGCAGGATGCAGGTTCTGGTTCAGGTTTCTTCTCCAGCAAGTGTCTGATGAGGTAGGGCAGAGGCCCTGTTTTATACCCAAATGTGCCTTTGAAGTGGGGGAGACTTCAAAGAGTGGCTAAGAAGTGCACCAGGTCCCCTTTCAGTTCAATCCTGTCTGCCAGGGTCCCAGTAGGGGGTGTGGCAGTCCTTTGTGTGAGAGCAGGCCCTCCACCCTCCCAGCCCAGGAAGACCCATTCAAAATACAGATGTATGCAAGTGAGGCTGAGTACCCTGTGTTTGGGGTGTGTGTGAGTGAATGCACAAGGAGCTGTCAACTAAGCCCAGCCAGACGTGGATTGTAAGGCACAGAAAGATTTAAGTGCAAAGAAATGCTCACTTTCTAAAAGTGGCATTTCAAGAATAGTAATATTAAATCCAACTTCACCAGTCAGCAGGACTTTATATTACCATTCTGGCCATACTAAATATGACCTTCCTACTCCTTTCAGATCAGCAGCTACCACTTCAATACTGTATGAGGGCAGCCTATCAAGGGAGCAGGCCTCACAGTAGTGCAAAAACGAATTTAGGAGTTTTACACTACCAGGACATGTAAACTACACAGGTACATGTCCTGCCTTTCACCCACACAGCACCCTGCTCTAGGGGTTACCTAGGGCACACATTAGAGGTGACTTATATGTGGAGAAGGGTAGGTTTAGGCTTGGCAAGTACTTTTACATGCCAAGTCGAGGTGACAGTGAAACTGCACACACAGGCCTTGCAATGGCAGGCCTGAGACAAGGAAAAGGGGCTACTTAAGTGGGTGGCACAACCAGTGCTGCAGGCCCACTAGTAGCATTTAATCTACAGGCCCTATGCACATAGAGTGCACATTACTAGGGACTTATAAGTAAATTAAATAGTCCAATCAGGTATGATTCAAGGTTACCATTTTTTAAGGGAGAGAGCATATGCACTTTAGCACTGGTTAGCAGTGGTAAAGTGCGCAGAGTCTAAAAGCCAGCAAAAACAGTGTCCAAAAAGTGGAGGGAGGCAGGCAAAATGTTAGGGGTGACCACCCTAAGGCTGTCAGGTCTAACACCTTCAACATCAGGGAGGTTACCAGAGACTGCCAGCCCTCCTCAGGATGAAGGCCCCAGTGAGGACAACACAGCTGGATATCAGGACACTGACAACCTACCTTGCACATCCTGGAACCCTGGTCAGTCTACCACTCCCTGCCTCACCTCACTCACATCAACCCCCATGCCAATAACATGTCAGCCAACCCTTTGTCACCAAACCTGTGGCCCAAAGCTGTTCAATCAATTGTGTGCCCCACAGTACAAGGACCTGAGTCGACCCCTCACACCCATGACAGTGAAGGACCTATAGATACTGGGAGAGGGCACACTGTGCCCGGGGCACAGGCACATGGGGGCAGGGGGTGTGGGAGGGAACCTGTGGGCCAGAGGACGGGGCAGCCAAGGGAGGTCTCTGACAGGAAGTTATCTCCCAAGGCCAAGGACAGGATGGACCAGATCATTAACATGTTGGGGGGAACCAGAGCCTGCAGAGGGAATACCACAAGGACGCCATGCAGACGTGGCAGGCCCACAATACCACCATGGCCTCCATTGCAAGGGAGGGTGCTCAGGGAACTCATCACCATTATGAGTGCTTCCTCCAACCACCAGCAAGCCCCTTTCACTAGCCATATCACACCTGAGCCTTCTACATCTGTGGCTGCCAGAGGAATGGAGGCCCTGCCAGGGGAACCACAGGCCTCAGGCACACCTTCCTCTGTAGCTGAGGAACCCCCACCCCGCAAATGTTGATGTCTATCAAGACATCTGGTTGGAGCAGATGCCAAGACCAAACCCACTGCCAAGAAGTGACCCTCTCCTGATTACTCTTCCTTGTGTGCCACTGAGACACCCTGTTGACTGTTCAGTTACATTTCTCCATTTTCCAGTGGCCCATGGACACTGGACCTGTGCTACCTACAGCTGTGCCACCCACTCTGAGGATTTCATCTATTGTGACCCCACTCATCACTTATTTGATACTGTATTCACAATAAACACTATAGATCACATATACTGCTTTTGTGTACTTAATTGTACACACACAAATGAATGGTCTGCAAAATGTGATGTGGGTATGATTCCTTAATCCAACAGGCAGTGTAATGGACCGCAGAGGGAGGCATCCTCTGCAGAAGACACAGTACAGCAGATATGTCCCAGGGTAGATGTAAGGGAGTCACTAGTACAGCCATACAATAGAGTATATCCAAATATACAGCCTGCAAAAATAACATGACAGAGACTTCCATTAGGATTGTAGGCATGACACCACACAAAGCACATATGCCGTTCATAGTTGTCCTGTGTAAATAGCCACAACAGATGTGACATGAGAACAGGAGAATGCTGGACACCTAGGAGATGTGAATCTTGCAACCTGCAGAGAATACACATGGTAGAGATGATACATTTACACACAGCATCCTAAATGCATTCAGTCAGCCCCAACAACACACCCACGGGGATTGGTACACATTACACCACCACTAATAAACCAAATCAGGAGGACCAATTACAGGGAATCATTTGAAATAGTACACATGCAAATACACACACAATATACCAGTATGTTAATGGAAGTACTGGTTAATGAGCTCTGCCCTGGAGTTAGCTGCACCTTCCTTATCTGCCTCCTCATCACTTTTCTCTTCCGCACCACCAGCACTGGTCTAGCTGCCTCCTCCTCATCATCTTATAAGGGTATCTGAGGTCTCAGGGCCAGATTGTGGAGCATGCAGCAGGCAACTATGATCTGGCATACCTTTTGGGGAATATAGAGGGGGGGCACCTCCAGAAATGTACAGGCACCTTAATCTGGCCTTCAGGGCGCCAAATGCACTTTCTATTACACACCTCATCCTGACGTGGTCCTCATTGAAACGAAGTTGCCCTTCAGTGGCAGGTTACCTCACAGGTGTTAACAGCCAGGGAAGGTTAGGATAGCCAGAGGCACCTGTGTGCACAGAGGTACGACCTGTTACAATATAGGTACAGACACATGGAACAGTGTAATGACAGGTGCCTTAATGGAGACACGCATCCAAATGCATACATTCCAATGAGCCAAGCCCTCTCTCCCTGTAGCTGTGCAATCATGTGGGGGACATAGCTGTTCCTCAGCATGTAGGAGTCATGCAGTGATCCAGGAAACTTGGCTGTCACTTTGGAGATGTATTGGTCTGCCACCCACACCACCTGAACATTGATGGAGTGGTAGTTTTCCGATTCCTATATACCTGTTCATAGGCACTGGGAGGGACCAAGGCTATATGTGTGCCATCTATGGTCCCTATCACTTGAGGGATGTGTTCCACATCATAGATGTCTGCCTTCACAAAGGACAAATCCCCTCATTGTGGAAACCTGATGTAGCTGTTCAGGTGTTTCACGAAAGCACACAGTACATCCTTCAACACAAGACTGAACATGGGCTGTGACATCCATGCTTCCACGCCCACTGTAATCTGAAAGGATCCTGTGACAAGAAAGTGTAGCACTGATAGGACTTGAACTGCGGGAGGGATGGCATAGGGCTTACGAATGGCAGGTAATGGATCTGACTCCAACTGAGTACATAGTTCCACAATGGTCTGACGATTCAGACAATAGGTCTGAATTATATGTCTCTCCTCCAGAGTTTCAAAGTCCAATAGCAGATGGTACACTGGTGCATGTCTCAATCTCCTCATGGCAGGGTATCTAGGAAAGAATGTACAATGTGATATGGACACCGCACATGTTAGCAGTACATATCAAAATAGCACACACCTAACACTCTAGACATGCTGCACACTGCGGACACATACTATATTGGGCATGATGAAGCCACATAGACTCCACCCTTGATGCACATTGCTGCCCCTGATTCATTGTAACTGACATGCATCACATGTGTCATGCTCCTTATGTGGTATACTGACCTGTCCTAGCAGTGAGCATGTATATAGTCATGCCATATACCATTATGGTGACAGGGCTAATCAGCCGGCTAGTAACTGGGCATGCTGGTCATTAGACAGTCAGCCACATGAGGTCACTGTGTCATGCATGTCATATGTATGTGCCAAACCATGATGGCACAACTGAGGCCTACTCTGAATACTGCTGAAAAAGTGTATGGCACACTTATTTTGCTGCATCAAGGCATGATGTGTACATAAAATGGCAGCTGCCTGTCCTGCTGCACAGGACAGGTCAAAGTGACCTACGTCCGCTGGCGTATGACGTCATAGCGGTCTCAACTGCCATGCAACTTCTCATTGGGTAACGTTGCTGCCTATGGGGGAATAGGGCCAATGGCGATCCTGCCGGTGGTTACGATGCTGTACGCGGCAGCCATGACCACCATTTTCTGCTGCCTTGCTCACTTGACTCCTGACACTCTAGCAAGCAAGACCTCTACGAGCTGAGCTTCTGTGTACTGTCTCTGGGAGCCATCATGCCACATCCTGCAGGTGATAGGGCCCCTGCCTTCACCCAAGAAGGGTGGAGAAGTTGGTAGAAGGGGTTCTTCCCCTGTATGGACAGCTGTATGAGGCACCAGAGGAGCAGGTGAGTCTATTGCCATTGTCATGTGTGATAAGGATGTGTGTGAGGGCAAATGGCGTATGTGTACTAGTCAGGGAGTACATGAATGCAGGGAGCATGAAGTTTAGGTGTGTGAACAGTGCAGTGGGTAGGTGTGGGCATGTGATGGGTCTGCTGTTAAGAGTGCACTGCTGTTGTTATGGTTGCATTGTACATGACTTTCTCTTTCTGTCCAAGTTACCCATACAGGTCAACACCCATCAGATGACGAGGATCTGCTGAGCCTTCCCCAAGCGTTGGCCTTTGGGGTCCATGCCCAGCAAAGCACTAATTTTCACAAGCAGTGGGAGGACCTGAGACGCTGGGCCAGGAAGACCATGGAAGCCCAGCTGGGATGTCCTCCCAATGAGGGAGGGGTGCCCACCGGACCCTGATCCCCCTAATGGCCAACATTTTGCCATTGGCTTACCCTGAGGTGGATGGGCATTTGAGGGCAGCACAGCAGCCACAAGGGGGTGAGTACTGACTGTATCCTGGCATGTGTTTGGCCTCAATTGGGATTGGGTGCCTCAATGCTGGCAAGGTGCCATTGTAGTTAATGCTATGTGTTCATCAACATTAGTAAATTGGCAATAGGCACCCATCTGTGTAGGCTCCCTGTATATGTGACGGTGTGACTCTCCTTTCATCACAGGGACTATGTAAATCATGTACTGTTTCTGGTATAGACAGATTGTGGGGCTGGCATTACAGTTCCACCACAGAAATGGCCTCATGGGATAGGAGTACTGGCCTGGAAACTTGACTAGGCATATATAGGTGATATGCTGACTTTATGCTATATGTAAGTAGGCAACCAGGAATACTGAGGCATGTAGAATGGATGATGTCTGATTGCACAGATGTTACATTCCTAGGATCATTACTTGTGGGGGTGTGGGATTCCTAACTATGGGTTGGTACTGGTGGTAGTAAGTGCCATGGTAGATCCCTGATATGTCACCATGATATGTATATGACATGTATAACAAAGCACTAGCTTTTCCTCTGCTGCATTGCTGACTGACTGCCTACATCATGTTGACATGGATAATTGGTGGCATGTGATTCTTACAGCTTGGCTTGGCTATTAGGTTGTGGCAGATTAGGAGTAGATTAGGTATTGCATGACACATGGCGTGTTGATGTGACGGAAATGTTGCAATCAGTTTCCCCAGGCTACTTATGTAGTAGTGGGATGTGTCTTAGGTGTATTGGCAGTGGTGTTTGTCCATGTGTGCCTCATGCATGCAACCGTGTGTCGTCTTGCCTCAGTGACAGGTTTGACCAATTGTTGGATGGTGTGTGAGGGTGGAGTTGTCATTATGCATAGTCCAACTGCTGTAACTGCATGTGTGGTGGCATGGGAAGTGGTCCATGATATGGTATTTGTGAACCAGAGGTCATCTGTTCTGACAGTGCACACAGTGGATGTGTTAGTTTGTTTAACATGTGGCACATGTCCCATTGTTGATGCACTTAGCAGTATGCTGAGTGATGATATATGTTTTTTTGTGTCAGCAGCTCTGACTCTTGATAGGGGCTAAACTACACATTCACATATTACACATCTGATGTGAAGTGTTTGGGTAACTGACTGGCACTGGCTAAATCTGAGTTGTCCTCCATAATGGCAGCACCATGCTGAGTGGCCAGCCATGTGTAAGAACAGGTAGATGGTGTGTGTTCAGTTAGTGGAGCTGTCTTCACTGTCATGGACATATTCCAGACAACATGGACCAATCAGGTGATGTCACTGTAGAGGCCTGCAGTGTTCTGTTGTGTCAGCTGCACATCCTATAGGTGATAGGTGAATGGAAAGGTAAGATGAGTATTCAGGCATAGTATTGTTAGAACATCCAGTGCATGATGTGGCAGCTTGAGAGGGCATTAGTTGGCATCATGGGGATGAGTCTAGTTGTGCAGTCCAACATAGGTTTTGCTGTAGGTATGAGAATGGCAGACAGGTGTACGTAGTAGTGACATGTCATGATATGATGAAGGTAAAGTGTCTTAGCAAATGAGATTTCTTAGCCATGATATGTATTGTGACAGATGTACATGTTTAGCTGTGCAATGAGAGGTATATGTTAACCATTTGACCCAGTGGGATGGAAGACGAGTGCCACAGGGGAGACTGGATCTAACATCTTATCGTCCTAATCCTCCTCCTGTGGACACTCCCTTGTGGTTGCGGACCCATCTGGGACCACCCAGCACCATCTTTGTCTGCCACCCCCTACTAGCACTACCCTTCCTGCAGCTCCCCACCTAGTGGCCCATGCCCACTCACCCAGGAGGATAGGCGTCTCCTTTGCCGCAGGCACCTCTGGCCCTGCCCCAGTCAGCCCTGTGTGGGTACCGGCAAACTCGTAATGAGGGCCTTCGTTTTTACTGGATAATGAGACATAATTAGTTTATTTTTGTTACATACAGAGCATAATTTGGAAGAAATGCCTATATCATTCATATAATTTATATTGCAACTAATTAAGTGGTCCCATTTGCAGGCATGCATCTAAGTTAGAAGTCCACTTACTTAAAATATTTGAAAGCACACATCTAGATTTTTTTTAATTATCTGATCACAGTGGAGGCTCATTTGCTGCATATAATAAGAAATATTCAAACATAGATGGAGAAATTTGCCTTGGAGTAAAAATGACATAGAGTGTAAAAGAAATCTACAGCTCATTGTACTAATCTTTTAACACATCAGCAGCTGACAACATGATTCAAGAACAAATAATCCCATGACCCACTGTTTGGTGAGTGGAGAGGTCAGCACAGGGTTTTTCTAATTGGATACCGTTCAGTCATTATATTAGCTGTCATTGTTCATAATTGCATATGAAGAATGCAGTATGTGCAACAATCACACCATAGTGTAAACTAACATGGACTGAAGCTGCAGCATCTATCTATCTATCTATCTATCTATCTATCTATCTATCTATCTATCTATCTATCTATCTATCTATCTTAAAGGAGAAAAAGGTTGTCTCTAATCATGGTTAGGCCTGAGTTTCCATTGAAAAGGCGTTTATTATTCTCTTAACAACGTTCTCACCCTTTGATGAATCTGCACAAAACTTTCTTTACAAAAATGACTTTAAGTTCTTCAAAGCAAACTTCAAGCAGACACTTCAAGAAGGGGGTAAAAATAGGGGAGGGAAGGTCCTAAGACTGACATTTCAAATTATTTTCTTCTTGGCACATGATTTAGAACTATACTCAAGGAAATACCTTCACTTGGCTTGGTGTAAATCTGTTAAGTAGATTTTGAGAAAATAACATTTAAACAGTGTTACATCTACGCATGATGCAGTGTTGGGAACTTTCTGCCCACACTATAATTATTATAATGTGGACCTTCTCCATGCACTGCTTATAGCTTTCAATATTACATCCTTTATAGCATGTTGAATGATAGTATTGATAACAAGACGGTGCATGTAAAGTGCTGAGTCATAGTTAATGGTTAATGTGGCTTGTGACTTCCCAACATTGTGTCCGAAAGTGCACAAGTTGTAGCAGGTTTTGGCTGGTTCACAAACTATAACAGTAAGGTACAACTATAACTTTAGAATTTATAAGGTTTGTGTAGTTTAAGTTGGTTTTGCACAGCAGAAATACATTTATTTTTCCTAACTATAATAACCTTTAACCTTTGTTTTTTTAATTGCTTTAGTACATTTTGTGTTTTTTTAAATTGATCATACATTTTTCTCTAACATAACAAAGTAATACATCATTGTTTTTCAGAACAGTCATACAGAGTTATAGAGAAGTTTACCTCTTCTATGTAGAAACATATATAGATGGAGCTAATGTGGTATAGTTTTCATGTTCTCTGTTATATCTTTGAGGAAGAAATAAAGCTTCTTTGACAGTCAGCACAGTCTGTTTGGTTGTTGATGATGGCATTTATTAGCATTGGGCTGTGTTTTTAGCTCAGTTTGCACTACTTTCCAATAGTTATCAGAGTGTCTATGGTTGTTGGCGGTTTTTAGTAGTACTGGGCATTATTTATAGTCCATGTGGTTTTATTAAGCAATCCATAATGTTTTACTTCATAACTTTATTTCTTATGAAACATGTTTACTTTAAAAGACAATGGCTGTTTGAAGAGCCACCCTATATTATGTCTATGCTCATTTTGAACTATATATATTTTTTGTATTTCATAGGTATCGTGGTACTTCCTAGGCATGGTCACAATAGTACAGCATTACTTCATATTTGTTAAGCAGCATTTCATTGGTTTCGTACTCTTTCTATAGTAGGAAACAGGGAGGTTACACGGTTTGCCTCCATTTACTTTGAGATCTTCAGAGGTGAAGGTTCTACTGTTTCCCACTTGGAAAATCTGGTACTTTCAAGCCACCTTTGATATTTTGGTGATCTTCAATAGTGGGCCAACAAGATCCTGTCATGCTTGAGGAAGCAAAAGAAGAGGTGGAACGAAGGATGCAGGAGGAGGATGAACATGAAGTTGAGTGAAGGAAGAAGGTAAAAGAATCTGTTGTGTGGGAGTTCTACTTGCCAGCAGGAGAAAAGAAGGCCAATGCAAAATTGGCAGCCTGTAACCTTTGCAAGACAATAATTTCCTGAGGCAATGTCAAGCAAAATTATTTTTCTATGACTGGAATGTGGAAACACCTACACATGATCCATTCAACCAGGTTGGTATGGGCTGAAAGAAGGCATGAGAAAGAGTTAGAAGAGGGTGCATCAGCACCATTGGCAGTGGTCACCTCTTTGACTACTGCAAGACATTCCATTTCTTGAGCATCAGCAGGACATCCACTATCACTCATTACATCTGCTTTCTAGCACCACTTTCTACTTCATCAGCTCCAGCACTGCCTCCACCCTCTGTATCAGTCCTGGCATCAATGCCTGCTCATGGTACTATAGTCTCAGTGGAGCTGGTAAGGCAGAATCATCAAATTGTAAAGCAGTATTGCAGTACTGCAACATACTGCCTCCTGTGCTATACATTGGTTGTTGCTAGGAAAAAGAAATGTCTCACCCATGTCCTCCTTAACATCCTTAGTTTTTCATGTTCCCCTTTCATGTTTCATGTTGTCCTCTTTTTTTTTTCATGTTGTCTTATTGACCTGTGGAAAAAATACAAAAAATCTGGAAAAAAGTAAAAAAAGAAGAAAACAAAGTTATTTTCAGATCTTGCACAATATGAACCATATTTTTTCAGGTATCAAAAATAAAACATTGAAAATAATATGGAGATAAAAGGTAAGTTTCAGGTAAGTTAAACATGTACCTTATGGTGGCTTCATGGTACATGCTAAGTTTATAATACACGTCTATAGTGATATCTGATTGTATTTAGAGTGGTGCACACTACTGTATAGTGAAGTGGCATAAAGTGAAGTGGAGCTTCATAGAGTGTATTAGTGTAAAGTGGAAGAAAAAAGAAATGAAAACAATAGCCAACATTTTAAATATAATCCAATGCTATCTCTGCCCTAAATGAAGTTTAAAAAACATATACCACTAAAACAATTATTTCACGCCCTGATGACTATTAGTACTGGGCCGGCTGGCTAAATGGCCCTTTAGAAAACTAGGCCATATACTAAAATAATATTGCAAATGTTACAAACATGTATAAATGGTACTGAGCTGTGCAACAATTTTCCTTTACAAATGGGAAAAATTAATGAAATGCAACATAAATAATACCTGAGCCCATACTTAAACTGTAGCCCACCAAAAACGTTAAACATTTTAAAATCAAATATCAAATTAAAGTAAAATGAAAAACTGGTGCATGCCCAAGCTAACAAACACAACACCCTTATACAATAGTTTTTTAACTTACTGGTGTGATTCAACAAAAACAAAGTCCCTATCCAAAGGTATATCCAGGAGGCAAAGAGAGTGATCCTTCCACATTGAATCCAAGTAAAAAGTGACCAGGAGATGGAGAATGCACTAGGGGGAGCCTGCTGGACAGGAACAACAGATTTGAGTCTCTGACACACTTCCTTCCTGCTTGAAAAATCAAATACTTCTCAATCTGACAAAAACAAATGGCAGGGTCCATTGGAGAAGACATTATAGTAAAAATCTATTTTTGACTCGATTTAGTGGCTCTGGAGTAAAATATCTACTTCAGAAGTGACTTTGTGCTTGCAAGCGGCCATGTTTTGGCCGCTGGCGCAGCTGGAAGCAATGCGAGAGACCACAAAGTCTTGTGCATGCTCAGTAGCCTTTTACACATAGAGAGAGATATGGGAGGTACAAGCCCCCATACTACTTCCCTGAATCAAGAGCCATAAACATAAAAAGTATGGGGAGATCTCAAGAATGAACCATCAGGGTCTGTCCGACTTGTGTTAAGATCACTCTTTATGATCTAGTTAAAGAAGCAGTATGGTTGTGATGCTTGTGTCTTGGAGACCTATTAGAGGGGTTTCTTCATACAGAATAGGTGGTCTCACACACATTATAGTGTCATGCTTCATCATTTGACCACCTATCTCCACCCAGGTAGGATAATACCACCTGGGCGGACTCAACCTTGTGGTTAAATGAACCCTGAGGGAGACCTGAAATGATATTTCTCTGGATAACGTAGGGATCCAGTTATATGAATACAATTACCTAACAAATCACCAGTGTAGCTCACACCTTTTAATGATGGTGTCTGTTGATAAAAATAAAAACAAAGTTGTGACACTATTAGGTATATTGACTCATAATGTCACTCTAATCCTACTGGCCAACATGTTTCTGCCCACTCATATAACCATTACTGGTCTGGGGCATTCGTCAGTGCTTGGGATCCCTCGTGAAACTGGTGTGCTGAGAGTGCCTCTCCTAAACTAAAGGTGACAGGGTCATATAGAACACACTCTGGGACTACCTGAGTAATAACTCAAATAAGGGGGCCTAAGGAAAGAAAAGGAGGAGGAAAAATTAAGAATAATAATTAAAACACGGCATGCACTAAGGCTAAATATGTGAGATTAATCACAGCAAACCACTGCACACATCATGTAAACACACATGCCAAAAGTGATGTCACAACCGTGCAATTACTCATTGTTGTGGATGTAGTGCCTAAAGGAATTAATTTTTGTATGCACTGCATCTATAAAGAAAGGGACTAAGGGGCATATTTATACTCTGTTTGCGCCGGAATTGCGTCGTTTTTTTTCTCGCAAATCTGACGCAAAGCTAACTCCATATTTATACTTTGCCGTTAGACCCGTCTAGCGCCAAAGATCTTGGAGTTTGCATAATTTTTTAGCGTGGACACCTACCTTGCGTTAATGATATGCAAGGTAGGCGTTCCCGTCTAAAAAATGACTCCAAGGCATGTGCGCCTTATTTAAACTCCTGTGCAAAAATGACGCACAGGAGTGGGCGGGTCAGAAAAAATGACGTCCAGCCGCTTTTGCGTCATTTTTTAGCGCCTGGTCAGGGCAGGCGTTAAGGGACCTGTGGGCTCGGAAGGAGCCCAGAGGTGCCCTCCCATGCCCCCAGGGACACCCCCTGCCACCCTTGCCCACCCCAGGAGGACGCCCAAGGATGGAGGGACCCATCCCAGGGAACTTAAGGTAAGTTCAGGTAAGTATTTATTTTTTTATTTTTTTGTGGCATAGGGGGGCCTGATTTGTGCCCCCCTACATGCCACTATGCCCAATGACCATGCCCAGGGGACATAAGTCCCCTAGGCATGGCCATTGGGCAAGGGGGCATGACTCCTGTCTGTGCTAAAACAGGAGTCATTTCAATGGGGGTTGGGAGTAAAAAAAAATGGCGCAAATCGGGTTGAGGCCAATATTTTGCCTCAGACCTGACTTGCCCCATTTTTTGACGCCCAAGCTCCATTTTCCCATACGCAGGCGATGCCTGGTGTGGGTAATTTATTTTGACGCACACCAGTCAGCTGCGGCGGCAAACGTCATTCCATAAATAAGGCGCCCGCATGGTGCTTTGGAATGGCTTTAGCCGGCGTTAAAATTTTTGACGCACAACTGCGTTGGCGCAGTTGTGCGTCAAAAAGTATAAATATGGCCCTAAATATTTTACCCTAAACATTGAGGGCAGGTGGCCCCTGGTCTGAAGGAGGGGTAGATGCCCCTTATAGTCACGCACTGTGAGAGAAGTTTAAGTTTATTGACACGGTTAGTTAAAACCATCGCAATTCAAACATACATATTTTTATAAATACTTAGCATAATCACTGTATTACATAGAGACACTTAAAAACATGAAATGCTTGTCTAAACTAAAGCTTATCATAATGATAAATTTGTGCGTGGCTAAAATGTTCTCCACTGATTCCAACCTTACTCTTAGTCTTGAATTTAGGAATTTCTCACGCCCGTACAAAATTCTGATTGTAGATGAGTGAGGCTCAGGGAATACTAAAAATAATTAATACTAAGTTATACCTGTGACTGTTTTCTGGCTGCAGCTAATCTACTGGGAGCTTCACTAACATAAAATGATAACCCATGCACACTCGGCTTAAACTTTATTCTCTAGTTCTTTCTGGGCCTGTAACACAAATTCGGTCCCTCTGTGAGAGAAAATAAGCGGAATTAAAGAGAATCAAAAGGCAAGAATAACTTTGCAGTGAAAGGTATACTGGTCACAGAAGGGTAAAAGCCTCCCATCAAGACAAAATTGGGGGGCACTCAGACGGAGGACCGTGGCATAATTCACTGCCAAGACCTCTCTGCAGATTGTATAGAAGAGGCCTAAAATTCATGTTGGAAACTCAAGTAGGTAACTAGAAGCGGCCTCCGGGCATTTCCCTTGGTTGCTACAGTGCCTCCGACGTAGATAGGAATGTGCCTAATTAGATAATCCATTAAAAAATGGCTTGACAGTTAAAGTCAGTTAAGTAACGCCGCTGCATATTAGCCACATAGCCTCCCACACACACTGGCCCGTTTGTAACATAAATCGACATAACTTATAAAAAAAACACAGAAACAAACAAAAGTGGAAATACAGTTAAGAAAAGACAAATTGAGTGAATGTGTACACTCATCTTATCTGTCACTGAAATATGGAGGCGTAGTGCTCGCTGGCTCCCATGCATTTCCACGTTACGGCCGCCCCATGGAGGCCAGGAGGAATTACTTTGTCAAAGGGGTGATCTGTAGTATCACCTATTAGGGCCCCTTCCCAAGCCACTTGTGTGCAAGCCGGAGAGGAATAATCGTTAAAGTAGCAGGGCCTGGTGTGATCGGCATACGTTGGGCGCAGAGGGAGACGCGTCATACCCGCGTCTCCTTGAAGTGAAGGCTCATGGGAGGTGTAGTCCTATGAGCCAAACACCAGCATCACAGTGGGAGATGTGTCATACCCGCATATCCCTGAAGTGAAGGCTCATGGGAGGTTTAATCCCATGTGCCAAACTCCAGTATTGACATGGGCGCTGGGAAAGAAACTATGAAAGATACGCCAGAGAGAAAAGAAGAAGAGGGGAGGAAAGGGGAAAAAAGGGGGGAGAAGGGAGAAAAGGGAGAGAAGGAAGGGGAAAAAAGGAAAAAGGGGGGTGGGGAGAAGGGGTGAGGTGGGGAGGAAGAGGAATGGGGGGTTTGTGTGTGTTTGGGAGGGGGGAAAACAAGAGGAGCGAAGACGGTGAGGGAAGTAGGGAAAAAAAGAAAAAAGAGAAAAAGAAAAAAGAAAAAAAAAGAAAGAAAGAAGAAAAAAGAAAGAAAAACAGAAAGAAAAACAGGGGAGGGCAAAAGGGTTTTGGGGTGTAAAACAGGGAAAAAGAGAGAGAAGAGAGAGAAACAAAAGGGGAAATGGTAAGCGAAAGAAACAAAGGGAAAAAGAAAACTAGAGAATGTGCAGAACTAGAGCTGTGAAAGAGGGGACGTATGGTGAGGTCATCACCAGTCTTCACACTAGTTACTTAACATTGACCACTGTACTTCGTCGTTGAGCCCATTGATGTATGTTCGCAATCACCAGATCCATCTCTGTTCATGTCATAGGAGCTGTTCATGTTGATCATAATTTGATTCAATTTGTCAATAACGACCCACTCCATGCCATCAGGCGAGTGACTGTTCTTGATATAATGGCTCGAAAGTTTGGCTATATTGTGTTTACAGCAAATAGTGCTTCTATGCTCACAAATGCGTGTGCCAACTCCTCTTGTTGTCATTCCAATGTATTTGAGTTGGCACGGACATTTTATCATGTAGAGGACATTCTTGCTGTTGCAATTTGAAAAGGTTTTTAACTTCCAAGGGGTTTGTAGGCTAGGTCCAAGCTATTTGTCTGTTTTGTGAATTGACACACACTGTATTTGCCACATGGATGACCACCTTACCACCGTCCGCTACTATGAACACTACCGGATATCTGCCCTTCTTGTGGCGGATGTCAGGTAGTGTTCATAATCTGGTGGACGGATAGTAGCCATGGTGAAGGTATTTTGGTGGTCATCACCGAGGCGGTAGGCGGTTTTTACCGCCAATGTCGAAATGACCACCTATGTTCTGTTCAGCGATCGAGTTGGTTGAACATGATCACAACTACTCTGAGATTCACTTAAAAAAATAAAGGTTAAAGTGAGGTTATAGTCAGGTATGATAATAAGATCTTAGCTTACATTGAAAACACCCCAGAAATTCACTGTAATCATTAACAAAGTGGTTAAAGTGATGTTATAGTTAGATATGGTAATATGATTTTAACTTACACTAAAAATGTCCCCTAGGGTCACAATGAAAAAAAGAAAGGCTAAAGTGACTTAATTGTTGAAATAAGATAAAAATGAATGTTTAGAAATGCAAAAGACACTGACATTTACCACCAGTTACACTTACTGAGGTTAATGTAACCTGCAATCAAGCCATACACTGCTTATTACCTCATGCATTACATCACTCACTACGTGTTCAATAACATCTTTGATGACATTATTGATAACATTTCAAATGACATAATTGAATACATCATCCCTTCATTGCTACAACATCCTTTTGGGTTTGCAGACTTGAAGTAATTAAACATGTTCTACCTGTGGCTAATTTTACCATTCATCTTAATGAGATCACCCTCTTAAAAACTTCACATGCAATTTTTAGTAAAGAGGTTGACAGGCATGCATTTGCCACTGAAAAGGCATGTTTCCAAGGCCATAAGGACAAACTCCATTGTTTGGTAAAATGCATTACACACACACTACACACAAAATTGCATACAACATCAGAGCCATTGTTTCAACACCAGTGTGAGATGAACCAATTCTAAGTGGGACACCTCAACATTCTATATTATTCAACAATCTGTAAGGCTACAAATCCTTCAGGGAAGTTCTGGAACTAAACATCCACACTTTATAAACATCCTCACTACCTAGAATTGCCCACAGTACTGTATTTTCAACTATATAAAAGGGGAACATTCGTAGATAGCCACTGATATATAATCTATTGTTAACCAAATCACTGACCTTTCTCACCCATTTTTTTGGGAACAGGCTTTGGATCTAAGGAACAACTCACCTTAAAACATACCTCAGCAGCCCACAACGGGTGCACTCTGCCTTTACCTTCTTTAATGTGAAGTAATTGCACCCCAAACTTTAGAAATGTGGTGCGCCCTCAAACTTTCACATACACAACACTTGTCTGCAAGAATTATGCTATTTTTCATGCTATATACCCACACACGTTCACACAGTAACTCTATGGTGTATTTGACTATGGTCTTTTTTGGTTATATCATCAGTGATGTCATCAATAATGTAATTTTGGAAGCCACCGGTGATATCATTAATGATGTTGTTTAGCATATCATGACTGATGTACTATGTGAGGGTAAGCAATGCACGGCAGAATGCAAGGAATAGTTAGTTTAGTAAACTCTTTCTTGCAAATTTCACTGGTCTTTTAGTTTTAAAACATGTGTAGAGTGTAATTTGCTATTCATTATTATTGTCCAAAGTGGAGAGTGGCTATAATTCATGAGAGGTAAAGCCTTGAGAATATCAAGATACACATCAGCATACATAGTCTGTGTTGTGGCATATATGTTTTGTGTATTTGTTTTAGTAAAAAAACAAGAATTCAAAAAGTTAAATTCATGTGGTAAGGTAAAATCACACTGAGGCTTTGCACTCCCCAGGATGGAACAGTGGGCAACCCACCCACTGTAGAGACTTGAGAGACTGTGGCTTTGCACTCCCCAGGATTGAACAGTGGGCAACCCACCCACTTGTGAGACTTGAGAGACTGTGGCTTTGCACTCCCCAGGATTGAACAGTGGGCATGTGGCCCCCTCGTGGATTTGGCATCGTGGACTCAACCGGCTGAGGTGCCCCCCCTTTCCCTCCCCCTGAGGTGCCTGTTTTATTGCTCTCTGATGCCCCTGTAGTGTTCTCTCCGTCATGGTCGGGGATCTTGTGTGGGCCTCGCCCATACCGTGTGGGCCCAGTGTTCCACTGACTTAATTGGAGCACTACCTGGACTACTATGCTTGGTGTATATTTTTGTTATGGTGTATATATATTTTTTTGCCTACTTGATTTTAATATATTACAATGGTTCCACTAATTTCCTTTTGTCTTTGCATTCTTCCGCGGGGGTTGAGGATTGTGACTATCATGTATTAATATGTATTAGTGTGTGTGTTGTAGTGGGTGAGGGTGGGGGTGGGGGTGGGAGTTTTGCATGTGTGTGTCCCTGTTTTTTCCCTTTCCCCTCCCCTGTGTCGTAGGTGCAGTACTCACTGTGGTCTTCGCCACCGGCGTTCGTGCTCCTGGTAGAGGAGCAGGAAGACTATCGCAGGGAGAATTTGGAGTTCCGGCTCCATTGTGCCCTAGTTCATCGTGGGGTGTGTAGAGGTGTACGTTTTCCCTTCGGAATCCTGTTTCCGCCGAGTTTTTATCCACAATGAATCCACCCCGGAAAAGGTGGCGGATTGGCCTGTTGTGATACTGTGGGCGGTACTTTGTCCTCTGCCTGTCTGTTGGCGGTGACCGCCACGCTGTTTGTTTGTACCGCCGTGGCGGTCGGAGTGATAAAGTGGCTGTCTTTGTTGGCGGTTTCCGCCACGGTCGTAATTGCAAATTTTTTACTGCCGGCCTATTGGCGGTCCTACCGCCGCTTTAACACAGACCGCCAGGGTTGTAATGAACACCGATGTCTTTTTAGGCACTATTTACACTTAAATCTTTAAGATTGCATAGTTCTGGTCCTACTGATCAGATTGTTGTTGTTTTGGCCTCAAAAAATATATTAAATTATACCCTATTCATTTAAACTGATGTGGGATTTTTCTTGTGTTGTGTCTTCACTTTATTACTGCTATTGCGTTTTAGTTAGGCATGACTGCATTCGAGCCAAGCTACCAGAGGGTAAAACACACATTAATATGGGATTTGCTTGTGTTTCATCCTGACAAGAACTGTGGCTGCTGCTAGAGTAGGGTTTTACCACCCACCCCTAAACCAGAAACACGAGTTCCTAGATCTATCCCTACTCAGTAGCTATGGCGTTGGGGCAAGTCAATAAAACTGGGCTACCTCTAAAGTGCCAGCCTGTGGCCTTTACATAAAGTGTTTACGGGTTCTGTTTGCTTAACTTAGTCTCAAAGGTCAATTTAAATACACTTTCCTCATTATTTTAAAACGTGCAGAATGATGACAGAATTAACATGTTAAACGTACTACATCTCCACACAGTTCTATAAAGAGTTATCAATCATGTGAATACATAGATGGATTATTGCTGAACTATCGAATTATATTAAAACAAATGTTATATGCTATACATGTGCACACAAAGCTAAATTCATCAGGTGTTTATAAATGAGACATGTGTGCTCAAATAAATAAATGTACGAAATATGTTAAATGGTGCCCTGTTCAGCGGTGCTTGAGGCGAGCGGTGCCCTATTCAGCGGTGCTTGGAGCGGCGGTGCCCTGTTCAGTGGTGCTTGAGGCGGCGGTGCCCTGTTCAGCGGTGCTTGGAGCGGCCGGCTCCTTTGCAGTGACTCAGATGCTGGCGGTCCTCTCTGTCCCAGCTGTGCTTGTGCTGGCGCTCCTCTCTGTCCCAGCGGGGATGATGGCGGTCCTCTCTAGCCCAGCGGGGCTTGTGCTGGTGGTCCTCTCTGTCCCAGAGGGGCTTGTGCTGGCAGTCCTCTCTGTCCCAGCGGGGCTTGTGCTGGATGGTCTTCTCTGGCCCAGCGGGGCATGTGCTGGCAGTCCTCTCTGGCCCAGCGGGGCTTGTGCTGGAGGTCCTCTCTGGCCCAGCGGGGCTTGTGCTGGCGGTCCTCTCTAGCCCAGCGGGGCTTGTCCTGGCGGTCGTCTCTGTCTCAGCGGGAATGATGACGGTGGCCTCCTGGGCAGTGGTGATGATGGCTGTGGCCTCCTTGGCAGCGGGGATGATGGCTGTGGCTGCCTGGCCAGAGGGGATGACGGCTGTGGCCTCCTGGGCAGCGGGGATGACGGCTGTGGCCTCCTGGGCAGCAGGGATGATGGCGGTCTCCTCCGCCGTGCTGCTCTTCCCAGACTTTCCTGGTTTCTTGTGTCCCTTCCCCACCTTGGAAGGTGTCGCAGCTAACTCCACACTCCCCCTGGGACCCCTGGGAGTGGCTTTGGTGGCTGGAGTCTTCCCCCTCTCCCGCCGGGCACTGGCCAACTTTGATGCTTCACAGGTGGGGGACTGTCTGAGCTGTGGATCTGTGCCACACTGGCTGCCCTGCTGGCCGGTGCACTCCATATTCCGGTGACTACAGGCACAACTGGTCCTGGAGATGTTGTGGCTGAGGTGCTAGTTCGGGACCTAGGAACGGACGGGGTGGGGGAGTTGTGGGAAAGAGGTCAAGGTTGGACAGGAAAAGTTGTTTGGAGACACTGGGACGGGTAGCTGGAGGGGGGTTGGGAGTGGAGGAAGAGGTTGTGATGTAGGGGGTGTTCGTTTGCTGACTTTGGATGAAGGTGCATGCGCTGGAGGCTGTCGTGAGGTGGATGGCTGTTGGGTGGGTGTGTGCCTGCGTTTGTGTATCTTGGGAGGGGGCGTCACAGACACACTGGGAGAGGACACAGGGGACGTGTGAATGGTAGTGGGGGTGGTGACTGCACGTGAGCGGGGTGTGGTGGTGTGTGTGCTGGTGATGGCAGTAGTGGCTGTTGATGTAGTGCATGCAGGTGTGAGTGGAGACGAGACTGGGAGGGAGGAGGGAGACAAGGAGGAGGGGGACACAGTGGAGGCAGTGGATGTTGGTGTGTCTGCATGTGTGTGATGCTTGCGTGAGTGCCTGTGGGATGTGTGGTGCTTATGTCTGCCTGAGCTTCCCTTGTGTGCTGACGTGTGTGCATGATGGTCTGAAGGTGTGCTGGGATAGGCTGAGGTACAGGTGATTAGGTCGGGGTGGAGGAAGTTGGAGGGGGAGGCTAGAGACAGGGACAATGGCTGCCATCAGTGCTGAGTCTGAAAACCTTGCTGAAGGGCCGCCTGACCAGAATGAATGCCCTCCAGGAATGCATTTGTTTGTTGCAACTGCCTTTCTACACCCTGGATGGCATTCAAAACGGTAGACTGCCCAACAGTGAGGGACCTGAGGAGGTCAATGGCCTCCTCACTGAGGGCAGCAGGGGTGACTGGTGCAGGGCCTGAGGTGCCTGGGGCGAAGGTGATGCCCACCCTCCCGGGTGAGCGGGCACAGGGCAAAGGCTGAGGGGCTGCTGGGAGGGCGGTGCTGGTATGGGGGGTGGCGGCTGTACCTGTAGATGAGGGGGGCACAGATTTTGCCACCACCACAAGGGAGTTCCATCAGAGGACGAGTCTGTGTCACTGGTGTCAGCTCCTGTCCCCGCCGTGGAGCTCCCCTCACCCTCCTTCCCACTAGTGAACTCTGAGTCTGTAGTTTCGCCCTCCAGGGCCATGTGGGATGCAGATCCCTCGTGCTCCAGTGCCACTGCTCCTACGCCTGATGATGCTGATGCACACAAAAACAGGGAGACCACAAAAAGGGGTGGGGGGATGACAGAAGAAAGACATGTTGAGTGCATGCATTACCGCTGCCGTTGATGGACACGACAGACACAGAAGCCCCCTGCACTACGCCGCGCTCTTGGGCTCCACTGTTCAATGCCAGGGACATGGCCTACTAGGCTATGGACGACATCTGCACACATGGATGACACAGGGGCATGACTAGGTGTACTTGGCACTCTACAGAGGTGGGGTGGGGTGCCACATGGCTTGCCTTACGGAGGGACCCTGCCTACTAAACTCGCCCTGGCCTAGGGAAACCCACAGCCCACCTCCCCCACCCAGACACCTCCACTGTGCGCTAAATCAGCAGGATGAAAGTGTACTCACTCCCTTGTGGCTGCTGTGTTGCCCTCAGGTGCCCATCCAACTCTGGGTAGGCCACCGCCAGGATCCTGAACATCAGGGGGGTCATGGTGCGACGGGCACCCCTCCCACCTTGGGAGGCCATCCTCAGCTGAGCCTCCGCCGTCTTCTTGGTCCAGCAGCGAATGTCCTCCCATCTTTTCCGGCAGTGGGTGCTCCGTCTGTGGTAGACCCCCAGGGTCCGGACGTCCTTGGCGATGGCACGCCAAATATCTTTTTTCTGGTGGGCGCTGACCTATATGATTTGTACAGGGGGAAGAGAAACTTATTACCATCTGCACCGTCACAGTTATTGGCCCCCATCCCTACCCTTGGCATGTGACACATGCACTCACTATCGTTTCATGCATGCTGCACTCTTTTCCCTTCCTTCTTACATCCACCCATCTCCACACAGGCATAGCCCATACAGCATGCTCCCAGAATACTTACCTGTTTGTCTGGAGGACCGTAGAGTAGCGTGTACTGGGGGAGGACCCCATCCACGAGTTTCTCCAACTCCTCCGATGTGAAGGCAGGAGCCCTTTCCCCAGACACTCGAGCCATTGTCTCTTCCAGACCGAGGTCACAGCAGCACTTGCAGTGTAGGTCCTCTCCTGTCGAAGATCAGGTATTGAGTGATTGAACAGATAGAAAATGGCGGTCACGTCCGCGGCGGTGCGTACCGTCACCACCGGAGTACATCGTCATTGGCTCCTGGGACCCATAGGGTCCAATGTTAACCAATGCAGCAATGCGCCGCGGTCTTCGACCGCCTACCGCGATGGTGTACAACGCCAGCGCAGTTACCTCACATCCTATTGTCCCACTTTACAGGTCAGGCAGCCGCCATTTCAGGGGCCCACATGGCTTCATTTTTAACTGCGTCACACATACCTAGGCCTAGACTCAAGACACATACAGGCCACTTTTTAGATTATGATTCGTGTTCTTTGTAAGCTGTGGGTGCGTACCTCTGAGTTAGTTGACTCTGTGCTCGCTGTTGTCCTTCATAGGCACCGTCCTCTGGGACATGTGAGGAGATGGCGGCATCCTCCGGTGTACCGACCTTTGGTGGACCTGTCGACAATGGAGGAAAGATATGTGATCATCACCTACAGGCTTGACCGTGCCACTATCCAGGAACTGTGCACCCAGCTGGAGCCAGACCTGATGTCAGCTATCTGCCATCCCACAGGAATCCCCCCTCAAGTGCAGGTGCTGTCAGTGCTCCATTTCCTTGCAAGTGGGTCATTTCAAACAACAGTGGCCATAGCATCAGGGATCTCCCAGCCTATGTTTTCCAACGTGTTGTCCAGAGTGTTGTCTGCCCTTCTGAAACACATGCGGAGCTACATCGTTTTCCCTCAGGTGGAGGATTTGCCTACAGTGAAAGGTGATTTCTATGCCCTGGGACATATCCCCAACATCATAGGTGCCATTGATGGGACCCATGTGGCTTTGGTCCCCCCCACAGGAGTGAACAGGTGTACAGAAACCAGAAGAGTTATCATTCAATGAATGCACAGATGGTATGTTTGGCCGACCAGTACATCTCCCATGTGAATGCCATATTCCCTTGCTCAGTGCATGACTCCTACATTCTGCGGAATTGCAGCATCCCTTATGTGATGGGTCAACTCCAGAGGCACCGTGTGTGGCTATTAGGTGAGCACCTGGAAGCAAGTCAGTGGGAATGGTTGTCTGGGTTTGGGGATATCCCTACAGGTTAGTGTGTGTCTAACAGTTGTCCCTCGCCATTTGCAGGTGACTCTGGTTACCACAACCTGTCATGGCTACTGACCCCAGTGAGGAATCCCAGGACAAGGGTAGAGGAACGCTACAATGAGGCCCATGGGCGAACTAGGAGGGTGATCGAACGGACCTTCGGCCTTCTGAAGGCCAGGTTCAGGTGCCTCCATGTGACAGGTGGGTCCCTATTCTACTCACCAAAGAAGGTGTGCCAGATGATCGTGGCCTGCTGCATGCTTCACAACTTGGCTCTGTGACGACAGGTGCCTTTTCCGCAGGAGGATGGTCCAGAATGCGGTGTTGTTGCAGCTGTGGAGCCTGTGGACAGTGAAGACGAGGAAGCAGAAGAAGAAGACATGGACAACAAGGACTCAGTGATCCAGCAATATTTCCAGTGAAACACAGGTAAGAATACAAAACTGCCTACTACATGTACTTAAACACTACTACCTCTCTACTGTCTGTCCTTTTCACCCAGTGTATGGTCATTGAGTTGTCACTTTCCCTTACGATTTCAAAGATGTGGGTCCCAATGTGTGACATCTGCTTTGATTCCTCATGGACTACAGCTGTGTGACATAGGTATGTTGACATTACAAATGAAAGAGCTTTTTCCCACAGTAATTGCTAATACACTATTTCGAAATCACAGACTGACTCCTGATTGTTTTGTGCTTTAAGGGTGTTTATTTTAGTGCTCAATATTGGAGGGGGTAGCAAAATGGTGAGGGGTGATGGCGGAGGAATGTCCATGGCAGAGTCCAGTCTATTAGTCTCACAGGTGCATTGCCCAAATGGGAATAGAAAGTGGAGCTGGGGCAGTTTAAGGATGGACAGGGTGACAAAGTGGGACAGAAGGATGACATTCAGGGTGGTCTCATTTCTTGGCGGGGGTCTTGGCATTGTTCTCTGTCTTTGTTCTGGATCTCAGGGACCGTTTACGAGGTGGTTCTCCCTCTACAGGGGGTGGGGTGCTGGTGTGGTGGTCCTGTGGCCGTGCCTCCTAGGTCCACTAGCGCCAGCGGAGGTGGTGGGCAGTTCATTGTCCAGGCTAGTGTCAGGGGCCACTTGTAGTGCCACAGTGTCCCTCCTGGTGTTGAGTACTTCCTTCAGCACCCCTACGATGGTGCCCAGGGTGGAATTGATGGTTCTGAGTTCCTCCCTTAAACCCAAATACTGTTCCTCCTGCAGGGGCTGGATCTCCTGAAACTTGGCCAGTACCGTTGCCATCGTCTCCTGGGAGTGGTGGTAGGCTCCCATGATGTTGGAGAGGGCCTCGTGGAGAGTGGGTTCCCTGGGCCTGTCCTCCCCCTGTCGCACAGCAGCCCTCCCAGTTCCCCTGTGTTCCAGGGCCTCCGTCCCCTGGACCGTGCGCCCACTATCACTGCTCCCAGGTCCCTGTTGTTGTTGGGGTGGTGGGTTGGCCTGGGTTCCCTGTAGTGGTGGACACACTGCTGATTGACGTGTCCTGGGGACGGAGGTATGGGCCCACTGGGTGGGTGCTGTGCTGGTGTTTCCAGAGGGGGGAAGCTCTGTGGTGGCCTGTGCCAGTGTGAGGGGAACCGACTGTCCCGAGGTCCCCGATGGGCAGGGCTGGTCATCTGGATCCAGTTGGACAGAAGTGCTGTCATCACTGTGGGCCTCTTCTGCTGGTGGTGTGGACATGTGTGGACCCTTCTGTCTGGTGACGTTGGGTAGGGGCCCTGCAGGGGTATAAAAGGATGTTTATTACATCTGTGTGTGTCATGGTGGGCAATGGGTGGGTGACTGTGTACCCCAGTGCTTGCATTCCTGTGTGGGACCTTTTGTGATGATGGTTTAGGGGGGAGTATGGGTATGTGCAGTGGGCATGCTTTAGTGATGGGTGTCCATGCTTTGTTGTTGCATGTAGGGCTTGGTGTTAGGATGTGTGGTTTGTGATTTTGGGACATTTGTGAGGAGTTAGAGTGATGGGGGTGAGGGTGGGGGTATGTGCTGGCATGCAGGTAGGGTGGGGGATGTAATATTTAAGATTTGACTTACCAGAGTCCATTCCTCCACCCACTCATGCGAGGCCCTCAGGATGCAGAATTGCCAAGACCTGCTCCTCCCATGTTGTTAGTTGTGGGGGAGGAGGTGGGGGTCTGCCGCCAGTCCACTGAACCGCAAGGTGGTGTCTTGAGACCACAGAACGCACCTTCCCCCGTAGGTCGTTCCACCTCTTCCTGATGTCCTCCCGATTTCTTGGGTGCTGTCCCACTGCGTTGACCCTGTCCACTATTCTTCGCCATAGTTCCATCTTCCTTGCAATGGAGGTGTGCTGCACCTGTGCTCCGAATAGCTGTGGCTCTACCTGGACGATTTCCTCCACCATGACCCTGAGCTCCTCCTCCGAGAACCTGGGGTGTCTTTGCCGTACCATGGGGTGGTGTAGGTGATGTGTGGGGTGGTATGTGGGGTGATAAGTGTGCTGATATGTAGTGGTGTGTAGTGTGAAGTGCGTAGAAGTTGTGAGGGTGATGGTGTTGTGTGCCTGTGGATGCTGGTATTGTTGATGATGGTGTCTCTCTCTGGCCTTCTCTCAGTAATTGTGGTCGTAAGGGTTTGTGGGTGATGTGGGTGTGTGTTTTATATTGTATTGGGTGTGTGGGAGTGGTGTGTGTATGTGCATCAGGTGTGTGTATTTCGATTTGTCCAATGTGGCTGTGTTTTGGAGATGTGTGTGTATTTTGAGCGCGGCGGTGTGTACCGCCAATGGAATACCGCGGTTGAAAGACCGCCGCGTGAATTCGTGGGTCGTGATGGTGTGGGCGTATTTCTGTTGGCGTGACGGTGGAGGTTTTGTTTTCGCCAGTTTATCACTGACCTTTGGTGTGGCGGACTTGTGTGGGTGTCTGAATATTGGTGGATTGCGTGTTGTGGGTCATAATAGCTGTGGCGGATTTCCGTGGCCGCAGCGGTGTGTTGGCGGTGTTCTGCACGGCGGTAAGCGAGTTTTACCGCCAATGTTGTAATGACCGCCATAGTACCAAATTTGGTGATCTAGTCGCGCTGGACCGGTACAAAGTCACAAGTTCAAGCTGACCGTGATGGAGCAAGGGCAAGCTACAAGGACCCAGTTAGTAAGTACTTTAAGACCTAGTTGTGGAGTGTTGTGAGATTCTGCGTTGAGCTTGTGTAGCACCGCAGCAGTTCTGAGGAGATGGGGTTTGCAATGCGAGGTCCTGTCTTGATGTCAGCGATGCATTAGGCAAAGGCTTGCCATGAAAAGTCCTGCGTCGAGGAAGCACCATGCAGCCACGGCACCGAGAAGCTACAGGCTGCGATGAGAGATCCTGAGTCAAAGAAGTGTTGCACAGTGGAGGTTCTAATGAGGGTCTGCGATTAGATGCGGTCTACTGCATTGGTTCTGCCCTATAGCACACAGTTGGACTGAGAGAGCACCTTCAAGCCCAGTTACAAAGGTCCAAAATGGGGTTGGCATCACTTGGGGGGTTAGGAATCAAAGCAGAGTACAGGTGCTGGGTTCAAGGTGATTGGACGTTTTTCTGGCTCCAACGCTTGATCATGATGCAAGCCAACTAGCCCTTGGAGTCACTCTTATTTTCCAGGGTTAAAGATGCATGCTCAGTCCTCACTCAGGCAGCAGGATAACAGGGCATCAAAGTAGCAGTCCTTCCTGTAGAGCAGCACTGCTGTCTTTCTGAGTCTTCCACAGGCCTAAAAGTGTACTGAAGAGTCTCAGGATCCAATACTTATACTTGGTGCCAGCTTTGAAGCAGGCGAAGGCTCTGCAGGTTACCACCTCCAGAGCTGTTTAGAATTTCCTGTCTCCCCTGCCCTGGCCCCAACTTGTCTGAGGTAACAAAAGACTAGGGTCAAACCCTTTGTCAGTGTGCTCAGGCAGAGGCTTTGTGATGTGCAAGCGTGGAAGGATACAGCTCCTCTGCATCATCAAGTCAGAAATGGCCCATCCTGACAACACCTATTTCCCCTTTGTCTCAATGTCAGGGAGCAGTACACAAAGACCAGCTGCCAGGTACACCTAGTCATGTGACCCACAATACAGGCTATAAGCACCAAATGGTTAGGAAAAAGTTAAAAAGACATGTCCAACTTTTTAAACAAATGGCACTCTGCCCTCCGGGCTATTCAGGGCATACCCTGGGGGTGGCTTATATGAATTAAAAAGGATGTTTTATGCTGGGCTAAAGGCCTATTTTGCTAGGTCGAAAAGGCAATTTAAAACTGTATGCACAGGCTGCAATGGTAGCCCTGAGACATGTTTCAGAGGCTATTTAATGCTTGGCACAATCCGTGCTGTAGGCCCACAAGTAGCATTTAATTTACAGCCCCTGAGTACATGTACCATTTTACTAGGGACATACAAGTAATTTAAATGTGCCAACTGGGTGTAAGCCAATGTTATCATGTTTAAGGAAGCAAGCACAAGCACATAAGCACTGATTAACAGTGGTAAAGTGTGCTGAGTCCTAACACTATCAAAAAAAGAAATCAACAAAATCAGGAGGTTGGAAGGAAAAGAGTTGGGGATACCACCCCAAGGATGTCATGTCTAAGGAAAGCCAACAACTTTCTTCACACAGAACAAAACCTTTGTTTTTCAACTAAGGTATGTGGGTGATAGTCCAACTTAAAAACTTACAAAGTTCCTTTGGTGCAGATTAGTTTAGTTAGAGGAAAGAGGGGTTGGAGGACAGGGAATGCCCGCATCTTTTTCTCACAAGGGAATCAAGAATTTTTAAATCTCTGTTACAATGGTGAAACTTGTTTTAATATACTGTTTATTAATTATTAAACATTTTCATTCCCATTGTTTTCTTCATTTTTATAGTTGCAACTATACACATTTAATGCACTAAGATAGAATGTTGATTTTAATAAAATCATAAAACATATCAATATTCTACATTCTTGGTTGTCTCTGTTCTTGGTAAAAAAAAGATTTGAAGCCTATTACCAAAACAAAATCCTCTGAAGTCTCACAGGACTGATTGTTACCCAAAACTCACCATTCTCATGTAATGCTTAAGTGGTTCATGGGCTAAAGTTCACCAGGTTTTCTGGCTCTAGCTGATCAGTTGGCATTTTCAATGTGGGCAATTCCAAGACTCAAACTGACCCCTGACCAACTGGGAGCTGGAGTAACTTCCCTACTAGAATGGGACTGGGAAGGAAACCCCCTGATTTGTGAGGGTGTAGAGGAAAAGCTTTTTTCAAAGGAAAAACATTCTCCCCAAGGATGAACAAAAGTATGCATTTCCACGTGGGGCTCTATTCTCCCTCTGTGAAAGTCTATATCATGTGGAATTCCTCACAGCTGGAAGTGGAGCACAGTAATCATCACATAACAGTCCCAGTAATATGTCTTGATACGTGCCTGCAACAACAATATAATGATGCATGTAATGCTTAAATCAGTCTCAGTCACTGTCAATCACTTGGACAGCTTTCCAGTCGATTGTTTTTCCCCCACCATGCCACCTCTGTTTCGACCCAGCCACATGCAAATTAGTCTTGTGCCTGCTCTAATGGTAAAAGTCTAGCTCACATGGTCAGGCCAGATCCTCCCTGAACCAGAACACAAGCAATCTAGGACTGGTTTCGCCCAGAATTAGGGCTCATAAGCCAGGTATAACTTGGCTCCAGTGGCACAGTGAGCACAGGACCCACGTCTGGGCATACACATCACACATATGGCATAAAAAGCAACCACAACAACAAGGTAATGGATGTAATACTAGAATTAATTTCAGCCACTGGCAGTTGCTTGGGCCACACACCAGTCCATCATTTTTGCCAATATCTCACCTCATCTTTGAACCAGCTATATGCAAATCAGTTTTGACTTTGCATCAGTGGGAACTGTCCAGGCCAAACTACCAGGCAAGGTCATCCCTGAACCGGAACACAAGCAGCCTAGGACTGATTTTGCCCTGATCAGTGCTCATCAGCCAGGCATAGCTTGGTTATAATAGCACAGTGAGCATGGGATCCACAGTTTGGCATACCCATTTTTGGGAACATGTCCCTAAAACAGCTTTCCAGGTGAACTACTGTGAATGTTGGTGAATAAGGTAAAAATGTGAACATACGTTTAGGTGGAGATGTAAACCTTCAACTGTATTTTTATGAGCTTTTTTGTGATAAGAGCCAAGGATTCTTATTTAAAACAACAGTAACAGAAAAGAAAGTAGGTTCTCCACTGCTTTCCTCAGGAATCTCCTCATAATAGATAACCATTTCTTTTTGGTGGAATGGTCACCGTGAAATAGGTTATAAGTAATGACCTTTTCCCCAGTGTTACCTCCCATTCTTCGCAGTTGTTTGGACGTGATTTTCACGTTTTGAAACATAGCTTAGGTTCACTACCTAATTGTGCTTACCGTTTTGTCATTGCAAATCAGCTAAACAGATGGAACATAACCCATCTGGCCCAAAAAGCTTGCTTGGCGATCTGGCATGATAATGCCAGGAGATGCAACATGATGGGAATTTCCACCGGAGTAGCCTGGGAAACATGGAAGCGCTGAGAGGATCTTCGCTTTTGGTCCTGAATCAAGGCCATGTACATATCCCCGGTCCATTCTGTATCAAATGAAAATCAGTCTCAGCAAACCTCACATCAGAGGAACATCCCAGAGAAGGGCCTGATGTTACCTCCTTGAAGGTACCGTCACATCCATGTACTGTGGCTTGGCAGTTAGTACATTCCTGATGTTGAGAAATACGACTTGCATGAAGTGTGCTGACAACCTTTGCCATGGTGTAGTAGGAAGTACTAGACTGAAAACCTTGTACCTTTTTGGGACTGGCCACATTTTTAAACTTTGCAGAGAGATCTGTTGTGTGAAACTGTAACAAGGTAAGAAAAGGAGGAGAAGGAACAATATTCTTACAATTAGTATCTATTGTTAAAATAACAATGACAAAAGCGAAGAGTAGAATGATGGGTCTAGTTAGAGCTTTGATCTTCTGAACTAATAAATTGCAAGACTGTTTTAGCTTTATTTCCACATGTGCTTACATTGTTTGGTAGTAGTTTGTACTACAGATCAGTTCTTTCTCTTCCATTTGTTTAGTATGACCAGGGCCTGATTTAGAAGATGGCACAGTTAGACATGCAGGAGATACGGAAGGAGGAAAGTCAATCTTATTTAGTCATGATTTCAAAATTATTTGTCAGCAGGGAAACCAAGTCTGTGCAACCCGATGTCCGGCCTAGGGACCTAAGGCTACGTTTTCCTTCAGATATTTTTTCACAAACCATATTTAAAATCTGGCCTGAATAATGCTTTTTTTTTTAAGCTTGTTGTCTGTTTATGACTAAAACGACACCAAGAAATCCAAAAAAAGACAACATTACTCATGGAAAATGTTATGTGGAAGAAACAAGTCTATCCAAAGGTTTCTTTTATCATTACCCAAACGTCTTCCTTAATAATGATCAGTACTTGACAAATATTACACATTTGCAGATGTATCCACGAAGTTCTGCACTTATCAACATGAAGAGACAGGACCATGAGGGCTCAATGATGAACAGTAAAAGAAGTGCAAGGTCAAAATGTGCTGACCAATACAAAAGAAACATAGAGAACATTAAAAAATAATCACTTGTGAATACTAGTGTTCTTTTTCTTGGCTATGGACAAAATAAGGACAACAGTCCGCATCTCCTTGTAATAATTGCAAGAAAACACAAAAGAGCACTTAAAATAGTGATTGGCCATCTTCTAAATAATGGCCGAACCACCATTGTGGTTTGTGATGCGCCCTTGATTGTTTGTAGATATTTTACTATAATTGTCTTTAATTTTGGTAATTCAATATGTTTATAAACTTTATCCACCATAGCACTCGTTACACACTTTACTTAGACATATTAATTGCAGATACAAATTAACTTTTAGAAATATGACTGCTATAGTTTTCGCTGAATCAGTTATTTTATATGTATCCCCTTTCTGGAGCATATTTTGTGTACAGCATGGGGTGGTATGGAATCTTAGCTAGTTATTAGAATACTTTTGTTGATATTCTATTCTTGTTGTCTTGGAATGTTCTAGTGGCAGTTACTCTCTGGTGCCTGGACTTGGGTGTCAATGGGTTTCACTGCTTATCTAAACCCAACTTCAATCTGCGTTGTGTGGAGCCTGCTTTTATTCGCCATACATTTTGGTGACAAATTGACCAGGCAACCGAGCTGCCTAACCCTGATGACAACACGCTTTATTCTTGGCTTGTATATTACAATTACCCAACTCTGGTTTTCTACAAAGAAAAGATGTTTAACCCATGTTGAGCCACTCATGCTTCCTACAGCAAGTAATATTTTATATGTATGCACCTAATTAGCACTGTTATGCAGCCTTAAACTGCCAGAGTTAATGAGTGTCCATTCAAAGCTTAATCCAGCGGTTGACGCTGTTCCTAAATTCTTTGGCCCGATTAATCTTTTCCGAGTTCCTACGGGTGAGGAGACACACATCAAATTATTTAAATTTGATCACAGTGCAACTCAATGAACCACACATTGAATCCCGGAAACCAACTCAAAGTTCAAAAGGGCTTTATTACAAACTCAATGTCAAACTTACATAAATGAGGCTCAAAACCATGGTATAATTGTATAAGTTCACCAAAGGAGAATTAAAGAGTCGCACAACATTAAATTTCATCAACATGTGCAGAACCAATATTTCAATAGCGACAATGCAGAAAATAAGGAAAAGCGTATGATGCTTTAAATCCAAGGTCAAATTCTCCTGCCTAACCACTGAATCTAAATTCCTGCTGAAATGCTGAAGGGATTTAAGAGAAAAGTGTCAGCACCACAGTGACCTCAGTGGAGATTCTGTTGAAAGATGTGAGTAGCGTACAGACACTTAGAAAAATATGAGGTCTGTACCTCGTATGAGTCCACTTCAGTCAGGAGGTAAAGGGAATCTGCGTCTTTAACTGACTATACACCACTTAACTCTTGAATCTTCCAGGGACTGTCATCACAACCAAAAACCTTCTTTGAATTAACAAAGTTATAAATCTCACATCTAATTGACACTTTCATCCTACAAGTTGCATCCATTCCACCTTGGGTCACTCCTGTGCTCTGGAATTTCAGGGGGGAGTTCAGCTGCAAACCCAGGATAATCCTTACGCCCTTGGTAACACATCTTTTCGGGCACTCTTACCTCCTTATAACAATAGGCTCCTTTTTGATAACAGACTCGTACCATCGTACCTGCAGCTTAAGAAAATACATAGTAAAACAAGCTTCACATTGAAGGTTAAAACACAAAATAACTTGGACCTTCTCTCCGGCCAAGCTAATGGCGACCTAAATGCACATTTGAATTAAAAGACTTTTCGCACATTTCTCATAAGTGCAATGAATATAAAATGATCATGGAAATAATATTTTTAACCACTGTTGCATAAACATACTTACAAAAGGATGAATAAATGCAGTTTACATAAAATGTTCACAGGAATCTTACTCATGTGTGCACTTTACTAGTGCACCACGTTTATATGAAAATCATTTGCACACATTACATAGGTAACTAATTACTCCTTTATTTCATGTTTTAAGAAGCATAATCGCACAGCCAAGTTATGCTTTCTCAAGCTCCTGCATGTATTTGGTAGAATACTGTCTTGAGTGCCGCTCATGCACTCGCTTGTGTGTGGAATAGCATCTTGTTGTGCTGTACCTCAGTGCTGCTCTGCCTTTGATCTGCTTTTGATCTTGCTTGCAACCAAAATCTCTGAGCATTTGGGACTAATTCATGGCAAGATAAGAGTGGCAACTCGCTGCATGATCTCCACTGCAGTCTCGTGCTCCTGTTACACAACCAGCGTGTTCTGCCTTCCAGACACTCTGGCCTCATTGTCATTCCCTGATATCCGCTCCACCTTGTGGTTGTGTTTAATATTACAGCCATCTTTCTTTTAACAATGCATGGATTGTGCTACTCTCAAGAACTGTTATATTCTTTATGAAACAAAGAGATTGTCATCTCATATATTCACAATGAGTTTAATTCAATTCTGCCTGGTAACCCACCAATTGAATGAGAAGGTTGGATTGAAATATTTGAGAACTATTTACTGGTGTTAGATGGTACATACTTTTCTTCAATCAGGAAAAAGGCCCTTCTTCTGGGGTCATTAAAGAGTGAGGGTTAGCATATATTTATATAGTTAACTGTAGTACGTGATAACCAAGGAAATGAGATTGCTGATGTATATAAAAAATACAATTGCGATTACAGGCCCATTTTGCAAAGTCTGTAAACATCGTTATGTGCTGCCATGAGTTTTGTACTCAACATAAAAATGTAGTGAATCAATTAATGATTTTGTTACCAAATTGTGAGAACTAGCTGAGAAATGGGCAAATGACAGAAGAGTTAATAAGAGACCAATTGATCATTACATTTTGTAACAAGAAGTTACAAGAAACACTTCGGGCCAGGAGTAATCCTTTGCTTTAGGATGCTATAATTATTGAGAAAGTAGTTGAAGGAAACGGTAATTACATGAAGGAAATGCAACGATTGGAACTCAAAAATTAGGCTGAGGTGCCTGAATTGCATGGAGATTTACATCAAATAATTGCTGCGAGGAAGGAAAAGTTTGTTTCTCCGAAGTCCAACAACAAAGGAGAGATTAACAGACAAAACTAGTTCACTGCCTTGTTTCAAAGATGTAGAAGCCGGTGTCATCTTGTAGATTCCAAGAAGTGTTATGCTTTTGGCAAAGAATGCTGGAAATGTGGCAAAAGGGTCATTTTGCCAGAATGTGCTAAGCAATACACAAAACATATGTTCCTATGGTGGATGAGGTAAAGGACGATGTCAAACACAGTACTGATGGATGATGCCAGAGATGGCGAAGTGAAGAAAAACATCCTGCTGAGTGCAATTTTTAGCATCAATGGTGAAGATGTCTCATTGATACTGGACTCAGGAACATTACCTAAAACGATTTTTAATACCACCTGACCTGAGTCTCAACTTAACTGATGTTACTCTGAAAGGCTATCAAAGAGCAGACATTAGGGTGATTTGTTTTATTCCAGCAACAATTAAATTCCAAGGTATAGAGTGGAGAAAATCAATGTTACAGTCTATGGTCTACAAATATTAAGTCAATCACATCAATATATTTTGCAAATCATTGTGATCTCCAGAGCTGTGAATCAAGCGATTCTGATAAAAGAAGATGTGGAATTACATGCTGTCATTAAGGAGTATCAAGAGGTTTTTGAGAATAGACTGGGTGTTGCCATTGTATACATGTACAAGCTCCCTGTACCTGTCAGATATGTTGCAAGGAAAGTTCCCATGGCGGTCCGAACAGAGGTTAAAGCTATGTTTGATCAGTGATTGATGATAAGGTAATATAAGCTGTGGAAGCAGCAGAGTGATTTTTTTTCTGGTGGTAATAATGAAGAAGACTGATGGCTTTTTGAAGCCCGGTGTGGACTTGTGCCATCTCTACAAGAATATTGTCACTTACTGTTTTCCACTTCCTAGCATCAATGAATCAATTTCGTTGTTGTCTGGTCGTAGGTGTATTTTGAAAACTAGATTTTTCAGACTGCCTACAATCACATCATGCTTCATCCAGAATCTAGACACCTGACAGCATTTATAGTGTCTGATGGTGTGTCGTAATGTAATAGATTGCCATATAGAATGTTATCTACAGCAAGTGTCTTCCAAAGAGTGATGCCAAATGTGTAAGAGGTTGTGAAAAATGTTGTGTTTTGTGTTTTTCCAAGATGACACATCAACCTTTTGTGACAGCATTGCTGCCTATAAGGAAGCATTGCACGGGGGTTTGCATCACACTTTCAATTTGGGACTGATCATACACAAAAGAGAAATGTAAATCTTTAGTGCAGGAAGTTGAGTATTTAGAATATCTCATCTATGAAGAAGGAGATAAGCTCAAAATGAATTTGGTACGCGCTATTTTAAATGCTGAAGTGCCAGATGACAGAGCTAAGTGTCGTTCATTCATGAGTCTGGTTGACTATTACTCGAAGTATGTGCATGATTCTCCCCATAAATCAGAACCTTTGAGACTATTGTTGGGAAGAAGGAACAAATTTGTTTGAGGGGAGGTTCAACAAACCGCTTTTCAGAAGTTAAACAAAAACATCGCAAATGCAGGAGTGTTAGTCTTAGAACTATTGTGTCAGAGGATTCCAAAGGTGTAGGGATCGGAGCAGTACTATCTCAGGTACATTGTGGTTCTGAGAAAACAGTTGCGTTTGCTTCCGGTCTTGCCAGCAGCAAAGAAGAAACATTCTGTTATTGGCCATGAAGAATTGGCAGCTGCATGGGCCATTAACTATTTTCACATGTTTACTTGGTGAACCAAGGTGATTTTGAGGACATATCAAACACCATTTACTCAAGGTCCTTGGGCATTGAAGTATAAAAAAATGTTCTGGAAGCCTGCCAATTTATATATATCTTACATTACCTAGTGGCGACCTATGGTTAGGACTGTGTTTCCATGGAAAAAGCGTTTTTTGACTTGCCTATATCTTTGACACCATTTGATGAATCGTCACAAAATTTTCCCAAAGAAGTGTTGCAGTGATTTTTGTTGCATACAGAAAGTTTTGGGGTGATCTGTCAAGCAGGGACCGAGACAAAGGGGGCTGAAAAAACATTGCATTTCCCATGTTAATTACCATAGTTTTTTTTAGACATAACTACAACCCAAACCATTGGACGGAATTACACCAAATTTGGCAGATAGCTAGCTTTTGGCACCCAATTTATGCATCTGCTTATTTGGTGCGAATCTGTTCAGTACTTTTTGAAAAATGTAGGGAAATTCTGATTTGTATATCTCTGTCCGTGAAGTATACTCAATTGAAAACAGCTCAAAGAACTAGCCAGATGCAACCAGCTGTACAATGCAGGGTGTATATCAGCAAACACCAAATCTGATGCAGGGAAGAGGTGGAGGAGTCCCTTTACATCTTGATACAGGAATGGATGTAAATAGGCTAAAAAGGTCAACAAATGTCACATCTGCAATAAGCTGGGATATTGGAAGTGGAAATATTGTTCAAACCCAGCTAGTCAGATTCCAAATGTAGGATTTGTGCCCTCTCAGAATAATAATACTAATCAGATGCAGGGTGTACAAAAAATCAGAAGTCAAAATGTTAATGTGTCCCAAGCTCCAGTGATGCAAGTCCCACCATCTCTGATGCCACAGCAGAATGCTGTTGGATTGCGTCACAATATGAATAAGGGTCTGAGGATCAATGCGAATGTGACATAAGACAATAATCCTTTCCAACAGTTTCTTTTGTTTGAATCAAACAAGAGAAATGTCTGTGCCTGAGATGGGAGGAAGACTGTCTAGCCTTGAAGGTAACCAGAGCGGACCATTCACAGAGAGTGAAATGGATGGCTGTCCTGTGTCATTCTTGGTTGACACTGGTGCTACCCGTTCTACTCTGAGAACAGTAGAAAATCCAAACCTACCCTTCTCAGGCAAAACAGCCCAAGTTGTTTGTGTCAGGAATAAACACATGACAACTCAAGAAACTGCCCCGGACACCGTGAAAATAGGGCCCTTTGAGGATAAACATAAGATCATACAAACCCAAGTTAAGGATGCTGTCTTTCTGGAAAGGATATCAGACTGACAAAAGGTCCGAATTTCTGCTAAGATAAATGCTGAGTGCCGGAGAACACCACAATATAACACAGCAAGGGATTTTGAGGAAAATAAGGAGCAGTCCTTGTAACTCTCCTATCATGGGTTTTCAGAAACCGAGTGGCAAATACAGAAATGTACAAGACCTTCGGAAAATAAATCACATTGTTGTTCCTTGTTCACCCATGGTACCAAATCGAGCTGTGATATTGTTTCAAATTCCATGTGAGGCTGAGTGGTTCACTGTCATTGTTTTGTGTCAAGTCTTCTTTTCGATAGCATTGTATGAGGATAGTCAATTCCTCTTCACATTTCGGTTCAGGCATAGAGCTTTGGCATGGTGCTGAGTCTCACAAGGGAATACTGAGAGCCCTTCCATCTTCAATCAGATTTTTTTTTTAAATCTGGAATCTTCAGTTGGGCCATGTAACTCAGGCCTGATCCAGTACATCGACAATCTAATGGTGGTGTTGAATACTCAAGTTTACAGACAGGACACTATTGCGTTACTCAACTACCTGGCTGAGAATGTACATAAAGTATCCCCAGGAAACTTACAATATTGTCAAAAAGAGGTCCAATATCTTGGATATCGCATTGAGAAAGGAGTGAGAAAAGTGTTGCTAGAGAGAATCTCAGCCATACTGAGAATAAGTCTGCCAACCACACAGAGAGAAGTCAGGATGTTTTTGGGGAATGGTGGGCTACTGTAGACAGTGTATACCTAACCTTTCCCTGGTGGATGAGCCTTTACAGACGCTGACACACAAGAATGTGACTGACACGGTACAGTGAGATAACTATTACTTTGTCACATTTCTGGAGCTGAGGGACTGTGTCTTTCGAGCCCCAGCTCTAGAGATGACTAATAATGACAAATTGTTTGCACTTGTCTGCAGTGAGACGGAGAGGTTTGCTCTTTCAGTGCTCACAGAAATGCATGGAAATGCCAAGAGACCTGTGGGTTATTTTTCTGCCACGTTAGATTCAGCGCTGCCTGGTTGCCTTAAAGCAGTGGCAGCGGTCAGCACCAGCATCGAGAGGTGTGAGAATATTGCTATGGGTCACCCATTAACTGTGTACGTTCATCACTATGTTGAGCTTTTGTTGACCAGGACTCAATACCTCATAAACAGCCAGCTCACTAAGTATGAGCAGGACATTTTGGCAGCAGAAAATGTGACTGCCAAACATTGTGGTATTTTGAATCCTTTCACTTTGTTGCAAGGAAGCAATGATAACTGTGAAGGGGCCCACAACTGTCTTGATGTTACTGAACTGTGCACCAAGCTGAGACCAGACATATGTGATGAACCATTACCTGAATTCGATTTTGTCCTTTATGTCGATGGTTCATGTTTGAGAGACAGTGGAAGAAGTCTGAGAGCAGCCTATGCTGTTTGTACTCTTTCTGGAGTTGTTGAAGAGCTTCAAAAAATGTTTTATGCCCCAGTGGTTGAATTGATTGTTCTTGCTAGAGCATCCTGTTTCTCTGATCAACTGAAGGTGACAATCTTTACCAATAGTTAGTCTCCGATTCAGAATGGCTAACAAGAAAGAAACCTTCTCAATTGCATGAGCAAGTCGCAGTGGTCAAGTGCCCAGCACATCACTCTGGAGATGATAATTTTACTTTCTGCAATAGATACGCTGATGAGGTTGCAAAATACTGCACTCATAATGTTTACACATTTAACGGTGAATTTACAAATGAGGGAATGGATGGATCTAATTTTGACCTTTTGTTGACAACAGCTGATACGTGAGATGAAGCAAAGAGGGTTCAAGAGGAACTGTCTGAGGAAGAACAACAGAGTTGGGTCAGAGCAGGTTGTGTTAAAAGAGATGGTGATATTTGGGTCTCGATGGATGGAAGACCAGTGTTGCCAAACAGTCTTTTATTTCCTATGGCTAGACACTTCCATGGGCCAGCTCCTGTTGGCAGGGATGCTATGGTGAGGTTGTTCAGACAAACTTGGTTCAATCCTAAATTTAGGTTGATCGCTGAGGCATTGTCTCACAGGTGCATTGTGTGTTACTAGAACAATGTTGGGAAGAGAACAGCAGTTACCTTGAGTCATATAGGAAGGTCAGGAGAGTCTTTTAACAGGATATGTTAGACCTGACAGCCTTAGGGTAGTCACCCCTAACTTTTTGCCTGCCTCCCTCAGCTTTTTGGACACTGTTTTTGCTGGTTTATAGACTCTGCGCACTTTACCTCTGCTAACCAGGGCTAAAGTGCATATGCTCTCTCCCCTAAAACATGGTAACCTGGAATCATAGCTGATTGGACTATTAATTTACTTATAAGTCCCTAGTAAGGGGCACTCTATGTGCCTAGGGCTGGTAAATTAAATGCTACTAGTGGGCCAGCAGCACTGGTTGTGCCACCCACTTAAGTAGCCCCTTCTCCTTGTCTCAGGCTTGCCATTGCAAGGCCTGTGTGTGCAGTTTCACTGCCACATCGACTTGGCATTTAAAAGTTCTTGCCAAGCCTAGAACTCCCCTTTTTCTACATATAAGTCACCTTTAATGTGTGCCCTAGGTAACCCCTAGGGCAGGGTGCTGTGTAGGTAAAAGGCAGGACATGTACCTGTGTAGTTATATGTCCTGGTAGTGTAAAACTCCTAAATTCGTTTTCACACTACTGTGAGGCCTGCTCCCTTCATAGGCTAACATTGGGGCTGCCCTCATACACTGTTGAAGTGGCAGCTGCTGATCTGAAAGGAGCAGGACGGTCATATTTAGTATGGCCAGAATGGTAATACAAAGTCCTACTGACTGGTGAAGTCGGATTTAATATTACTATTCTAGAAATGCCCCTTTTAGAAAGTGAGCATTTCTTTGCACTTAAATCCTTCTGTGCCTTACAATCCACGTCTGGCTGGGCTTGGTTGACAGCTCCTTGTGCATTCACTCAGACACACCCCAAACACAGGGTACTCAGCCTCACTTGAATACATCTGCATTTTGAATGGGTCTTCCTGGGCTGGGAAGGTGGAGGGCCTGCTCTCACACAAAGGACTGCCACACCCCCTACTGGGACCCTGGCAGACAGGATTGAACTGAAAGGGGAGCTGGTGCACTTCTTAGCCACTCTTTGAAGTCTCCCCCACTTCAAAGGCACATTTGGGTATAAAACAGGGCCTCTGCCCTACCTCATCAGACACTTGCTGGAGAAGAAACCTGAACCAGAAACTACATCCTGCCAAGAAGAACTGCCTGGCTGCTCAAAGGACTCACCTGCCTGCTTTCTACAAACGACTGCTGTCTTGCTGTTGCCCTGCTGCCTTGCTGAACTCTTGTCTGGCTGTGAAAGTGCTCTCCAAGGGCTTGGATAGAGCTTGCCTCCTGTTCCCTGAAGTCTCAGGACCAAAAAGACTTCTCTTTTTCACTTGGACGCTCCGTGCGCCGAAAATTTCGATGCACAGCTTGTTCCGCAGCGAGAAAAACGCCGCATACCGAAGCTGACCGACGCGACGCTCTGGGGACGATCGAAAATCCGACGCACGGCTTCGCAAGGATAACGCCGCCCGACCTCTAGAGGAGAAATCGACGCGACGCCTGCCGTGAGATCATAATTTCAACGCGCAGCCCCGCAGACCGCCGTCTAGAGGAGAAATCGACGTGACGCCTGCCGTGAGATCGTAATTTCAACGCGCAGCCCCGCAGACCGACGCGCAGCCGGAGAACAAGCAGGAAAATCCACGCACAGACCCGGGACATCTGGTAATCCCCGCGATCCACAGAAAGAGACTGTCCGCGCACCGGAAAACGACGCACGACTTCCCCGCGTGGAAAATAACGACGCGAGTCCGTGTGTGCTGGGGAGAAATCGACACACACACCCTTTTTCCACGCACCTCTTCCTTTGTGGCCCTCTGAGGAGATTTTTCCACGCTAAACCAGGTACTTGTGCTTGAAAGAGACTTTGTTTATATTCTAAAGACTTTAAGACACTTCATATCACTTTTCTGTGATATTTCTACAATTTTCCATTGCAACTTTATACTTTTTGACCTACAATTATCCTGATAAATATTATATATTTTTCTAAACACTGTGTGGTGTATTTTTGTGGTGCTATATGGTGGTATTGTATGATTTATTGCACAAATACTTTACACATTGCCTTCTAAGTTAAGCCTGACTGCTCGTGCCAAGCTACCAGAGGGTGGGCACAGGATAATCTTGGATTGTCTGTGACTTACCCTGACTAGAGTGAGGGCTTTTGCTTGGACAGGGGGTAACCTGACTGCCAACCAAAAACCCAATTTCTAACAGGATACAATTAGACTTTATTGAAATGCCTGTGTGCAATGGGTTAAGGTACGTTTTGGTCATGGTACGTATCTTTTCCCACTAGATTGAGGTGCATCCTACTAGAAGGAACGATAGTCTCATTGTAGCTAAACTGTTATTAAGAGAGCTCATTCCCAAATTTGTTTTCCCGACTTCTTTGGAATCAGACTGAGGTACTCATTTCAACAATGAGGACCTGAGACTGTTGTGCGCAACACTACATATAGAACAGAGATTACATTGCAGCTATAGACCTGAGGCTTCGGGTCTTGTGGAGCAAGGGAATGTCATGCTAAAAATCAGATTGGCAAAAGTATGTGCTTCAACATCTTTGAAATGGCCTGATGCTCTGCTTCTTGTGTTGATGAGTCTTCGGTGTGTACCTGATGAAAGACTGGACTGCCCCCGCAAAATCATTATGGGGAGAGCAATGAGGCTGCCAGTGATTCCTGCGAATGCACTTGTGAATATTAAAGATGATATGATCCTAGATTACTGCAAAGGACTAACTGGCATAGTTTGTTCTATGTTTCATCAGGTCAGAGCAGTCCCAGCCTCTCCTCATCAGGAACAGAGCCATGACCTCAGCCCCGGCGACTAGGTCTTGGTGAAGAAATACTCCAGGAAGATGTGTCTGGGATCTTGTTGGCATATGTTGTACCAGGTAATACTGGTTATGAGGACTGCTGTGAAGTGTGGAGTTCTCCCCAACTGGATTCACACTTCCCATACTCACAGAGTTGAATGTCCCCTTGTAACAACAGCATCTGTTCCAGAAGAACCAGTGGTGGGAGAAAGGCAAAAGGAACAGTTTAGTCAAGCTGTTAGGGAACAAACTGAAACTGAGGCAGCAATTGATCAGTCTGAAAGGGGTCTTGAGCAGACTTTAATTAAAGCAGAAACAACTTAGGCCCTCATTACAAGTCTAGCGGTCTTGACACCTCCAGACTCGCTGTGGCAGTCTCACCACCACAGAGCTGGCGGTGAAGACCGGCGTATTACGTGTTGTGGGGTTTGGCTGAAGCCAAACCTCCACAACTCCGCCTGGCCCGCCGGTGCGGTTGCATCGCCTTGGCCCGCTGTGACCTCCTCCAATCCGGATTGCGAGGTTACACACCACCAGGCTTTCCGTGGCGGTCACCCTGCCACAAAAGTCTGGCGGTTACGCACCTGGCGACAGGAATCTTCATTCCTGTCGCCGGCACACACACACACCACCACACATGCACACATCCCCCCCACCAGGCCATACACTCACAGGCAGCCCCCACCCCTTCACGCACCCTATGCATTCACATACACACCCATTCAGCATACGCATACATGCACTCAGACACACCCACTCACTAGCATTCATCCATACAGACACCCCATACACTTGCATAGACACGCTCACACACATACACATACGCTCGCAGACACACATGCATTCAGCACCCCTTCTGCAAACACACATACACACACCCAAACACACCATGGATGGCCTTCCCTCTTTTGGACACCGCCTTACCTCTTCCGTCGAGGAGGGCATTCGGGAGGGGATGGGTCCTGACTGTCTTCCCTCTCTGCCACCACCATGCCAACAGAACACAGCCGAGCCGTATTACAGCTCGTAATACGGAGGGCAGAGTCATGCTGGCGTGGCGGTGCCGGCGAGGGAACAGCATCTGCACCACCGACTGCCAGAACGAATAATGGCTGTTCTCCACCTCAAAAATGGCAGTGAGCAGCTGCCACTCGTAATATGGCAGTCTTCTGACCGCCAGCATTGGCGGTTGAATGGCGGGTTCGGCTTAGGTGGTCAATGGAATTGACCGCCAAAGTTGTAATGAGGGCTGAGTCTTTTCCTGTGGTGAATGAGTCAAACTCAGAATCAGACCCTGATGAAGGACTTAGGGGGTGATTCCAACTCTGCCAGGCAGAAACCGCCATTTGGCCGCCACGCGGGCAAAATTCCGCGGCCCCCATTCTGACATTCCCGCTGGGCCGGTGGGCGCTAACCAAGTTAGCGACCGCCGGCCCAGCGGAAATGAGGCGGCAACACAGGAGCCGGCTCCGAATGGAGCCGGCGGTGTTGCGGCGGTGCGACGGGTGCAGCTGCACCCGTCGCGCTTTTCACTGTCTGCCATGCAGACAGTGAAAAGCAGGCCGGGGCCCTGTTAGGGGGCCCCTGCACTGCCCATGCCAGTGGCATGGTTAGTGCAGGGGCCCCCAGGGGCCCCAGGACACACGTTACCGCCAGCCTCTTCCTGGCGGTGAAAACCGCCAGAAACAGGCTGGCGGTACGGGGGTCAGAATCCCCAGGGCAGCGCTGCTTGCAGCGCTGCCCTGGCGGATTCTCCCAGCCGGGGCAAAAACGGGGGATGACTGCCGGCCCCGGCAATCCGACCGCGGCTTTACCGCCGCGGTCGGAATGGGGATTGAAGCACCGCCAGCCTGTTGGCGGTGCTTCCGTCATTCGTGGCCCTGGCGGTCCAAGACCGCCAGGGTCAGAATGACCCCCTTAGTGTTGGAAAAAAGCTAGTGGCAGCTGGAGACCGATGGCCAAGAATACAAGAACAGGAGAAAGTGAGTTTACCTAAAGAACATGTGCCACCGACGATTGCTGAAGACACTGAGAACTCTAACTTGAGTGAAAGTGAAGGTGAAGATGTGGCAGTAAGAACATCAAAAAGAACAACAGAGCCTAGTTGTAAGATCAACATACAGGTTCGGCTGAACCTCCATGAAGTGATCATAGTAGACAAGCTGTTTCTTGAATTTGCGTTGTCATAGATGAACTTACTCTGTGTAAACCTTACAGACGTTTACATTGATTGAGATAGGGAATTGAGAAGAATATCTAGGCCCCAGTAGAAGAAGAAAAAGGGTAGTCATTTAGAAGAACACAGAGTAGGGCTAGAAAAGTCTCATGAAGATTCGTGCCTTTGTTGTTGAATGGACTTTGAACTTTTGAACTTTCTTTGCTGTCCACATTGATGAGATTAATGAAGAAATACTTTACTCTTGCTGCTGCACTTTCCTGATAATAGATCTGAATCTGGAGACGTAATGGAGCCAAATCAGAGAAACAGAGACAGATATATAATAGGTACTTAATTTATTATTTTCCTCGTGATAATAGAAGTGCTGCTAATAGGAGCATTTTCCCCTACACTTTCTGTAGAAAAGAAGCTTTCTCCTAGTGTTTCCCCACAAACTCTTAGTCCTAAAGACAACAACCTTTCTAAGTTAGATGAGAAAGTATTACACTTAGATGAAGCTAGAGGATATTATTCAGCCAATGTATATTTTAAGCTGCTGTACAAATATATTAACAAAATGAATAGGAGGGACTGTTATGTTTGTACGCAGTTACCTGCTTCTGTATTAGAAGGCTATTACATATCATCACATTCCATTGACTTATGGTATTTCTTCTAGTCTTTTATTGAGCATATTTTACAATGAGGGAAGTTTTCAATATTATTTTGCCAATTATGAGCTAGTGTTGCTAGAAGTCCCCTTTTTTAAGCATCTGAACAAGAATCCTTATTTTAAAGGTGCAGAAATAGCAGGGTAAAATGTTGTTTCATTAAATCCTTTAGACACTGCATATGCACACAGGCACAATCTGACCTGTTCCATGACCGAGACAAAAAAGACATTTTTGAATTCAGTAGAAGATTGAAGGAGGGAATTAGAATCCAGATCCAAGACAGATAAAGATCTCAGAGCACAACACAGATGGAATAAGGAAGAAATAGAACATCAAATGCAATGGAATTTACCAGCTCTAACTTTAGATTGACAACTCAAGGGAAAGCTATGCATACATTTTGATCAGAGCTATATAGGCCCATTGTTCATATTAAAGTATGACTGTAACCATTTTGTTGATGTGAGAGGAAAGAGGGAATTCTTTTTGAATGAAAAGGATCCTCTGATTCCTGAAGTGCATTTTATATGTGGACAGTATGCATATTTTAATATACTGAAGGACGGCATGGGACGTGTTATCTAGCAGGAGTATTTCCAGATATCTATAATTTTTGGACATTAGCCTTCTGAGGGGATTTCCCTGAAACTTTTTGCTTTTTTCTCCCAAGTTTTTGCTGACTCTCTTTGTGTGGCCTTAGTACTCTGGGCACGTTCCCACTGTATGGCAGTGGGAAAGTGTGCAAGCCATTCCTACACATGCCCTCTTATGTGATTGGTTGAGGTGCATACCCAGGAGTGCCCTGTAGAAAGGTACTCCACATACCCGGGGCAGGTACAGCCCTGGCCACTAGTGGGATGCTGCACTGAGTGTTCCACCCACCAGAGTAGCCAGACTAAGATGTATTAGGCCTGATAGTGCAGGCCTATAGAGGTGCATGCAGGTACACCTGTCCTCAGGGTGGCATCTCCTCTACCTTGGCCAACCCTGAGTAGGCCTTCTTCTACCCCTAGGGCACCCCCGGAGGGCAGAAAAGGTGGTAGGCAAAAGACAGAGCAGGTACACAAGCTGCCCCATGCCCTGGTAGGGGAGAACCCCTCAGGGGTTTCTCTACCTAGGAGGTCAGGTCTTCCGTGAGGTTTTGCTGATCCTTTTTGACTGGCCTTAGGGCCCTGGATGCTTTCCAAATGTAAGTACAATGCGAAAGTGTGCACTCCCTTCCTAAATATATTAGAAGTGGCCCTTACTGGTATGTACACAGTTGGACATTGGTGTTCTCAGATATATTCTGAGCCTGGCCCAGGATGTGCACATTTAGACATTGGTGTTTTCTTATATATACTGAGCCTGGCATAGCTTACCCGTATGTGCACATGTGCACAACAGTGGTTTCATACCTACTTAGTCTGGCACAGCTTGCCAGCATATGTACATTTGTACAATGCTGTTTTCATATATATACTGAGCCTGGCACAGCTTTCCATGATATGCACACTTGCACAGTGATGTTTTCATATGCATTCAGAGCCTGTCACCTTTCTGCACTTGCACCTTTGTAGTGATGTGCCGAGGGAGTGAAGAATATCCATGTGTCTTTTCACTGCCATTAAGAGCTGCTTTACCCATACATTAATTTGGGGAAAAGTTAACAATTAATCCTAGCTGCAATAGTGGATTGCAGTGGAGCAGCCTCATAAAGTTTACTATCAAGGGATTCACAATGAGAAAACCTTTCTAATGGTAAAGGTGGCATTGGTAGTAATGCCTTGGAAATGCCACTTCTAGAAAGTGAGCATTTCTATGTTCTAAAACGCCTTTTGTGTGCCTTTCTACTTCAGCTTTACTTTTCTCAAGGCTGGGGGAAAACACATCTGTGTATTCCCCAGTGACAGTTATAAAACGTGGGCAACTGGAAAAACAGACTTCTGCCATTTGAGGGCCTGGCTGAATAGAGTGGAGGGAGATGTTTTGGCCTCTCGGAGACTTTGGGACCCCCAAGCCCTGAGGACCACTATCCCTGGGGCTATTCTCATTGGAGGGAGGGCCCCCTCTTGGAGCCACAGATGGCCCTGGGGACTGCCATCCCCTCTTGCTATGTCCCGGGGTGCCCACCCCCGGGACATAGCTGTTTGCTGTGGCTTAACTGCAGCGCTGCAACTACAGCCAAGCCACAACAAAGACTTCAGGTTTTGACAGTGGAATCTGTATAGCAGGTCCCATTGTCAAAATCTGAAGCTTTCATCTCTGTTCCCCGCACGTGTGCAGAGGACAGAGATGAAATGCTTCAGCAAGAAAGGAGCAGTTGTCAAAGCAGGTCTGTACTTGCTGAAGCAATGGCACTGTGAGGGAAGCCTTAAGGCGTCCACTGCAGTGTCAGGTAGCACCTAAAGGTCATTTTATTTATTTAGTTTTTTAAAGGAGGGATTGCGGGGGAGTCCTTAAGGGTCCCAGATAGACCATAAAGGGCTAAAAAAAATAATAATACAAACAATACCCCATACCTTACTGTGAAGGTTGCAGTGCAATTTCCATTTTTTTTTAAACATTATGGGGGTCATTACGACCCTGGCGGCCGGCGGTAAGTTGGCGGTAACACCGCCAACAGGCTGGCGGTGTTCCGCCAGCTATTATGACCGTGGTGCAATAGCCACAGCCATACCGCCGGCCCCTCCACTATACCGCCAGGCTTCCGCCTGGTGGTCATAATCCCCAGGGCAGCGGTGCAAGCACCGCTGCCCTGGGGATTATGAGTCCCCGACCGCCAGCCTGTCCGTGGCGGTAAACACCGCCATGGAAAGGCTGGCGGTAAGGGGACTTGGGGTGCCCCTGGGGGCCCCTGCACTGCCCATGCACTTGGCATGGGCAGTGCAGGGGTGGCATGGGCAGTGCAGGGGCCCCCAGGCATAGCCCCGTGTCGCATTTCACTTCCCGAATTTCGGGCAGTGAAATGCGCGATGGGTGCTACTGCACCCGCTGCACATCAGCATTGCCGCCGGCTCTATTACGAGCCGGCAGCAATGTTGATGTGACTTTTCGGCTGGGCCAATGGACGGTAACACTGTTACCGTCCGCTGGCCCAGCGGAAAAGTCATAATAGGGAGCCAGGAATACCGCCAGCAATGGCGGTATTCTGGCTCCCGCAGCCTCGGCGGTCTTTTTAAAAGACCGCCGAGGTTGTAATGACCCCCTATATATTTTTTTTAAAGCAAGTACGTTTTTTATTTCAAATTGGACACAAATAGCTCATCATAGGCATATCAGATATCAAAGCCTAAAAAACTCTGGCCCATATTTATACTTTTTGACGCACAACTGCGCCAACGCAGTTGTGCGTCAAAAATTTTAACGCCGGCTAACGCCATTCCAAAGCACCATGCGGGTGCCTTATTTATTGAATGACGTTAGCCGGCGCAGCTGACTGGTGTGCGTCAAAAAAAATGACCCACACCAGGCAGCGCCGGCGTAGGGGAAAATGGAGCTTGGGCGTCCAAAAATGGGGCAAGTCAGGTCTGAGGCAAAATTTTGGCCTCAACCCGATTTGCGCCATTTTTTTTTACGCCCAACCCCCATTGAAATGACTCCTGTCTTAGCAAAGACAGGAGTCATACCCCCTTGCCCAATGGCCATGCCCAGGGGACTTATGTCCCCTGGGCATGGTCATTGGGCATAGTGGCATGTAGGGGGGCACAAATCAGGTCCCCCTATGCCACAAAAAAATACGGAAAAAAAAACTTACCAGAACTTACCTTAACTTCCCTGGGATGGGTCCCTCCATCCTTGGGTGTCCTACTGGGGTGGGCAAGGGTGGCAGGGGGTGTCCCTGGGGGCATGGGAGGGCACCTCTGGGCTCCTTCTGAGCCCACAGGTCCCTTAACGCCTGCCCTGACCCAGGCGTTAAAAAACGGTGCCCATCAGGCTGGGCGCCGTTTTTTAAGGCCTGCCCCCTCCTGTGCGTCAAAATGATGTCACAGTATAAATATGGGGCACAGGCCTTAAAGTCATATTTTAGAAGGGAACGCCTACCTTGCATATAATTAACGCAAGGTTGGTTCCCCCTTCTAAAAAATGACGCACATAGTGGAACTTTGACGCCCGCGGGGTCGGACGTCAAAGTATAAATATGGGGCATTGTTTGCGCCAAATGTGCGTCAAAAATTTTAACGCACATTCAGCGCAAACAGAGTATAAATATGCCCCTCTATTTCTCTCCCTCTCACTTTCTTACGCGCTCTCTGTCTCTCTTTCAATCAATTCTCCCACTCAAACACCCACTCAGATACTTACGCACCCACTCACAGAACCAGTCAGACACTCTCACACCCACTCACAGACCCACTCAGACACTCATGCACCCAATTACACAGAATCTCAGACCCTCATGCACTTACTCACAGCCCCATTCAAACCCTCACACACCCACTCAGACCCACTCAGACAGTTACGTAGCTACTCACAGACCCACTCAGACCAACACACACCCACTCACAGACCTACTGACACCCTGATGCACACACTCACAGACCCTTTCACATACTGACACACCCACTAAAACACTGATATGTGCACTTTCACACCCAGACAGATACTCTGACAGCCACTCTTACCCCCAGATACAGCCTCTCACACCTATTTTCACACCCAGAGAGGTGTGCATGCGCAAAGGGACGTGCACAGCATTGGGTTGGGTGCTTAGGGGGGTTGGCCGAAGGGACTAGCTGCAGGCCAGCCATTGCGGGCAACCCCTAGTGTGCACAGGAGAAGCATGGTGCAAGGTTGGGTACTTCTAGGGGGTTGGCCTCGAGAAATTACCACAGGCCAGGCCCTGTGGCCAACCACCAACCCACATGGCGGTGGTTGGATTAATGAAATTACTATATATTAAAAAAACATAGAAATGTACTGAAAAAAACAAAGGTTACAGGGACGTTTTAGTTAGGCTCTGCTTTTACTCTTTCAAAACTACAGACATTCAGCAGTTATAGTTAGAGTTCTTTCAAGTAACTATAACTCGAGGTCACCAGTAGGTAGTTATAGTTAGGACCAAGGTCGAGATGTATTATTTTTCCAAATAGCGATAACCTAATTGCGATTATCTGCAAATTGCAATTACATAATCGCTACTTGAATGTATGAAACTCTAGGAGTTTCATTTAGTGATTCCCAATGGCTCCCAAATCGACCTACCTCATTAATATTCATGAGATAGGTCTCGAATTTGTGACCTATTGTGAATCGCTATAATCACGGGTATGGTGGGCTGCTGGGCTCAGCAGACCCCCATGTCTGTGATTGATTTTAAATAAAGTAATCTTTTTTTTTTTAAATGCAGCCCGTTTTCCTTAAAGGAAAATGGGATACGTTTAAAAAAGAAAAATGAAAAGTTTTCTTTTAATTTTTTTAAGAGTAGACAGTGGTCCATGGATCCACTGCCTGCCCTTAAAAAATGTTTTTGCATGCATTCACAAAGGGGATGGGGTCCCTTGGGTACCCTTTCCCATTTGCAAATGGGTTACCACTTCTTAAAGTAGGTGGCAAAATGCGAATGTTTTGTGACTGCATTTCGGTCACAAAATATTCCTACATACCACTGCAATTCGGTATCAGGAAGGGATACCCTTGACATGGCCCTTCCTAATACCGAATCGGTATGTAATCGCAATTCCAATTTGCGATTGGGTAACAAGTTACCATATCGTAAATTGGAATTCATACATACCACAATGCATTTTTTTCAATCTCAAATGGCCCCAATGGCCCCCCGCAGCCCAGGGAACCTCCACCTCCCCGGGGGCATTTTAGAATTGATATGCGGGGGCCTGTGTCCCCCTGTGCCCCGGGTACCACCTCCGCCTGTGAAATATATAAAAAAAGAAAAGCAGGTCACTTTGGGAACCCCCATTTGCCCCGGAGACCACCGCCCCCAGGGCTTCAACTGTTTATGCTGGGGGGCTGCGTGCCCCACTGCTGCCCTGGGGACTACCACCTCCCCAGGGCTGTTATGATATGTGGTCCTCTGCAGCCCAGGGAACCATCACCTCACGTGGGCATTTTAGAAATTATATGCGGACAGCCTGTGTCCCCTGTGCCCCGGGTACCACCTTCCCCTGGGAAATATAAAAAAAAAAGAAAAGGGGGTCACTTTGGTAGCCGCCATTTGCCCCGGGGACCACCACCCTCCCAGGGCTACATTGTATTTTGTGTTTGCATTAGAGGTCAGGGCAAGGGGGAAAGTAACCTAGACTTCCGCGGGATACAAAAGACTTAAGAAATTCTCTGAGTATCATAAATGGGATATCAAAAGAAATGTATTACTCCATATATTACTTTGATCATATTAATCCAAAACGTTTTTACATGTGAATATTGACTGAACATGTAATTTTGTTCATGAGAGAGTATATATTATATTTTCACATTCGTCTCAATAGGTGCTACTAAAAAACAGTGAAAGTGTGAAGTGCAGGTAAGTGAAGGTGATATATTCAGTCTGTGCAGGGTGTGGTTTTAAGAAAATTATGAACTTCGAGTGGCTCCTTCAGTTCAGGAAGCCCTGAAGTTTCACAAAATTTCTTTGTATTTGTCTCAACCACTCTTTGGAGATATGTCGACGTTTCGACCCCGTAATAAGGTGAGTCAAGAAAGGGTCATCATCAGGACAAGGATAATCCAATTGGTAGCACCTAAATTCCAGTGTAAAGAACCAATCTGGTGATCAGGGACATCTTCAAGACATGGCAACGTGCCAAGGTCTATGAATATACGCTTGTCTGCGGTCGTAGTATCAAAGAGCGCCAGTGATCGCTAATATCTGGGGCTCAGAAAGCCCGGGTTGGAGGAACTCCTGGGTATGCCCAGAGTAAGGGGGATATTTATAGTCCCCTTGCGCCACCTTGCGCCACTTTAACATCATTATTTATGATGTTAATGTGGTCCAATGAGTCCTAAATCTCAGCGCCGTATTTACAGGGTGGCGCAATGCATGCACTGTGCCACCCTGTAACCATTTGCGCTACATTATGCCTGTGCCAGGCATATTGTATGCAAAGGGGGCGTTCCCCCGTTAGGGGAGCTGAAAAAATGCCATAAGGAAATCTATGAGATTTCCTTGAGCCACTTTTTACGCCACTTTTAACGCCTGCTCAAGAGCAGGCATTAAAAGGGGGCTTCCATTCTTTAGAATGGAGCCCTTGGTACTCTGCAGGAGTAGCGCCAATATTGTGGTGCTACTCCTGCAGAGTACACCAATACTGTCATGTGAAATGACACTATTGCCCCCTACCCTGCGCCAACTACGGCGCAAACATGGTGGTGGTAAGGTTGTGAAGAAAAGGGGGGAAAATTATAGGGATAGGCGCTAACAGAATATCACCAAAACATTTCTTTAACAATAGATAGTAAATACGGTGCTCCCGAACGGAGGGTCCTCCCAGCACCTCCACTGTTTCTCCAATAGGAAAAAACAAACTGATTCAAAAGGCCAGGGCACTCGTATGAAATAAGATAAGAGTCTACACAGTTAGGTTCTTGGTCTTCGGAAAATCAATATATAATCCAAACAGAGTTAAAGTTCAGTGTCTTTATTCTTGTGCGAGGTTTTCATACATGTTCATCACATCAGAAAGATTCCATATGTGGTCATCACAACAACATCCAACAGCCAACACGTATTTTGTCTCCGAGAAATTAATCTCATTGACTTCCTCAGGTTCTGTAAGAACCATAATAATGAGCTTGGTCATAATCTGTAGTTATACATGATTATGGAAAATTAATACCTGGTACTAAAATCGTGGCCAAGTCCTTCACCAGTACCACGTGAGTGTCTAAAATCATCAAGTGACATTACCAAACGGAGCCACAGAGAAAAAACTGTGATTACAGTTTACCACAAGTGATAAACTTGTTATTATTATAAATATCACCAAAAGTTTGATGTGCACGTGAAACGAAGTAGAAATTGAGAATTAGAAATAGGGATAAAGACTCCCACTAGATATGTGGCGATGAGAAATGGAAACTAAGGTTGAGAAATATACTCTTGATGACAGGGTGTCATTAGGAAAAAAGGAAACAGAAAGGCGTCATAACACCTAGGAAATTGGTGAGTGAGTGTGCTAAATTAAGCATTCGCAAGTGTGTCTGAATAAAGAAAAACGTACCAAAATATAAGTAAGGTGTTAACATGAATAGATGGCTTATCCTAATCAAGTAAAACTCTTCAAGATAATGTACGATCTGAAATAAAATGATTGTAAGTCATTAGGAGGAAGATAATGAGTAAGCTGAATTTAAAAGGAACTAACAAAAGGACTATCACGTACCAATAGTGAAAGAGTAGTGGGAATCACGTGACGGGGGCAAAACACTATTATCCCCAAGTCTTCGTGAGGGAGTACTCATAAGTCAGCACGTATGGATCCAAAATCTTTTACTGTGCGATCTAGAAGAGAAGATCGCTATACTAAGGAAGTAGTGACAAGCATAAGCAATATGGCATTAATCTAAAAGTAAAAGGTCACGTACCTATAAACAAAACAGTTCTTTTGGGTAAATTCTTGTGTTGGGGGCGCTGTGTCTTGCTCCCCGATAATTAAGCTGGCGTGTATGTAGAGAAAAAGGACGTGTAAGCCCTCTGTCTCATCTAAAACCGATGTAACAAAGATTATAATCATATGCTGCTTCTAAGTTGAGCAACCAGACTCAGCCCCCTCAAAATAAAGTGCAAAATACATAAGTTAACATTAATGTCACCTACCTAGAGGTATAAGGTATAGAAGGGACACAGAGTAAAGTCTCAGGAGTGTGTGTGAAACTCCTCGGCATGACGGGCAGTATGTTTGTTTGGTCCTTCTTTTCTTCGATGATGAGAATCATCGGCTGGTCCGAAATAGAAAAAGGACAGAGTGTTGAAAGAAAAAGTGGGCGCCATCTTGGAGTGTGAAAGACACAACTAAAAGACAGTGTCCAACTGGGTGGATGAATTTGCTAAGCATTATCTAATGCAAATAATCTTAGGTGCTTACAAAAATTGATAGAAAGACACCGAATAAGGTCTTACACGACACAGAGTTCGGCATGACGGGCAGTATGTTTGTTTGGTCCTTCTTTTAATCGATGATGAGAATCATCGGCTGGCCCGAAACAGAAAAAGGACAGAGTGTTAAAAGAAAAAATGGGCGACATCTTGAAATTGCTATGCATTAATTAATGCGAACAGCCTTAGGCGCTTACAAAATTGATAGAAAGAGACCGAATAAGGTTCACACGACACAGAGTAAGGTCTCAGGAGTGTGTATAACCGTCAAGAATTTATCAGATTTACCACTAACACCGCACGATTTTTCACTTTTGAGCAAAGGCCTAGGGGTTTGTCCTGATAATGTTGGTGACTTTCAAAAATCGAAAATAGATTTTTACAAGTTTATTAGGCGCCTCAAAATCAAGAAACATTTTTCCACTCAGACTGAGACTAGAACTGGGGACATGCTTCAGGACATAAATAAAGATTATCATCCTCTCTCAATTCAAGATGTACATGACCCTGCAACACTTTTATCAATTACAGACTATGAGCAGAATCCCACTAACAGTCCTACAGATACTTACTGAACTAGATATTCCTGTCTAGACATTGGGTAGTGGTCTGAGGTCGAAATCCAAGTGGACACCTAGGGGGTTATTCCAACTTTGGAGGAAGTGGTAATCCGTCCCAAAAGTGACGGTAAAGTGACGGATATACCACCAGCCGTATTACGAGTCCATTATATCCTATGGAACTCGTAATACGGCTGGTGGTAAATCCGTCACATTTGGGACGGATTACCACCTCCTCCAAAGTTGGAATAACCCCCCTAATCTTGCCAGTGACAATTGTATTGACACCTTTTACAAATTAGTTTGGCAGGATTTGAATGCTTCTGAAATTAAAAATAGAAAACGGCGCCGTTCCTTTTCTAGCAATTTGAATTTTGAAGAAGGTAGGGCTTTGAGACATCTACAAACACACAAGGATATAACTATCAAGGAGGCTGACAAAGGGGGAAATATAGTAATTATGAATACGAAAGACTATGATCAAGAAATTGTCGTAGTTTGGACTCTTGCTCTGAGCAAGACTGCTGATCTCAAGATGACAGTACTTTCGTTTGTAGGTGACTAAGGCGGTGATTCTAACCGCGGCGGGCGGCGGTCGCCGCCCGCCATGCAGTTACCGCCAAATGACCGCACCGCGGTCACAAGACCGCGGCGGCCATTCTGGCTTTCCCGCTGTGCTGGCGGGCGACCGCCAAAAGGCCGCCCGCCAGCACAGCGGGAAAGACCCAGCAACAATGAAGCCGGCTCCGAATGGAGCCGGCGGAGTTGCTGGAGTGCGACGGGTGCAGTAGCACCCGTCGCAAATTTCAGTGTCTGCAAAGCAGACACTGAAATTCCTTTTGGGGCCCACTTACGGGGGCCCCTGCAGTGCCCATGTCATTGGCATGGGCACTGCAGGGGCCCCCAGGGGCCCCGCGGCATCCCCTACCGCCATCCTGTTCCTGGCGGGAGACGCACCAGGAACAGGATGGCGGTAGGGGGTGTCAGAATCCCCATGGCGGCGGAGCGTGCTCCGCCGCCATGGGGGATTCTGCAGGGCAGCGGGAAACCGGCGGGAGACCGCCGGTTTCCCGCTACTGACCGCGGCAGAACCGCCGCAGACAGAATGCCCAGTGGTGCACCGCCAGCCTGTTGGCGGTGCTACCGCGGTCATTCGCCCTGGCGGTTTTTACCGCCAGGGTTAGAATGACCCCCTAAGTCTCTTCCTACAACTATTTGTAACTGTTGTCCAAACCTTACCGGCTTACTAGCAGTACCTCACCAGAAACACAATAGTAAAAGGTGATTTGTAGCAGTCGCTTACGCATGGACTCAAAGTACAATATCTCAGGGTTGTCGTGGTTAAACGGAAATTACCCTTTTCTCACAGATTTATTATGTCTCATACAAACAAAGGCAATAACACAGATGCAGTAAAGTTATAATAGTTTTTATTCAACATAACTGCAATTTGTGATAAGTTGCATGAACTGCAATGATTAGGATAATGAATATACCAAGCAACAGTATTGTAAAGAGGAGAGTCATTGTTATAAAGACCCCCACCATTATGCAATATATGAAAGAAATATATGTATATGTAAAAGATGGAATAAGCCCTAATACCCTAAGGAGAGTAGGTCTAACCTCCTACCTAAAAAAGGAAGAGCTGGGTTCGTTAAACCTAATCTGCCAAAGCTGTGTCCATGAGAGGAGCCCCCAACCCTCGTTACCTTGGAATGAGGTCTCTATCTCAGACTCCGCAGGGACACGAAGACTGGGTCAGTGTCAAGATGACTGCAGCATCGGTATCAGCGATGGTGGCGATGCCCTCTGGTCGGAATCCCTCTGATTATCTGTCTAAAAGTGTGTTGTATTTATACAGATCTACAAGGTCCCCTGACATAAGTGTTATTCATAACAATAGATAACAGGCATGCTTGGGACGGCAATTAATATCAACAATCCCTCGAAAGTATAGAGAGGGAAAATCCCTAAGTGTGAATGCCTACTGTGGCCCTCATCCTGACCTTGGCGGGCGGCGGAGGCCGCCCGCCAAAGTCCCGCCGTCAGGTTACCGTTCCGCGGTCGAAAGACCGCGGCGGTAATTCTGACATTCCCGCTGGGCTGGCGGGCGGCCGCCTTCAGGCCGCCGGCCAGCCCAGCGGGAAAGAGGCTTCCACGATGAAGCCGGCTCGGAATCGAGCCGGCGGAGTGGAAGCTGTGCGACGGGTGCAGTTGCACCCGTCGCGTATTTCACTGTCTGCGCAGCAGACAGTGAAATACATTTAGGGGCCCTCTTACGGGGGCCCCTGCAGTGCCCATGCCAGTGGCATGGGCACTGCAGTGGCCCCCAGGGGCCCCGCGACCCCCCCTACCGCCATCCGATTCCCGGCGGGCGGACCGCCGGGAACTGGATGGCGTTAGGGGGGGTCGGAATCCCCTCGGCGGCGCAGCAAGCTGCGCCGCCTTGGAGGATTCCAAGGGGCAGCGGAAAACCGTCGGGAGACCGCTGGTTTTCCTGCACTGACCGCAACCAAAGCGCCGCGGTCAGAATGCCCTGCGGGGCACCGCCGGTCTGTCGGCGGTGCTCCCGCCGACCCTGGCCCCGGCGGTCTAAGACCGCTGGGGTTAGAATCACCCCCTGTATGTTTGTCTTTCGTGCTTGATCTTGACGCCTTGGCGCAGTGACATTGATAATAGAACCCATAACAAGTGGCCTAACTATAAACAAGGCCGCCATTTTAAAGGAAATAAATAATTAAATGGACTAAGCCAGAGCAAGCTAAGTAGGTTAAAAGTCACTGGGTGACGGGGGCACGAGTATACAAGCCTACGGCTAAGCTAACTCCTGTTAACCCGTTAAAACAAACTAGGATTCACTACACCCCCCCATTGCCGTAACAGGTATGATGAAGGTAAAGAAACCCAATCGCTAAAAAGCTGCTACTGAACTAAAAAGCCAAAAAACTTAATGATAAAATAAATGCTGTGTTATAAAATTCGTTTAAAAAACATTTCAGAGACTTTAATATCAACCATGACAATTATAGCAAACTTTTAGTATAATTGCTACTTTATTAGAATCGGGAACTGGCAAGCGAATTCATCAAATTATGTGCTATATGCAGGATCTTGAAGAATGTCATCGAAGTCACCATTCAAGGATCTAAAAAATGAGTCAACATCGTCTGAAGTGAAATTGAGAGCTGGACGGACAAACGGATCCACAGAGCAGAAGTGAGCCATAGTCATCGGTGTATCGACACTCGCTGCAGTGTCCTCATCCATGTTAGATCGTATAACAGAAGGCTCATAGGTGGCCTCGCGGAGCAACCTCAGTCTCAAGGGGCATGACCGTGTATGAACCCTCATCGGGAACATCAGCAGTTCGTGGTCCACAGGAGATGTCGGTGCAACAGCAAGACAGACCATAGGCAGATGTTCAAAGAGACACCATATGCAGCGGAACACCGGTTGTACGCACCACAGTAGAGGCCGGAATGACAATGACCAGTCAAATTCCAGTTCCACCAGCAAAGGTGTACCGAAGATCCGAACCATGCGTTCACGGCACAGCGGCGTTGACGGGAGCGGCTCCATTGCTCTGTGTCGCTGGAAAAAAACAACCACCGCGAATCTGAAAAAATAGAAGTAGTAGTCCGCCAATTAAAGCCAAAATAATTGGAAAGCCACCAAACACACTGGAAAAGAGAGAATGGATGGCTGATGGGATGACTCCGAAGACAGTCTGGAAGATGGACACGAAACCAGACCCGACAGCCTTAAAGAAATGAACAATCCCAGTTGTGCTTGAAGCATTGAATGTTCTGGACACCAACTCTCCAAAGTGTTTGGGGAAATCGGTATTTAAAAGGGATTGTATCTCGGCTGATGATCTCGCAACCTGGAGAGCATACGTCTCTTTTGCGGATGTCAAGGCGACCTGTTTTTGAAACAATAGCGCCTTCAGTCTACTCAACTTGTCATAGTTCACATTAATAGTATCAATGTGGGGCCACATTTCAGATACTTGTATCTCTCGTGTGGGGGGAAACAAAACATGGCCACAACACGTAACGACCTTCGTGACTGAGATTGCGTAGGCAATTCCAGGTCGCAAGCCGCAACAGCTGTCATCGCTCAGAAGAACATAACTCCCATTAGAAAGAACATGAAACACTGAACGAATCAAGGGGACGGGAGTACCCTTCAGAAAACAGGCCAAATTCGCGACCCCCGCATTGCAAAGACCGTGAAGAGACACCTGTTTGCATATCATGGAATGACGAGTAGTAGTCTCACATTCACTTCCGCTAAGAAAGACCTCTTGCTCGCCGTTCAGACATCGATATTCAAAGGGCAACTCCCACTCTTCCTTAATAAAGCTATCTCCTAGCCGTTCATATCGTCCCACTGCAAGATGTTTCAGGCAGCTTGAGAAACAAAACTTTGAAAACGGTAAATTAATAATGCCGTGTAAGAGCCAGATAGTTGAAGGACTCTCTGCTACCGTGAAGGGCAACTTATCTAATTTTTCTACTTGAAGCAAGGTGAAACGAGCCTCTCTTTAAGCCATTGTCACTTGTTCCCTGGAAAAATTAAAAGCAGCGAATAGTTCACTCCCATTAAGGTATTTCCATGGAATGTGGCCACTTTTCAGCGTCTGCAATGCCCAACTCAGCTGCATGATGGAACGCAGCTGTGTTTGCCCATGATATAACGGAGACAAATCAGTCTGAGTGATATCAATAGCAGATGACACTATATTCGACAGGGAATAAATCCTGTTGGATAGCGTGTTCATGCCATTGTCGACAACAGCCAATGTGTTTTCCAAATTCTCTTTATCAAGTTGCCGTAAACGTGCAGCAGCCTCAATTTGAGAAAGTTTCCAAATTTCATTATACATGGCATATAAAAACCGTTTCGAGCGTTGTTTTCTAGGACCTAATAGGAAATCTAATAGGAAATCTTGTAGGTCTATACTGTCAGAAAGAGTATTCAGGTGTTGTTTCACCGCTATTAAGGTGTTTGTTTGTACCCATTGTTGGCACAGCTTGCCCACACTGTATGTTGTAATTATACCAGCATGCTGACCTGACAAAAAGCGAGGGTCTGGTCTATGAATGGAAAAACCCCCTGAAGAGTTCAAAAAACGCCTTTGACACTCATCAGTATCGGTGGGCCATACCAACCATCCCCTGGGACTGGAAAGTGAAGAATTATAGTCACCAGTCTTAACCAATGCATCTAGCCTTTCCTCAGAAACATTTAGAAAGTGTTGCCAATCTTTAAATTTTGTCGGTGTAGGGATACTGGGCGTGTTTAGATCCTTTATTTTAGCTAATCCCAGACATGATGTCTGCTCAACAGTGTCATTTAAAAAAATCATTTGCACAGGAATTAAGCAAGCTCGAAACAAAGCCTCCCTACCCTGTATCTGCCAATCTTGCGTCCCCCATACACTCTTCAAATCGATAGTGTTCTTCCAATATTCATAACCCTCAATCGAAAGTCGGGAAACAAAGGGATCTGAATAAATCAGTTTTGTATCTGTTAGCAACAGTTTTCTAATGTGTGTTGTGGGTAATTTAAAATAATAGGATTCAGCTTTCGTTGTATCATGCCCAGAAAAGTATGTGAATTTGTCACTGTAATACTTTGGACTCCCCACCCGTGGTGTTGAACAATGTTCCCATTGTGTGTAGTTAAAAAGAGGCCTATATCTAGTTGCACGGTGCAGGTAGTGATGTCCCCAATTATTATAGCAGAACATTTCACCATAATTCATTGTAAAATCATAGACATCATCACTTCCAAAAGCGGAGTAGTCCTTCATTTCAGTTAGCATGGAATCCACTGTTTGGACATCCCAATCATCAGAGACAACATTAGGTGTAATAACATCAGACATAGAAATTTTGAACACGTATGGTATTTGAATTATCTCTGTAGGCCTGTATATATCGAACAGAACTTTGTCCCAAACAATCCCATCAGAAATTGGAATAGCTGTAATATTGACAGGGGACAAATCACGTCGGACCTTATGTGATGAATGATGTGGTGTTAAAATTACATAAACAGTCTCCACTGAGGAGCGATCAGCAATATAGTGACCATTAATTAGTAAAAAGAAAACAGTCACAAAACCAATCCATAAAAACAATGCAATAAATGTCAAACAGAACCAGAGATAGTTCCATGGATATATCAAATAGTTATTTTTAAGCCATTGATAGAACTTGCTACCTCTGGAAAGTTTGTCAGTCTCAGTTGAGGATGAATCTGAAGAAAAATTATCAATGTCCACAAAATAGCCAGAGGAAGTCTCCGCAAACACAGGACTCATCGAATTCCCATCCACTGTTTGTGGAGGTTCATGATAGATGACGTTACCAGTCGTGGAAGTGTTCGTGTAAAATACAGCCAAATCCTGTAGCGGTGTGTTCTCCGAAGTTGTTACAGGAACCAACAAAAGTTAATTTTCCGCCCTCCCCATGGTCGAGGAAGTGTCTGGAACAGCAGCTGACATAGTTGCATAGTCAGTAGTAGCGATGGTCATCCTACTATGTAGAGGGATGTCCTGTTGGGTAGTGAGAGGGGATCGGGAACCACCCAAGGGACCTCCTGGTCTACTGTGAAGAATCGGCCACATGGTGTAATTTGATGTCATCAATGGAGATGAATCTGTTTGATTTGGAACCAGACAATGGCGGAAGGATGACAGTCCTGGTGCCTTTTATCCCGAAGACCGGTACAGGTGCTCTGTATGCTGGACCAAACTCTTTTTTCACAGCGTTCTTCTCACGAACCAGATCCCCAACGTTAGGAATCCAGCCAGTCGAAGTTTTCGCCAAATCCCTTATTCCCAAGTTGGCAGCGCTTGCAGATGATTTATCATCACAGAATTGTTGAAGCTCCTGTAAAACAGCGAGACGTTCTTTTATGTCAAATGGCGTTTCTGCTGCCACCATACCAGGGGCATCAAGATCGGGAACATACATAGTTGTCCCAAAGAGAACCTCATATGGAGACTTTCCCCCCAAGGACCGTCTTGGCAGATTATTCAGTGCTCTCTGGACCCCATATGGGTGATGTAACCAACTGCGGCCTGAACCTAATACTCGAGCTGTTAAGGACTGCTTTAGATCACGATTCCGCCTCTCCATGACCGAATTTCCCTCGGGATGGTATGGTGAGGAGTAATGGATTTAAACACCCATCGTCCTCATGGTGTCCCTGAAAGCCTTAGAGGCAAATGCAGGGCCCTGGTCCGAATGGAATGCTGCAACCACATATGTACCGATAAAGATCAGCAAATCTTTTATAACAGTCCGGGCGTCAGCCGACCGCTGTGGCCATACCTACAGGAATCTAGAACAGGAATCTACAGCCACTAAAATGTATTTGTATGCACCATCAGGTTGCAAAGGACCACAATGGTCCAGGTACACACAATGGAGTGGTTTGTCTGACACTAAGAGAGATGTCTGCGGAGGGCGTCTGATACTCGAGCACTTAATCTGCTGACAAATGTCACAGCAAAGGACATACTGTTTAGTCCATCTGCATAGACCAGGCCACCAGTACCGTTGTTGTAGAATGGTGATAGTGGCCTGTATACCAGCATGTGCAGAAGCGACACCCTCATGTGCAGCTGTAATCAGTTCCAATCTTTGGTCTTCATTTGGGATCACTCGATCACCAACATCAGGAATTGTTGCAAAAGCAACATTCTGTGCACTGATATGATAGGTATAGTTCGTAGGGTATCCTTTCGGAAGGGTCTTGCCTGCAGCCGAGGCTTTAACGGCAATCAGTATTTCATTATCCAACCTCATCCTAGAACGAGTCACTGCAGCCACAGAAGCCGTAGCTACTGATGCTTTGGCTGCTTCGTCAGCCAATGTATTACCGGCAACATGTATTCCTACACATTGGTGCCCTAATGTATGTACTACATGGAAACATGGCAGCTTATCTTTAAGATCAGCCACCCTTCCCCACAACATTTTGTGTTTAATGGTGTTCCCTTTAGAGTCTCTAAACTCGTTCAGTTTCCAATGAGTGAGGTATTCATTGTATGACTGGACGCAGTAATACGAATCACAGACAATCAAAGTCTATGTTCCTGGCTCTGTATTTTCGAGCGCTAGAAGAAGAGCCTTAAGCTCGGCCAACTGGGCTGTGCAGTCCCCTAAGGTCTGTGTGTAGGTATTATGAGGATGGAAAACTCCGTCTTCCATTACCCTGCACACGGCTGCGCAAGCTGGCGAGTATTGATGTTTAGTACCCACAGCCGGTTGTGCCGATCCGTCAATATAAATGATTGTATCAAAACTGTCTATTGGCAATATGTGTAAGGGAGCGGGGTACTCCTGTTCATACTGGAGAAACTCCTGTGTCTGAAGTCTTGGGTCAAACACATAATCAACATCAGTGGCGGTCAGAGACGTTGCCCACTGAATCCAGCGTGGATGCAATGCCTTAGCGTTAGGAACGCTCGCTTTAGTGACAGCCTCTAAGGCCGGAACCGGGGAGACAACAACAATGCGTTTCCCCTGGGCAAGCGGTCTCTCCTTTATGACGGCAATCTGAACTGCCGTCAGATTTTTTTCAGTAGGAGCAAAACGTTTCTCTGCATTGGAGTACAAATGTGATTTGTATGCTATTGGCACCGTGTCACCCTCATTAAAGGTGACATAGGTAAATCCTAGGGCACCAGCTATTATTCTGATGACCAAATTTGTTTTATTGTCCCGTGTGTACAAGTGTCTAGCTTCCAGCATGTCTCGTTGTATGTCCCTTAGGATGTGTGTGTGTTCAATTGTCCATCGCCTGCTAGAATAATTGGGCTGAATTAAGTCATATAATGGCTTTACGCGTTCAGCATAATCTGGAATATATGTTCTGTCAAAATTAAAGAAACCCAGTAATGACTGCAATTTCTTAAGCGTGTTCGGAGGCTGTAGCTGAGCACACTTCTCTAGGAAGTGCGGGGCCAGGCTCTTCCCCTCGTTTGTTAGCTCATATCCCAGGAACAATACACTAAGAAAGGCAATCTTGCTTTTCATAAAATTAAATTTATATCCGTAGGCAGCAAATCCCAGAATTATCCGATCGACCCTTGCAAGATGAATGTCAAGGGTGTCATCAGTGAGATAGATATCATCCACATATGATAATGCCTCGGAGTCAAGCTCGTGCAAGATTGATGTTACACGGGCCGAAAACAGTCCTGGGCTGTTCTTATAACCTTGGGGTAAACGACAAAAGCGTTTCTGAGAACCAAAGGAAAATGCCCTTAGGTCTCTACTTTCATGTGCTAAATTCTGGCAGAAAAAACCATTAGATATATCCAATGTAGTTTTGTATTTTTTACGCACTATATTATTAATTAGCGCTGTGATGTGTGAATTTTGTATAGCATAAGTGCGTGCATGACTATTCAAGTGCCTATAATCAACCACTATTCTATATGAATGATCAGGTTTCGCAACGGGAAATAGCGGATTATTCATTGCCGATGTACAGGGCTCAATTACTCCCTGGTATTCAAGTTGTGACAGTATCTCCGTCACTGGAGCTTTTGCTTCATGTTTAACAGGGTATTGTGGCTGCGGGTGTGGTGTAGACCGAACGGGAATAACATGACAAGGAGAGTCCTTGTCCCATCCTACATGATTACGGTATAATGCAGGTGCCTGCGCTAAAGCCCATTCAGCAGCATAGGCTTGTTTGTCTGCCTCTGGAACAAGATCGGAGAAAGAAGGCAAAATGACATCTTCCCCATGTGGGAGCTTGCGGACATGTTCAGGTGGCCAGTCTCTCTCGGCCAACAGGATATCACTAGTAAGTTCATCCCAAAATATTACACTAATAATGCGTTCTACGTCTCCCTCCATCTGAATTGTTAAATCAAAAACCCGATCGGGTGGGAGTACGCGGCCATCCGCCGTTTCAACTGCGATGTAATCGCTAGTTGCTGTCGCATCCAGATGATCTTTCAGACTCTGGCGACATATCGTGACCTCTGCCGCGCTTGTTCCTCAACAGTGTTCTCAATACTACCGCCATTTTTAATGGTCAGTGCAGCCACTTTCTTCTCTTTAAATTGTGGCTTTTGTTGAGGAGTCTTTTCTTCTTTTTTAACAGTAGACTGTGGTGAGTCTTTCTTTTCTTTCACGTATTCCGGACGTCGATCTTGACGGCCCCCTCTCTCGCTACGTCTATCCGGTGCGTCCTGAAAGGAACTAGAAGGACGTGAATCAGTATATCTGTCTGGAGTTCTAATGTTATCCCTATTTCTGAGATTATACCTCCTTTCGGAGTACTCCGGATGAGGAGAATCAGCTCTTTTATTTCTCCTATCCTTGAAATCTTTTTGTTTTCCCAGCGCTTCTTAGAGCTCTCTTGTGCCTGCTTCGTACCTTCCTTATGGGTGGTATTTGGTAATTCCAATTTTTTAGGTTTGGCTCCCAAACCATCCCGTCCTATACTAGTATAGGTATCGGATATTATTCTTGGCAGCTGTCTCTCTTGTTCCATATTTGGAGTTTCCCGGAGACGCTGGCGTATTGCCAGTGCCACCGCTTCCCCTTTAATATTACTTAGTATTATCGAAGAGACGGCATCAAAGTTACGCATCAATTTCATCCCCGGATCCAGGGCCGGTGCGGCCCCATGTTCATTTTGTATTTGTTTTAACACTTCCGGTAAATTGGCAAGTGTAGGGGTACCATGTGTGGTAGTATAAACGTCAGCGAAGACTGTACCCCATGTGGCACATTCATCCACCGAGGGAACCATCCCAAACGGCAAGCACATAGTGAGCAATCTATGTTTGTCCTGCGGCCCCGTATGGGGGAACACAGCTTCCAGCTGATTTGTTTTCTGGGCAATCCAGAACGGTATTTTTTCCTGTTCCGTGGGCACTTTACCCATAATGGTATGCACTGTTTGTGGATTAATCCCGGTAGCTAATTGATATCCACCAGCTACTGGCGGTGCTGGACGCGCTGGGGTAGTATTCAATGTTCGCATCACGAACTGAACCAATCGTCTATAAAATGCCACTAATTCATTGTATAATATTCGCAAATCTGCGATCGGCATACTCTGGATGCCTGGGTGAGGTGTATATGTGGCAAACATAGGCCATGTAGGTCCCTCATTACTTAAAGGACCTAGCCTCACCCGTCTTAGTACATGTGGTAGGGCGCCTTCAAACCAGTTCTGGTGTTCTTGATATGTGAGCGATATTTCATGATACTGGTATGCCTCGTATCTTACGGGCACGTCCGCAATGTCATATGTGTGAAATGTGTGCGACCGTTGGTCAGCCTCAGGAAAGGCAACCCAACAGTAAAATGTTTGTTTGGTAGGCTTCACTCGCTTCTACAATCAGAGTAACATCCCCGCCCTCTTCCGTAAGGCCATGCGCTATTAAATGTTGTGTAAGTGCATTTCTAGCATTTGCAGGAATGTCTATGGTATTGGCCATATTTGTTTTAGAGAAACGGAACACCAAAATAGGGGAAGTTTTTCCTTTTGTGAGTTTGAGCTCGAACAACCTACAGCCTAAGCAGGTGTTACCTGTTTGGCTGAGGAGGATTCTCCCAAAGACCACGGACGTCTCCGTATAATGGCACTGAGGGTACCTGTTGTCTGTGAGACAGTGATAGTCAGGGTATCCGTAAATTAGTGCCTAAACACCATCGTTGGTGGCGCCATGCCGTAGTTTGGAGTCTTGCTCTGAGCAAGACTGCTGGTCTCAGGATGACAGTACTTTCGTTTGTAGGTGACTAAGGCCCTCATTCTGACCCTGGCGGATACAATCCGCCAGGGCCAACGGGCGCGGGAGCACCGCCGACAGGCCGGCGGTGCCCCTAAGGGCATTCTGACCGCGGCGCTAACGCCGCGGTCAGACAGGGAAAACTGGCGGTCTCCCGCCAGTTTCCCGCTGCCCTGGGGAATCCTCCATGGCGGCGCAGCATGCTGCGCCGCCATGGGGATTCCGACCCCCTTCCCGCCGGCCTGGCTCTGGCGGTTCTTACCGCCAGAACCTGGCCGGCGGGAACGGGCGTCTTGGGGCCCCTGGGGGCCCCTGCAGTGCCCATGCCCATGGCATGGGCACTGCAGGGGCCCCCTAACAGGGCCCAACTAGGCTTTTCAGTGTCTGCGATGCAGACACTGAAAAGCGCGACGGGTGCTGCTGCACCCGTCGCACGCCTTCCACTCCGCCGGCTCGATTCCGAGCCGGCTTCCTTGTGGAAGGCGCTTTCCCGCTGGGCCGGCGGGCGATCTGAATCAGATCGCCCGCCGGCCCAGCAGGAAAGTCAGAATACCCCTCGCGGTCTATTGACCGCGGGGCGGTATTCAGACGGCTTCCGACGGGCGGGCGGCAACCGCCGCCCGCCTAGGTCGGAATGACCACCTAAGTCTCTTCCTACAACTATTTGTAACTGTTGTCCAAACCTTACCGGCTTACTAGCAGTACCTCACCAGAAACACAATAGTAAAAGGTGATTTGTAGCAGTCGCTTACGCATGGACTCAAAGTACAATATCTCAGGGTTGTCGTGGTTAAACGGAAATTACCCTTTTCTCACAGATTTATTATGTCTCATACAAACAAAGGCAATAACACAGATGCAGTAAAGTTATAATAGTTTTTATTCAACATAACTGCAATTTGTGATAAGTTGCATGAACTGCAATGATTAGGATAATGACTATACCAAGCAACAGTATTGTAAAGAGGAGAGTCATTGTTATAAAGACCCCCACCATTATGCAATATATGAAAGAAATATATGTATATGTAAAAGATGGAATAAGCCCTAATACCCTAAGGAGAGTAGGTCTAACCTCCCACCTAAAAAAGGAAGAGCTGGGTTCGTTAAACCTAATCTGCCAAAGCCGTGTCCATGAGAGGAGCCCCCAACCCTCGTTACCTTGGAATGAGGTCTCTATCTCAGACTCCACAGGGACACGAAGACTGGGTCAGTGTCAAGATGACTGCAGCATCGGTATCAGCGATGGTGGCGATGCCCTCTGGTCGGAATCCCTCTGATTATCTGTCTAAAAGTGTGTTGGATTTATACAGATCTACAAGGTCCCCTGACATAAGTGTTATTGATAACAATAGATAACAGGCATGCTTGGGACGGCAATTAATATCAACAATCCCTCGAAAGTATAGAGAGGGAAAATCCCTAAGTGTGAATGCCTACTGTAGGTTTGTCTTTCGTGCTTGATCTTGACGCCTTGGCGCAGTGACACTGATAATAGAACCCATAACAAGTGGCCTAACTATAAACAAGGCCGCCATTTTAAAGGAAATAAATAATTAAATGGACTAAGCCAGAGCAAGCTAAGTAGGTTAAAAGTCACTGGGTGACGGGGGCACGAGTATACAAGCCTACGGCTAAGCTAACTCCTGTTAACCCCTTAAAACAAACTAGGATTCACTACAAAATATATGGTCAATTAGCATATGACACTTGCTATGAAACAATTGCTTCAGATCCCATACCAGCTCTAACCAATGAAATCAACAAATGCCTTAGGAAGTGTTTTGATGAACACTTAATTAATGAGGATGAACACACTTACCTACATGTCTTTAGACCAAGACACCCATGCCTCTATACTTTACCAAAGATTCACAAAATCCACATCGTCCCCCAGGTAGACCGATAGTGTCAGGGATGGGTGGTCCCACTGAAAGAATCTCTGAATATGTGGATATTTTTTTACAAACCTATGTGATAAATCTTCCTTCATACATTAAGGACACCAAACACATCTTAAGTATCCTCACTGATATCAATTGGGAACCAGGGATGACTCTTGTTACCCTGGATGTGACTTCCCTCTACACTAGCATCAGACATACCTTAGGACTACAGGCTGTACGTAATTTTCTTAATAACAGATCAGCTAGCCTATGTAACCACACCATGATGCTGCTAAAGATGATTGACATTATTCTGAACAATAACGTCTTCCTATTTAAAAAAGAATGGTTTCGTCAGAAACGTGGAGTTGCTATGGGATCCAGATTTTCACCAGCTTATGCCAACCTCTTCATGGGTTATTTTGAACATAACGTGATCTGGAGTTCGAAAGGGAACACATGGAACATGGACATATTATTTTGGGGTCGCTACATTGATGACTGTATCATGATCTGGACGGGGGACATCCCCAAACTGAACAGTTTTATAGAATACCTTAACTCTAATGACCTCAACATTGCTTTTACTTGGGAGCACAGTAATAAGAGTATTCCCTTACTTGATGTTGAATTATTCATCCACAATAACAAGATCAAAAGCCGTCTCTATAGAAAAAGCACGGCATGCAATGCAATACTACATGCAACGAGCTCACATCCCAGGCATCAGATTGATGCGATTCCGTTTGGTGAAATGGTCCGAGCTAGACGCAACTGTAGCTTGGACACTGATTTCTTTGAATGCATCAATGATATGAAGCACAGATTTAAGCAACGGGGATACAAACCATGTATTCTTAAGCAAGCCCGTAATAGGATTTTAAACATTTCAAGAAGTGACACTCTCAAACAAAAATCTAGAACATTTAATAGTAACATTCGTTGTGTAGATGACTATTCACAAGCCACATCAATACTACGCAAATGTATGACAAGGCATTGGCCGATATTACGAGCGAATACAACTCTAAGAAGTTTTATTTCAGATACTCTAATTCTTACATTCCGTTGTGGCAGAACTCTTAAGAATACATTATGTCCTAGCTACCCTAGTAAACAACACCATGAAGATTGGCTCACTAGCCGCAATAAGGGATTCTATAAATGTGGGCAATGTGGAATGTGTAGATGGGCAAGAACGGGGATCTCTACCTTTCATAATCAGATTGGTGATCGATATCCCATCACCTCTCAGATTACATGTAACAGCAATTACGTAATTTACATGATCATTTGCAAGTGCAGCAAATACTATGTAGGCAGCACTATCAGATCCCTCAAAATAAGAATGAGAGAACACTATTGAGCAGTGAGACAAAATGACAGTTGGTATCCTGTGGCAATACACATCAATCAATGCCCGGCCCAGGGCCTAACCAAAAGCTTTGAATTTTAATGGTTTGAAAATATATATCCAAAGACCCACGAGGAGGGAATAGAGAATTACACCTTAGAAGACATGAATGTACTTGGATCCTCAAATTAAGAGCAGTGGAGGAAGGTCTTAACACAAATTATGAAATGGAGTACTTCCTAGGTGATTAATTTTACTATCATAATAACGTATAATTTGTACACTGCATGTCCAAATATGAACTTAATCATTACTGTCAAACTCTATCAACATAGTATACAACACTACCTAATATGGAAGAATGAGCCCAGTTTAATCCTGGTGCTAAGATGGTGAACTCTGTTCAAATGTGAAGTGTTACTATTATTACAGTATTTACATTACATATGAATTCACACTTTATTGGTAAGTATCACCAATCTTTGATGATCACGTGAAACAAATAATTAGGACAATGACTACTTAGGATTACTTGGCTGATTACACTTTGTTTTTACTATTTTGTATCATCTCTTATTCTTGGGACCCTTCGAACAAATTACTTCTAAGTTACATTATTCTCCTCATCGATTAAAAGAAGGACCAAATAAACATACTGTCCGTCATGCTGAAGAATTTTATACACACTCCTGAGACCTTACTCTGTGTTGTGTAAGACCTTATTCGGTGTCTTTCTATCAATTTTTGTAAGCACCTAAAATTATTCGCATTAGATAATGCTTAGCAAATTCATCCACCCAGTTGGACACTGTCTTTTAGTTGTGTCTTTCACACTCCAAGATGGCGCCCACTTTTTCTTTCAACACTCTGTCCTTTTTCTATTTCGGACCAGACGATGATTCTCATCATCGAATAAAAGAAGGACCAAACAAACATATTGCCCGTCATGCCGAGGAGTTTCACACACACTCCTGAGACCTTACTCTGTGTCTCTTCTATACCTTATACCTCTAGGTAGGTGACATTAATGTTAACTTATGTATTTTGCACTTTATTTTGAGGGGGCTGAGTCTGGTTGCTCAACTTAGAAGCAACATATGATTATAATCTTTGTTACATCGGTTTTAGATGAGACGGAGGGCTTACACGTCCTTTTTCTCTACATACACAGCAGCTTAATTATCGGGGAGCAAGACACAGCGCCCACAACACAAGAATTTACCCAAAAGAACTGTTTTGTTTATAGGTACGTGACTTTTTACTTTTAGATTTATGCCATATTGCTTATGCTTGTCACTACTTCCTTAGTATAGCGATCTTCTCTTCTAGATCGCACCGTAAAAAATGTTGGATCCATACGTGCTGACTTATGAGTACTCCCTCACGAAGACTCAGGGATAATAGTGTTTTGCCCCCGTCACGTGATTCCCACTACTCTTTCACTATTGGTACATGATAGTCCTTTTGTTAGTTCCTTTTAAATTCAGCTTACTCATTATCTTCCTCCTAGTGACTTACAATCATTTTATTTCAGATCGTACATTGTCTTGAAGAGTTTTACTTGATTAGGATAAGCCATCTATTCATGTTAACACCTTACTTATATTTTGGTATGTTTTTCTTTATTCAGACACACTTGCGAATGCTTAATTTAGCACACTCACTCGCCAATTTCCTAGGTGTTATGACGCCTTTCTGTTTCCTTTTTTCCTAATGACACCCTGTCATCAAAAGTATATTTCTGAACCTTAGTTTCCGTTTCTCATCGCCTAGTGGGAGTCTTTATCCCTATTTCTAATTCTCAATTTCTACTTCGTTTCACGTGCACATCAAACTTTTGGTGATATTTATAATAATAACAAGTTTATCACTTGTGGTAAACTGTAATCACAGTTTTTTCTCTGTGGCTTCGTTTGGTAATGTCACTTGATGATTTTAGACACTCACGTGGTACTGGTGAAGGACTTGGCCACGATTTTAGTGCCAGGTATTAATTTTCCATAATCATGTGTAACTACAGATTATGATCAAGCTCATTATTATGTTTCTTACAGCCCTGAGGAAGTCAATGAGATGAATTTCTCGGAGACGAAACACGTGTTGGTTGTTGGATGTTGTTGTGATGACCACATATGGAATCTTTCTGATGTGATGAACATGTATGAAAACCTCGCACAAGATTAAAGACACTGAACTTTAACTCTGTTTGGATTATATATTGATTTTCCGAAGACCAAGAACCTAACTGTACAGACTCTTATCTTATTTCATACGAGTGCCCTGGCCTTTTGAATCATGGGACAGGGTGCATTATGGTTAAAGATTTTGGCATGTACGTTTAGGTTTTGCATGTCCTGGTAATGAAAAACCCACAGATTTTTTTCTCTTCTGTGAGGCCTACCTCTCCATAACATAACACTGGGTTACCTTATTATATTTATTAAGTGCTGACTTTTGATTATGAACAGATAGGAAAGTCACGTTTGGAGTCTGAAAAATTGTAATTTAAAATTACCCTTAATGATAAATCCAGATTTTAAATCACAGTTCTGAAAATTAAACTTTGAAAAAGGGCATTTTTTAGGGCATTTTCCTGCCATAAATATTTAGGGCCAGCAGCCTGTTCCTATGTCACATGATTCAGTGTAGGTGTCAGTTGAACTTTGTATATTTCTCCCAAGCAGCCACAGAATAAAAGAACTAGTGCCCATATTTATACTTTTTGACGCAAACCAGCGGCGGCGCTGGTTTGGGTCAAAATATTTACTGCCGGCTAACACCATTCCTACACGCCATGCGGGCGCCTTATTTAAGGACTGGCGTGAGCCGGTGTAGGGAAGAATGGGGGTTGTGTGTCAAAAAATGGTGCAAGTCAGGTTTGAGTAAAAAATCTTGGCTCAAACCAGACTTGCGCCATTTTTTGATGCATAACCCCCATTGAAATGACTCCTGTCTTAGCAAAGACAGGAGTCATGCCCCCTTGCCCAATGGCCATGCCCAGTGGACTTTTGTCCTCTGGGCATGGTCATTGGGCACAGTGGCATGTAGGGGGGCCCAAATTAGGCCCCCCTACGTGACTTTAAAAAATAAAAAAATAATACTTACCTCAACTTACCCGTACTTACCTGGGATGGGTCCCTCCATCCATGGGTGTCCTCCTGGGGTGGGCCAGGGTGGCAGGGGATGTCCCTGGGGCAAGATAAAGGCACCTCTGGACTGCTTCCATGGTCAGAGACGATGGAAGTGAGCCCACAGGTCCCTTAACATCAGGCTGTGCGCCGTTTTTTAAGGCCCGCCCCCTCCTGTGCGTCAAAATGACGTGGGAGTATAAATAAGGCGCACAAGCCTTAAAGTCATTTTTGGGACGGGAACGCCGACCTTGCATGTCATTAAGGCAAGGCGGTTTTTCCGCATCCAAAAAATGACGCACACAGAGGTTTTTTGACGTCCGCGGGGTCGGGCGTCATAGTTTAAATATGGGACAAAAAGTTTGACGCACATTCGGTGCAAACAGAGTATAAATTTGCCCCCTAAGTATGCCTAGATGGGCTATCATTGGCAGGATAGAGGTGTGGAGCTGGGCATAGTCCCACTTGCAAGTCAATAGGCTGTAACATGCCTCCACATAAATAACTGCACACTATCCTATTGTGCCTGAAGCCAGGGCAAGGAGCCAAGAAATTCCAAACAGTTTTTCAAAGAGAATCTCTAAAAAATTCTTCTACTTCAAGGAAGGCAGCAGGTATAAAATAGGACCCTCAGACCCACTCTCCAGTTTACTTTCTGGACCTGTAGAAGGACTCTCAGAGGACTCCCCACTGCTGTGGCCTGCTGTACACTTCAAAAGACTGCTTTGTTGCACCTGGAAGGAGTGCTCTGCTGCATGAAGCCTACTTTGAATCCTCAGAAGCCTGCCCATTGTTTGAGCTCTGTTCTACTACTCAAACCCAGGACTACCAAGGTGATGTTAAGGGCTAGTTGGCTGGCCTCCTGATCAGAGGGTCAGGAACTGAAAATACAACCCCGAACCTGGTCGCAGCCTGAGTGAGTCCTATAAAGGATTGGACACAATTTTAATTATGCTAAACTAATTGGAGTACGTTCAGTAACTTGGCATTACTCTTGTGATGCGCAATTACTGAAATTATGCCATATTGAGTAATTGAAGAAATTTGGGGCAAAAATACTACAGCAGTAGCACAGGAACAATGAACTAACAGAGAGCGAGCAGCTACTGGCTACTGCTGTTCTGGTCTGTAGCATTTAATGCTATTTTGAAAAATGCATCCTGTAGCCCATTTCGGATGCAAGGGTGTATTTTGCACTAAGATAATAGTGCTAAATGTTGGAAATCTCACATAATTACACATAATTAAAAGCAATTTTGTGGTTATTATGCTTAATAAAGCTAGAGGCATTTGTGGCGGTTATGCCCACCACTAGTCCTAACCCTCCAAATAGTGCCTCTCCAGTCCTAGACCCTTGGAAGTGGTGTTAAAGGTGCCCAAACAGCCTAACTCCAAAACCTGGGACTTAGAAAATGTATAGCTAAAAAGTGCTCTGAGAACCGAGAGGAGGAGGGACCTACCAACTAAGGTGCATCACTGGTTGGCTTGACTTTGAGGCAGCTCCTGCTACATTTTTCTCTGCCGTAGCAAATCCTGTTCAGTGGTCCTTTGCAAAAGAGGTATCAGCCTCAAGGAGCCCTCATCAGCTACAGCTTGCATCTTCGTCCAGCTGGAGATTTTCGACTCTGAAAAAAGAAGGGTCTAATTTAGATTTGGGTCCACGGGTTACTGTGTCACAACGGTGGTGGATATCCTGTCCTCCAAAATATAAATTACATTATTTTCTATGGGATTTATATTCTGGTGGATGGGATATCTGTTACTGTTGTGACAGAGGAACTCGTCCACCAAAATATAATTCAGACTTAGGTCTGAACGAAGAAATCTTCATCGCAACTTCATCCACTGGCTCCTTGACAAGTCCTCGGACACCGCTTTTAGCCTTGCCCCATTGAACTTTACATTCTCAGACATTTTTCCATGAAATCTCTTGTATGTCCAAAGGTAAGCACCAACCAGGCCCAATACAATTGTTGTATCTGACTCACCCTTCATTGAAGTTGCCCATATTTTTTTACTTTGGCCTGGACTCGCAAGACTAGCTGTCAGCAGTTGGCACTTTGATCTTTTATGTGAGAGTTGTTACCATAAACTTTAAAAAAAGTATAACTCTGGCTCAACTGATGTGTTGGTGTCAAATAGGTTATTTAAATGTACTCTGTTTTTCTAAATTGGTGTGAGGTTTCTCTTGTGTTGTGTTCTCACTTTTTTACAGTTTGTGAGGTGAATAAACAATTTACACATTGCCTCTGAGTTAAGCCTGACTGCGTAGTGCCAAGCTACCAGAGGTTTAAGCACAAGTTAATTTAGGTTCACCTGGAAAGGGATTGCGGCTGTTGCTTGAGCAGGGTTTTCACCAGAGTCAACCAACAACCTAATTTCTCACATATGATGGTTAAAGTTTTAGGTTCCTAAATATAAGGCTTGAGATATAAAGCAACAATTTCAGGAGATAAGAAGCAGGCTTGTCTTGTTCCATGCTTGATAGAAGAAGTTTATGATATGCCACCCACACAGACTATTCAAGCCTACAACATGTGTGACAATGTTTGAGTCGTAGAGAGAGAAGTAAGGCAAAAACCCATAATGGTCATGATAGTCTACAGGAACTGCCAAATAATTTTGTGAACATCATCATTGTGATTTACACAATATGATATGATACTTTGATTTGCTATGATATGACATGAACAAGATTAATAAAGTGCCACAAATACTTGTAGGCGTCAAGGAGCTGCAGTTCCAATAGATCAATACAAACAAGAGGTTGAATAGCAGAATTGCAGAGAAATCCCTACAATGTGAAGAGTTTGGTCTTTAAGGCTTTTCTAAAGGGGGAGTGCAATTTAATACATGTCAGATGATGAGGAAGGGAGTTCCACAGTCTTGCTGCTGTGACCGAGAAAGCTCTGCCTCCCCATCTCTTCTTCTGTACTCTAGGCACAGACACCAGATTAAGATGAGCTGAACAAAGACTTCTCCCCAGGATGCACCAGTGGAACATATCCTTAATTCTGCCTGGGCCGGCCTGGTAAAGGGCCATGTACACTATGCACAGGGCTTCAACAGAATGCATGTTTTTCTTATAGTGAGCCAGTGTAGATCCACTAATCCCTTAGAAATCAACTTCTGTTTTCAGATACCCAAAATAAGCCTCGCCAGCTTGATCTGTTTTCACTACAGTTTGGCTACTGTGCTGTCATTGGTGTCTAAATGAAGCACATTACAGCAATCAATCCTTGACATGACTAATGCCTGAGCTACTTGTTCCCATGTTTAGAGGGGGATAAACAGAAAGATCTTCTTCAACATTCTGATGATCATGAAATAAGTTGATGAGGTACAATTGGTCTGCCAATCCAGTGAGAGCTCATTGTCCAGGATCACCCATAAGTTCTTGGCCTTCTCTGTTGGAACAGGTAAAGTACCTAATGTTTCAGGCCACCAGTTAATATTTCAAAACGATGATTGTGTTCCAAAAACCAATGACTCTGTTTTTTCCCCATTAAGCTTTAAATAGTTGTTTTTTTCCACCCACCCCACGGCTACATTGATTGTAATGGCCCACGGTAGCTACTGTATCCTGTGAAATCAACATGATGATTTGGGTGTCGTCAGCATATGAAACCGTTTGAAGCCAATAGGACCGTATGATCCTGACCAGTGGGCAGACATAGAGGTTAAAATGCATGGGGCTTAAAGATGAGCTCTGGAGCACCCCACATGGTAGAGAGAATGGGTCCAATTGAAATTGGTTTACCACCACCCTTTGGGATCTATCTTTAAGGAAGGGGGACAATAGATTCAAGGCTCTGTCTTTGATTCCCAATTCCCATTGGCATTCAATCAGTAGAGATGGGGAGATGGTATCAAAGGCAGCAGGCCGATCCAGCAGGATCAAAGCTGCGCCCACCCCTGCATCCACTAGCACCCTAATACAGTCCGTAGCATCCATCAATGCTGTTTAAGTTTCACAATTTTTCCTGAACTCGAACTGTGCACCGTCCAACCAATTCTGCTCTTCCATAAATGCTATCAAGTAGCTATTGGGATTTTTTTCCAGTATCATAGCTGGGACTGGAAGTAGGGAATTCAGACAGTAATCGTTGAGGTCATTAAGTGCAGATCGGGCTTCTTAAGAAGTGGCTTCACTACTGCTTCCTTCCACAGCCAAGGGTAGCACCCAGAAGGGATGGCGTTATTTAGCTTCTATAAGAATGGGTCCACTACCAGACCAGCTACAATGTGCAAGATTTTATGTGCACATGGTCAAGGGGGAACCCGATTTGGTGCTAAGAAGGTGCAATTCAACCATCTCTGGGCTGAGGGGAGGAAAAGTCGTCAATGTTGCCGTTGTTTTCTTGAGTTCGGTAGACTTTGGAAATTCTAGCTGAATCTCTGTTTAAAGGCTGGAGTTTTCCATCTTTAACTTTTGAGGCTTGAGTTCTTTGTAAATGTTGGCACACATAGATTGAAAGAACTTGGTTAACTGGTTGCAGCGTTTTTGTGAGCCTTCAACTTCTGGAGAGGCTGGGAGTGTGGACAACTTCTGAACCAATTTAAAGAGCTTGTTAGAAGACTTTGTGGATTCTATTTTATTGGTACACTAAATGACTCTCTCTTCTTTCAGAGCTCACTCATACTCTCTGATCAGTGTTTTGTAAGCAGACCTTTCCTGCGCCTCATATTCGTTCCTCCAGGTACATTCCTGGTGGCGACAGGCCTGGATAAGCAGTCTCAGTCTATCTGTGAACAAGGGGGCAATAGGCAATTTTCTCCTCAGCTTAACTTCCCGTATAGGAACTACCTTGTCAGTGGCTGCACCCAGACAGTCTTAAAGATTCTCCTCCCATTCTCCTGAGCAGCGAAAGGCCGGCTACTTAATAAAGTAGCAAAAGCTTCAGTGGACATCCCCTTCCAAACCTTCCTCAAGGTCTTGCAGTTCAGAATTGTATCCCTCCCCTGTGAAGGAGGCAGCATAAGATTAAAAAGAACTGCCATATGATCTGACCAGCATAGGGGAAGAGTGTGCTGAAATGACACCCATGGGCTCTTTGGAGAAAATATTGGGTAATGTATGTCCTGCAGCATGGGTAGAGACTGTGACTAGCTGTGGCAGCCTAATGTAGGCTAGAGTCTCATTCAGAGCTGTGGAATCTTCTTTAATGCTAACCTCAAGATGAAAATTGATGTCCCCCAGAATGGTAAATTTACCAATCCCCAAAAAAGGTTCTATGAGGTTCAGTATTTCATTTAGGAAGGAGGGCCTAGGTCCAGGAGGCCTATAGATTTGCATTTAAGAGAAGGAGCTGGAAGGAGATATTTTAATCTTAAAATAGACTGCTTCACATGAGCTACTGCTAAATTGGACCTTAAGTGGCATTGATACAATGACTTACGAGCCACCACCAGTCCTCTTCCTGGCTTGCCTACTCTATACAGTCTAAGGATTGAAAAGTTAGGAGGAATGGCATCCATTAACTCTGGGCCTGAGACATCATTAGCCCATGATTCTGTGATGAATACCCAATCCGGGATATGAGCAGACAGCAGGTCAGTAAATTCAACTCTGTGTTTTATTGTTGACCTTACATTAATAAAAAGCCTATTAAGTTTGACCTCATGTCTCACTGTTCCCTTAGGGATCAAAGGAGCTTTTATTGGGAGTATTCTGGGAAGAGCTAGCAGGCAAATAGGGAGCCTTAAAACCAAAGGTGTTTCATATGCAAGGTTTAAAGTCATACAAATCAGTAAAGCCAAATGGTGCACATAGAACAGGTTTACCCTCCCATCATAGCTTGATTAGTTGATTTCTGGTGTATACAGTAAGTGGGGGCATTTCTGGACCAGCAGAACTAGGGGCCCGGGGGCTAGATACAGACTGTTTGTTTTCCTCACAGACCTCCATCCGAATATTTAGATGACTTTCCATTTTCTCTTAGAGATGCTATCAGTGTTGATGACTTCCCTTTTTTCCTTAGACTTTGTTTAGGACTCGTATGATTCTTGCTATTTATTGGGACCTAAAACAATTTTGCTTTCTGACTATGTACTTTGTATATTTGGAATTTCTCTGTATTACCTATTTTGAGATTTTGTAATATAACTTTTCAATGATCTAGAACTTAGTTCAGAGGTAGCAGTCACTATTTTATTACTCTGCTAAGTTGATTTGTGAGCCTGGTGTTAAAGAGGGAGGTGACTCTTATTGCAAGATCATGGGTGGAAGAGCCAAGCTGCCAAAGGTACATTTTGGCGTGATTAAAATATTGAGGTCCAGTAAAATATTAGAGCTCGACTCACAGAAAAATGGGACCAAGCATGGTTGCCTAAGAGTACCTCCTTTTTCATATGGGTTCTTCAAATTATTTTCTTGTGATTTTGAGACTTTCACATCCAGTCTGAGGGAGAATGGAGTATTTGGAACTCTGATAAAAGCCCGTAGCCGTCTGATTTGTTTAGTAAATGTATTTATGATGTATGTTGGAGTACACGATTGAGAAATGGATTTCTGTTTTTATTATGAGTCGTTTGGTATGTGATAATGATTGTCGGTTCAATTGGTGGATTGATTACATTTGTACTGGTGCATTATTCATATTTGTAAATACATTTGAAGGTCATTTGAGGTTTTATTGGTTCTGTTGGGTGGTTTGGATTGATTCTAGGATTTGGTGAAATTCATGATCTCAAGATATATTGGTTTGACTTATTTGCATGGTGTCCTGTCAACAGCTTTGTGAGGACTCCACTGTATTAACTCCTTCAGAAATTATGTCTTCCCATGCAGCTTTTTTTGTGGAACTCAAGGAGCTTTTTACCAAGCCTTTTAAAACTCAATTAAAATCTTCTACACCTAAATGTAAATGGTTTGACAAAAAATGCCGGGCGGCCAAGCATCTTTTATCTGAAGTCTTAAAGTAAAAAAACCGGGATGCAATTAGACATGCGAGAAGGAACTACGCGTCTACTTGCAAGTCATCGAAACTCAAATATGAGGATCACTTATGGGAGAGCCTGGCGGAGGCTGCTAGTGCTCGCGATGTCAAGCTCTTTTGGACCTTGGTTTCGCGTAGTGATTCTGCCCTGTCATCTACTCCTGAATGTCATATTGATCCAGGAACCTGGTTCTCCTATTTTGGGGATCTGTATGGCTCTCAGTCGGATTTTGACGACACTCTCATAGATTTTGCACTGTGCCAGCCTGAAATGCCGCCCTTTACCTTAAGAGAAACAGAGTTGGCAATTTGCGCTCAAAGATCTGGTAGGGCCCCTGGCCAAGATGGTATTCCTTCGGATCTGTACAAATCAGATCTATTTGTATGGACCCGGTATATCAATAGGGTATCGAACACTGCAATGGCAACTCGATCTTATCCGGTCTCGTGGAAGGTGGCAATTATTGTCCCCGTTCATAAAAAAGGAGACAAGAGTTCCCCTGGGAATTATAGACCTATTAGTTTACTTGATAACTTACAAAAAATCTTTTCGTACCAGTTGTTAACTAGACTAAAACACTGGATATCAAAAACCAGGTCCTAAGTCATCTTCAGGCCGGCTTTAGGGACAAGGTCAGTACTATCGATCAGATCTTCCGATTTACCACCATCAAGTGGAAGATCGTAGACGCAGACAAAGGCCTCTTATTTGTTGCCTTTGTTGATTTGAAATCTGCGTTTGACCTTGTCCCGCGTGCCAAGCTCTGGGAGGTCCTTAGCACTACTGGTGTTCCGGGTTCCATGATTAATATCATCAAGGATCTTTATTCTGACAACTGTGCTAAAGTCCGCTGGGGTGTCGCTGGTGACCTGACTCCAGCTTTTCCAACTGCACGTGGTGTGAGGCAAGGGTGCGTTTTGGCGCCCACTTTGTTTCTTTTGTTTATTAATGCTTGTTTGCCATACCTCTTGGATTGCCAAAGCGATGCCCCTAACTTGGGTGGGCAGAAGGTCCCTTGCCTTTTGTTTGCAGACGATACTTTATTACTATCACGTACTGCTATGGGCCTTTCTAGATTGCTCTCCAGATTTTTGGAGTTTTGTACTGACCATGGGTTATCAATTAATTCAGCAAAAACAAAATACATGGTCTTTGGGGACATTAGGCATAAAATGAAAAGGCCTGTATATTTAGAAGGTGTTCCCTTGGAAAGGGTGGGCACCTTTGATTATTTAGGCATCAAAGTGGAAGATTCACATCTCTGACATGCTCAACGCCCAAAATCTTTATTATGCCTGAAGCAGAGGGCGGGTGGCATTGTTTGATTTGCCTTCAGATCTCCCAAATTTGCAATGTCTCCTGCCCTTGAAATATATAAATCTCAAGCTAGGGGAGGCGCCTTATATGGCGCCGAACTCTGGGGCCATTGTAATTTGGCGATTTTGGCAAGGGCAGAAAAACAGTTTCTAAAAATGTTGCTAAAGATCCCATCGAGCACTCCATCTTTGCCTATTCGACTGGATCTAAACCTCTTCTCAATCTCGCAGATTGCTGCTTTAAGGCCTCTGTTGTTTTGGATTCGGTTATGGACAACAGATGCCCTCATTCCTTTTCGTTGTGGGCTTCTTAATTTGGTGGGCCGTGATTCTATTATCAAAATCAAATGGTGTGCCTTTGTCGAACAATCTTTTTCCCAGCTCGGCTTAGGGTCCTATTGGCAGGATCCCATCTCTATTCCTAAAAATGCTGCACAGATGTTAAAGGATGCTTTTTGGCATAATGTTCAGGTTGGCCAATTTGCTAGTTCTATCCCATTGTCTATGTCTGACAATTTCTTATCTGTCAAATGTCATTATGAATTTGAGCCTTTTATGGAAGCAGCGTTATCTCCATTTGCTCGTGCCCTTTTTATTAGGTTCAGAAGTGGGTCTCTCCCTTTGTGCTGCTTAGCGTACAAATGGTCAACTAACAGATCTAAATTATGCCCGATGGGCTGCAAAAGTGAAGAGACTGGTCTACATGTTTTTTTCCATTGTCCTGCGTATCACAAACAAAGAGCACTTTGGCTCATCCCGCTTTGCAAACGAATAGGGGTTAGTTCTAGTGTTCATGCTGAGAGAATTTTAAGATACGACCCGTCCGTCCAGATAGTTTTACCAGTGGCAAAATTCCTCGAGTCAATCTGGCGGTTGAGATTAGCAGTTTTAAGGAAAAAGACTGGGTAGTTAATCTTTAGTTTTATTTATGCATATTTATTAAATCTGGATGCATGATTGTAGTTTCAGTTTTATAGGATATAGTCATTGGTTTATTATATTATTGATTATTTATTAACCTCTGGAACCGGTCCCTTGTTTTATGCTGTGTGAATTTTCAAATGTGTGATTCATCCGTCTAGATAGTTTTATCAGTGGGAAAAAAAAATTTGAATTATTTTTACGGTTGAGTTTAGTAATCTCAAGGAGTAAGACTGGGGAGTTAATTTTTATACTTTTTTATGTATATTTATTAAATTGAATGTGCAACTTTAGTTTTTACTCTATAGGACATAGATATGGGTCCATTATATTATTAATTATTCACTGATTTATGGAACCAGTTTTTTGTTGAGTGGACCTTTTTTATATTAACAGGTGTTCATCTGGTTATTTATCTTGTTCGCTTCTTAAAAAATGTATTGTGTTTTTATCTTTAGTATCCTTTTGCTCTTAAATAAGTCTTCCTTTTCCTTGATGTGTATTGTACTTTTATGGTATGTTTTTTACTTACCGAAATAAAGTTAAAGTTAAAGATTAAAGACTTATTTGCAATTGTGGTGTGTAGAGCGAGGCACCACTTACACATTAACAGGGATTTTGAACTAACAAGTTTCTTTTCTAAGTTGCTTATTTTGGGTTGGTGGTTCTTTCTCCTGAGTGTACTGGCGCAAGTGCACCCACTGGACGGGAGTCTGCCTGGTGTGAATTTTAGTATTTACTTCATTTGTGTTCTGGTTTTTGATTCTTGGTTTTGAATTTTGTTCTTGATTCTGCAGTTTCATGGTTTTACTTGGATTGTCTTGCTTAATTTATTGACTTTTTCCTTCATTTCCGGGGTAAGCAGGCAGGAGTTTATTTAGTTTATAGGTTTCAAAGAGGTTTTGCGATTGTTTTACTATTTATGGATAACTAATTCTGTGATTGGTTCATCAGCCAGGGAGCCATGCTGGGTTTGGTGATACATCATCATGAAGCAGTGCTCTTATTGATTGATGTTTGTTGAAGCCATGCTGTGATAGACTGACCTATGACAGATCCGTGGTGTGATTGGTTACTGTTCACTAGCTTGCTTGTTCAAATTTTGAGTTGATTTTTGAGTTTGTTTAAAGCAAAAACATTGGCATGCTTGTTATTAAAGCCTACGTTTGCTGTAGTACCTAGGGATGGTCAGAGATTACCAGCAGAAGGAATGCCAGCCCACAAGGTGATGGATGAGATTGAGCACTCTACGTGTAACTGGATTTCAGATTAGAATAAATATGCTGCACATGATGAAGTTTTACAATTTTGTATTAGAGGGTACCTTTAATATTACAACACAAGAATACACAGTTCCACTCTGGGATGGCAAATTCAATCCCAACTACGAAAAAGTAGGGAGAAAAGAAGGAGAGAAAAAACAAAAAGAAAAAGAGAACCAATGGTCCAAGAGAGTCTAATCAAATCGGAACAAAAGCCCTCACTCACCAGATGGTGACATGCTTCATCATAGGGCTTTGCTCCTCGTCAGGCCAGCACTGTAATGCCTGACGGGCCCCACCAGGGGGCACTTTGCCGGAGATCTTTAGGTATATAAAATTGCCGGTAAGTAGTTGATGAAGTGTGGGATTGGTATGAGTAAGTGCTGTTAAAAATGACTAGAGGAGAAATAAAAGGAAATATTTATTGGAGATTAAACCTCTGCCATGGTTAAAAAACGTGTAGGGGAAGGGATTAGAAAAATGTCTAATCTACCCTAAACAAGTGAAATATCCTCTTGGAACACTCCCACAAGTATGGGAATGTGGAGGAAGCAAGTAGGGGAATCCCTATACTGCCTCAAAGTCCGGTCAACATGTTTCTTGCCTCTTTAGTCAACAAAGATCTGGGGCGATTCATCAGGACCAAAAAACCTACCTAATCCTCATTTATCGTAAAGTTAGAATCAGGAGACTTCCCCAGAACCCTCCTCGTACTAAAGGATGGGCTCCAATGGGGTAGCGACAAGCTCAAGTGGTCCAAGCTTGTCTGGATATTATTTGAGACGCCACTTTGTCCAGCAGCACCTACCCCAGCCGTCTGCTCCCCGTATTTCTTGAGGAAAACCATGAAACTGATGTCTAGATTTACACAGTTTGAGTTGCCTAACAAATGAGATGTCATGGCGACTGAGAAGGAGAGAAAGAAAGCAGCAAAACAAGTGAAAGGCTCATTTAGTCACTGGATTAAGAGTAAAATGGATCAGCTGGAAAAGAGCTGGAGAGAGGATATGATAGAATGTTTAAAAACAGTCCCTCCTATAATTAATGAGAATGATGACAAGAATAAGACAAATAAATACGAAAAGCAGAATAATGCTTCAAATGAGGATACATTTTTAAATTATCTTTTGAATTCTAGACCCCCTTCATACACTGCAAGATGAGCAGTGAGGAGACTCGCTCAGAACCTGACACAGGTGCTGTAAAGTCTGAGTATAAGTACAGGGGAGTTTTCCCCAGAATTTGGAGACATCTTGGAACTGATCACAGAATGCTGGAAGGACTCACCAGGGACCGCCATGGACTGCTGCTGCTGTGCTGATCTATGACCTGCTTGGTCACTGAAAGGAACTGCCACTTGGTTGCATCCTCTTTGCACTGGCTTGTTGCTGGATCCTTTCTCCTGTGGACCGTTTCTCTGAACTTTGTCCCCCAGGGGCAGGGTGCTGTGACCCCTGACCCCTGCAACCATGGGAAGCACGAGGAGTACTTCAGTATTTGTCCCCAGCACCTGAAGTGTGCTCTCCTCATTTCTTTAAGAATTAGCACTTTGGAAAAACGCTTCACCTTTATTTCTTTCTGATGGGCAGGGTGAAAAGGAAGCCTCGCCAGAGGCTCTCCCTGCCCAACGAAACCCTTGGCCTGTCATCAGAGACAGTGGGCGGGGCGGAAGCCTCGTCGGAGGCACCCCGCACTGCAGGTCTCCCTTGGGGGCCCCCAGGAGAGTCGGGTGAGGCCCCCAACCGGTGGCCCCACTTATTGTTCTTGGCTTTGAGACCCCTCCATCGGTTGGAGGGCCAGTTGAGGCCCAGGGAGGGCCCCCCGAGATTGCATTCCCCAGGATGGGCCCATTACAAATCAGAGGGCGTACATGGGGCCTAATTGCTTGCTGGACTTTGCCCCCCCACCTTGTGAGAGCCTGATGAGGCCCTGGGGGGGCCCCTGTGATTGCGGGCCAGGAAGGGCCTGTCCTTAATCCCAAGGGGGTGCTTATCGCCCACCTCGACCCCAGAACTCTTGGGAGGCCCCCGTTTGGCGCAGAGGAGCACTGGTAACCCAATTTTAGTTCTACAGGCACTGGAGGTGCCTGCATCTTAACCCCTTCTGTGCCCAGGACGTAATGGTTACGTCCTGAGTCACAGTGCTCGTGTGCCCAGGACGTAACCATTACGTTTGTAATGTTTGTTTTGTTTTTGATTTTAGAGGTGGGGAGTGACCCCTTAGGCAAGGGTCGCTCCCAAAGGGTGAAAATTATATTTAGGCCATTTCTGCCCCCCTTGGGGGCAGATTGGCCTATTTTTATGAGGCCAATCTGCCCCCAAGGGGGGCAGAAACTACTAGACACCAGGGAGTTTTTTTTTTTTTTCGTGAATTTCACGTAAGGGGAGCGACCCCTTAGGCAAGGGTCGATCCCCTGGGGGAAAAATTTATTTTAGGACATTTCTGCCCCAGTGGGGGGCAGATCAGCCTATTTTAGGTCAATCTTCCCCCAAGGGGGGCATTAACCACTCGGCACCAGGGATCTTTTTTTTGCGCCGTCACGCAAGGGGAGCGATCCCGTAGGCAAGGGCCGCTCCCGGGGGTGGTGGGGGGCAAATTTATTTTAGGCCATTTCTTCCCCCCCAGGGGCAGATCGGCCTATTGTTATTAGGCCGATCTGCCCCGGCGGGGGGGGCAGAAACCTCTAGGCGTCAGGGCAATATTTTTTTTTTTTTTTTTTTAGAGATGGGGAGCGACCCATTAGGCAAGGGTTGCTCCCCTGGGAGGCAAATTGTATTTACACCATTTGTGTCCCCATTGGGGGCAGATCGCCGGATTTTAGGTCAATCTGCCCCCAAGGGGGGCAGAAACAACTAGGCACCGGGGATTATTTTTTTTCGCCAATGTCACGCAAGGGGAGCGACCCCGTAGGCAAGGGTTGCTCCCCGGAGGGGTTGGGGGCAAATTTATTTTAGGCCATTTCTACCCCCCCGGGGGCAGATCGGCCTATTGTTATTAGCCGATCAGTCCCTAGGTGGGGCAGAAACCTCTAGGCGCCAGGGCAATTTTTTTTTTTTGTATTTTTTTTTTGTTTGTTTGTTTTTTTAGAGATGGGGAGAGACCCATTAGGCAAGGGTCACTCCCCTGTGGGGCAAATTGTATTTAGACCATTTCGGATTTTAGGTCAATCTGCCCCCAAGGGGGGCAGAAACAACTAGGCACCGGGGATTTTTTTTTCCCCCAATGTCACGCAAGGGGAGCGACCCCGTAGGCAAGGGTTGCTCCCCGGAGGGGTTGGGGGGCAAATTTATTTTAGGCCATTTCTGCCCCCCCAGGGGCAGATCGGCCTATTGTTATTAGCCGATCAGTCCCTAGGTGGGGCAGAAACCTTTAGGCGCCAGGGCAATTTTTTTTTTTTTTTTTTTTTTTTTGTTTGTTTGTTTTTTTAGAGATGGGGAGAGACCCATTAGGCAAGGGTCACTCCCCTGGGGGGCAAATTGTATTTAGACCATTTCGGATTTTAGGTCAATCTGCCCCCAAGGGGGGCAGAAACAACTAGGCACCGGGGATTTTTTTTTTGCGCCAATGTCACGCAAGGGGAGCGATCCCGCAGGCAAGGGTTGCTTCCCGGGGGGGATTGGGGGGCGGAGGGACAAATTTATTTTAGGCCATTTCTGCCCTACCTGGGGCCGGCTGATCCAGAGGCCAAAATGCACAGGTAGGCACTTTGCAAAAAACACCTCTGTTTTCTGTGAAAAAATGTGATGTGTCCACGTTGTGTTTTGGGCCATTTCCTTTTGTGGGCACTAGGCCTACCCACACAAGTGAGGTACCATTTTTATCGGGAGACTTGGGGGAACGCTGGGTGGAAGGAAATTTGTGGCTCCTCTCAGATTCCAGGACTTTCTGTCACCGAAATGAGAGGAAAAAGTGTTTTTTTGGTCACATTTTGAGGTTTGCAAAGGATTCTGGGTAACAGAACCTGGTCACATCCCTACAAGTCACCCCATCTTGGATTCCCATAGGTGTCTAGTTTTTTAAAAATGTGCTGGTTTGCTAGGTTTCCCCAGGTGCCGGCTGAGCTAGAGGCCAAAATCCACAGGTAGGCACTTTGTAAAAAACACCTCTGTTTTCTGTGGAAAAATTTGATGTGCCCACGTTGTGTTTTGGGCCATTTCCTTTCGTGGGCGCTAGGCCTACCCACACAAGTGAGGTACCATTGTTATCGGAAGACTTGGGGGAACACAGAATAGCAAAACAAGTGTTATTGCCCCTTGTCTTTCTCTACATTTTTTCCTTCCAAATGTAAGGCAGTGTGTAAAAAAGACGTCTATTTGAGAAATTCCCTGTAATTCACATGCTAGTATGGGCATCCCGGAATTCAGAGATGTACAAATAACCACTGCTTCTCAACACCTTATCTTGTGGCCATTTTGGAAATACAAAGGTTTTCTTGATACCTATTTTTCACTTTTTATATTTCAGCAAATAAATTGCTGTATACCCGGTATAGAATAAAAATCCATTGCAAGGTGCAGCTCATTTATTGGCTCTGGGTACCTAGAGTTCTTGATGAACCTACAAGCCCTATATATCCCCGCAATCAGAAGAGTCCAGCTGACGTAACAGTATATTGCTTTCAAATCTGACATCGCAGGAAAAAGTTACAGAGTAAAACGTGGAGAAAAATGGCTGTTTTTTTCACCTCAATTTCAATGTTTTTTAAATTCAGCTGTTATTTTCTGTAGGAAACACTTGTAGGAGCTACACAAATGACCCCTTGCTGAATTCAGAATTTTGTCTACTTTTCAGAAATGTTTAGCTGTCTGGGATCCAGCATTGGTTTCTCACCCATTTTGGTCACTAACTGGAAGGAGGCTGAAAGCATAAAAAATAATAAAAATGGGGTATGTCCCAGTAAAATGTCAAAATTGTATTGAAAAATTGGGTTTTCCAATTCAAGTCTGCCGGTTCCTGAAAGCTGGGAAGGTGGTGATCTTGCCATCACAAACCCTTTGTTGGTGCCATTTTCAGGGAAAAAACCACGAGCTGCCTTCTGCAGCCCTTTTTTCCCATTTTTTTGAAAAAAACAAAATGTTCACTGTATTTTGGCTAATTTCTTGGTCTCCTTCTGGGAAACCCACAAAGTCTGGGTACCTCTAGAATCCCTAGGATGTTGGAAAAAAAGGAAGCAAATTTGGCATGGGTAGCTTATGTGAATAAAAAGTTATGAGGGCCTAAGCGCGAACAACCCCAAATAGCCAAAAAAGGCTTGGCACAGGAGGGGGAAAAGGCCTGGCAGCGAAGGGGTTAAACAGGTACTTTCTACAGGATCTACTGATGACATAAGTTATTTTTAAAGACTTTTATTGATGTATATGTTGCCTACCTGTTTTAGGATGTTTTCATATGTGTATGCAAATTATCCTGCAAATTATCCTTTTAAGGACAGAACATGCTAATATGTTTTTCTGACTTGCCATATGTTGTATAAAGTTCCTAATATAGGCTTTTATGATATTCTTATGACAAGTGCTTTGGTGTAATAATGTGTTTCCTGACTACTGCTTATGTTGCAGAATACTAACCAACCTGTGTGTTGTATGTGACTACTGCTAGTTCTGCAGAGAAACTAATGTGTAACATTCTGACAACTGCTAAGGTAGCAGGATATTACTGATATGTGATGTTTGGTCTAATAATTGTGTTGTGTACAATACAGTATATTTTCATATAACTTGGTGTAGTGTTTCCTTTGTGGTGGGGATAGTGCTTCACGTTTGTTGTATGTGTTGTGCAAACGCTTTACACATTGCCTCTGGGTTAGTACTGACTGCTTGTGCCAAGCTACCAAGGGGGTGAGCAGGGGTTATCTTCGACATGTAACTCCCTTGCCCTGACTAGAGTGGGTGGGTTCTGCCTGGCTTAGGTGCATACCCTAGCCAACCTGAAACCCTATTTCTAACAGGTACTTTAAGGTTTTGGGGTGGATAAGGATATTGGGTTGTAAGGGTACTTTTAGGGTTTAAGGGCAGTTAGGAGCATATAGTGAGAGTATATAAATAGGGGATATGGGGTCTCACTATATATATAGCGTCAAATGTGTTTCGGCTCTCTTAGCCTTTGTCACAACTCCATCAAACTATAAAAAACACAATGCTTTTAAACACCCCCTTCCAAATACTGAACAAGAAAGGTGGCCTTTTAACGATCCGGGAATTTCACATACATCTTAATGTGATAAATGATGTGTACCCACAAATGGAAGCTTAGTCTAAATCAAAAAAATCTTCCTCAAAATTCTATATCTTCAACATCAAAGTAGAACTTGTGACTGTTATAATTGTGCAGCCATCTTAGAAAGGCTCGGGTAAAAGTTGATTCCAAGCCCCAGTTTGAAGCAGGTACTCCAAGGGTCAGTTAGCTGCCCCCCCACCCCACAGAATGGCACTGGGGACATTAAACTGAAAGAGCCCAAATGGCATATCTGATAGCCGCCACAGTATTTTTTCCGCTATTGGACACCAGGCACTTCGATGGACAATTTGGAAACCCCACCAAGGGCTTGCACTGTGACCTCTGTGTTGCACAACAAAAGGTCTGCATCAGCAGCCCCTTGACCCCGAAATCTGTTACCAAAGTCACCCCCACTCATCTGTGGACTGAGGGCCTGACTGGACTTCACCCCTATCAACTGCACAGCATCGGCAGCATCCATCGAGCATCTTTGAGCCTGCATACCTCTGCATCAAGACTACTCCATAGAAGTCAATGGCGGTCATCCTGTAAAGTTTGGAACCTGCTAAAAAACACTCTGGTGGACAGGTAACTGTCTAAATATTTCTTTCAAGACCCTAGACTTCCATCTTGTCAGATTTGGTCTCCCAACCTGGGTCGGAGTGACCAAACTCAGTGTTACAAATTCTGGCACACTTTTCAAAAATTGTCAAAGTTTTAACTTGTCAATGCCTGTTTGCGGTTGATGTTAAAGGGCCTGATTTAAATCTTCACAGGAGTTCCGTCAGTCCACAGTGATGGTGGTTCCAAGTACTCTGTCAAGCTGATGTAATTCTGACCGCTGTATTTAGATGTACAGCGACTGAGACTCTGTCTGCCTTGACAGAGTGTAGTCCGCTGCATGAGAAGTTTACGGCTGCCTACGTGGTGGACTTCAATGCTGGCTAAGAGTACTATGTCACCATCAGGTCGCCACGATTGCACCAGCATATTTACATTTCACAGTCATGCTGGTGTTGTTCAGGGGGCAAATTCCTGACAGCAGGAATCCGTTGTGGAACCCTCTCAACATTGTACTATGTCTCCGGCTATTGAATGGATGCCAGCAGCACACACCTGATGTATATTGGCCAGTTGTAAAGGCCTGCATACCATACTATAAAACACACTCCCTTTCAGACCATGGGCCTTTGTCATTGCACAGCAGAACACCATTTTGCTGCTGAACTTGACACTTAAAAATTAGGTTATCTTTTTTTTTCCTCCCTCTCTTCTTTTTTCATTTGTCTCATTTTTTATTTTTTTAAATTAATTTGTGGGCCACCATTTCATTTATCTTTTGTTACTCATAATGGTAGAGAGAATAAATACCCATTTAACTGAGGGAGAATTGTCAGTCATGCTGGATGAAGTCATTAGAGTATAGCCACAATTGTTTGGATCCTTTAGGAAAGTGGAGTATTATATGGTGTGAGGGATTAGTCCTCACTGTATAATACTTTCACAATACCCCAAATATGGTTCTTTGATTCACACTAGTAAATCCTTAGCTCATTCCTGTTAATGTGGCAAAGAGCAGTTAGGCTTTACTTAGAGGAACATGTGTTAAGTAATTGTCATGACTAAAAAAGGAAAGAAAAAGTGACACAAATTTATAAAAATAGAGCTTATTTTTATCTTAATTTAGACACAAAACCAAACAGAATTGAATCAGCATAACAGGAGTTGTATTATAGATTTTAGGCACAATATTAAATCACAGCAGAACTGGCATGTAAACATTGCATTGAATTCTATGGGAAAAATATCACTGGTTGGAAAACTTTACTTAGGAAGCAAATTGCTGCAACCCTTGTAGGGTTAAGGTTGTGCAGTCCCTTGGACCAAATTACAACACTCAGTTTAGTTGTACCTGGCTTATGTCGTTGGGGTGTAGTGTTGATCTACCTCTCCATAGTGCTGAATGGGACTCCTGTTGAAGTCAATGGCGGGGACGTCACTTGTGACAAATGACCACTTGGAGGTCAAGCTGCACAGGGTCCTTACAGGGATAAGGTGGTGTGGGTCCTGGGACTATCCCATAGCAGTGAGTTGTCCTGGCTGTTCATGGTGCTGAACAAGATTTGTGCCGGTGCTGGTTTTACCACTTACACGACGATGCTGACAAAGGGATGCAAGATCTCAGCTGGGGCTGGGTTGTAGATGTTGGATACAGGCTATATGCTGTGCCCTGCACCCTCAGGATTGAGAATGGGGGTTAGTTACCAGACTGGCAAACAACAAGCCTTGGCAGCTTTAAAGTCTGAAATCCTTTGGGAACTTCATGAAGTCAGGGGGAGTGGTGTAGCAGCCTGAAACTTGGAGCCAGGTGGGATTACAACTCCCAGAAGACACCGGACCACCTGGCTTTTGTCGATCCCATGATGGGCCTGATAGTCGGTGAGACTTCAGATCCTGTGAGCATTTTTACCTGCGGTTTGCAGGGGACTGTGGCACCAATCCAAGGAAATCTGAGGGTACTTCTGTCTTCCACAATGTTCTCTCTGGTTGAGTCTGATGAATTTCAGCCAAAGGCGAGGGTCGTTCACGCAGTTTCCGGTCTGTTGCCTCAGGGACAGAGTATCCCTCTTTTGCCTAGGCAAGTTCCAATTGTCAGAGATGCAGAGACCCTCTTTGTCCTTCAAAAGTTGTTCGGTCAGAACTGAGGTTCTAGTGTCAGGGATGTCCCTTAAATCCTAGATTTATGGGAGTTAGAGGTGTGGAGACCAGTGGGCCAATGGGCAGCTTGCTCCTACAGCTAATCCAACCCTGAGGTGGCCACATCCAGTGGGACGGGTCACCTTTAGCTACCCAGAATCCTCTATTCTGCCACTTCCAAGATGGCAGAAATAAAAATTTAGTGCACAGACTGGGTTGCTCACCCTTCAGGTGTGGTCAGCCTGATGGGGTGTGCACAGTCCTGCATATATAATTTCCCACCTGTCCATGAGCAAATGTGTCTGGTGCAGGGGAAGGGCTGTCCCCTTCATTAGGGGACAGGACAGATGGCTATCAGGGGCGGGGAAGCCTTTGAAGCTCACTGCCCTGATAGCTCTATTCACTAGCCCAACTGGGGGGCGGGAGGCGTAAACTCCTTCCTTTCTCAGCCTATGTTTCTGATTCCTGGGAGCACCCACACTATATGGCAGGAGGTCAGAAACCTGTCTTGGCTGCAGCAAACACACAAAAATTGCGGGATGACCTCCCAGAGTACAGAAAAGGTTGGAAAACAGGTGTGCAACCTCTGAGGTGCCACCTGGGTACATGCCAGCCATCCCTGGACACCAGCTACATGTTGGTGGAGAGAAAGCAATTTCTTTGACTCCAAACATGACATATCTAGGCAGTACAATAATGGAGCTAGCAATCCGGGTCTGCCCAGGCTTAAGTCCCATGTTATCCTATGGACCGGCCTGCACTTATACTGTACCTTAAGGAAAAGGACGCTATAGAGACATATGGGCTTGTACTTGCAAGCCTGCACTTGAATATAATGCACTATGCCTTCTGGGTTCCAAAGCCTACCTTAGGGGTGTCTGGCACATACAAGGCAGTGCATGGGACTGTGCCACTCATGGTGAGGGCATAGTCGAACTTGAATAGGTTTGCACTGCTCTGGCAGTCTGCAAAGGCAGGCCAGCCATCAGCAATTTGCGAGGGTCACCCAGGGTGGCACAGACCTGTGCTGCAGCCCTGGGGACCCCTTTACTGCCTATGCCATGGGTACCTTGGGTACCATTTACTAGGGACTTACAAGGGGTAAAGTCTTACCAAACAGAGAATCACCATATTGACAAATTAATTAAGGGAGAGGGCACAGGCACTGGGGCCTTGTTAGCAGGCTTCCAGTGCACTAACAGAGTTATACACATCAGCACTGGGGCAAAACGTGGCAGGCAACCATATATAAAGGGGCACTTTCCTACAGAGCCCAAGTACAACCATATCTCAGAAAAGTCAAATATGGGCCGGAATAGTTGACGGAGTGATTGCTGTAGCAAGCAACCTGCACACAGAGGTGGAAATTAGGAAGAGGTGGGATGACCAGGGAAGAGTGCATTCCCTGAACTCCAAGCGTCACCTGTTGGTGGTTATCCCAGCCTCTCTTACTACTTTTTGACTGGGAGGAGAAGGTCTTGCAAATCCTTGTTAGAAATCCCTGGTGGAGCAGAGGCTGATAAGTTAGACTTATGCATGTCTCTCTAAGCATAAATATAGTGTTTGCTCTTATGTTAGCTGTTGATAATGTATTTTCCACCTCTGTAAGACATACAGGTACAATTTTAAAAATCACAAATCTGTTGTCATCCTCCATATTATTAGCATTATGATGCCATCACTCTTTTTACTACTAGGCAATATGTGAGGGCAATATGTGTTGTTTTTCATTGATCAATTCTTCTATTTGCGTTCTTATTTGTTTGTATGTATTTTGATTGATTTTGAAGATAACAGATTCAAAACCTCATCAATTATACCATGAATGTATGGTACTTGTAAGTCTTTTTTTACCTTTTGATATATTTCACAATGCCATAATTTAGTAAATATATATACATCTTCACTGCATAGATTTTACCAGGAATGTTCAGTTTGCAATTGGTCAAGTGTCAATAATGTCAAATTGAAATTGATTCCCGCCGCCTGCACTTTGGACAATAGGACCCTGGTGGGACTTCCAGTCCCAGGATCCCTCCAGCAGCAGTCACCTGACAGGGGGAGGCTCCCTTTTCACAGCGCTACATAGCGCGCTGCATTTCATCGCGGCAAATTCCCGCCGCCTGCACTTTGGACAATAGGACCCTGGTGGGACTTCCAGTCCCAGGATCCCTCCAGCAGCAGTCACCTGACAGGGGGAGGCTCCCTTTTCACGGCGCTACATAGCACGCCGCATTTCATCGCGGTGCGGGACGCGCGCGGGCCAAGGGCGGGCCCGTCCTGCGCCCGTCATCACCAGGAGGAGACTGGGCTGGGCCACCCCCCTAAAGACTTGTCTGTTTAGCTATTGGTCTTGGTTTAGAGGATTTAGGAATTTTGGCTGTTTAGTCTGATTAGTTTTATTTGACTACGAGCATCAACCGGCATTAAAGGGTCCAGTGGAGCAAGTCCTTATCATCCCTTGCTCCCAGGGGCTTCTTTTCCCTCTGATACCATTCGCACCTGATAGCAGGAAACAGGGCTGGGCTATCTTTTCCAGACGTGTTTGGAATTATTTAGCTTGGCTATTGGAAAGACGACATGGGGAAGCGGAAGGCCGATGATGTATCAGTATCCCACTCTCGGGTTAAAAAACCCCCAAAATGTCCTGTTGGAAAAGGGGAGGGATGTTTTACCACAAATCTACAGCAATTTAAAACAATTGAATCACTGTTTGAAGAGGTTGAGGCAATACTGAGGAGTCCTTCCGTTACTGGCCCTTCTATTCCGGACACTGTTCCTTCCAAAAAGATTCCTGAACTCTTTAAGTTTAAGAAAAAAACACAGATGCATAGAGTAGAGGTTAAGGCGGATTTGCATTCTCCTCATTCCCAGGTTGCAATTCCTTCACTTTTGGAGATCTCACCATCATTGGTGGAAACAAACGGATGTTTGCCTGTGGAAGATGCACCTTCCTTGAGGTGCATGTCTCCGCCTCTTATTACCATTCCTTGTTCAAATAGGTTTTCGGTTTTGTCCTCTAATTCTGTAAGTCCTGGACACTTACAAACTTTATTCGTAGAAGGAACTGACAAGGATATTCTGGATAAAAAGATGGGCAGCAATGAAACTTCTCAGTTAGCTATCATTTCTCAGAAATTAGATGATGTTAAGTGTCTCTTGGTATCTCTGATGAACAAAATCTCTGGACTCTATGATCAAAAGTCTGGTTGTAATTGCATTGTGCCGTATGAGTCTGTTCCTTCCTCTGATTCACTGATGAAAACCAAAAAATCTAGTCTCTTTACCTTAGGTGACAAAACAACTTCTCTTTCTACATATAATATCGCTAGGGGAAGTAATGGCAGCTCTCCAAGGCATGGCAGGTCTGTCTGTCAGACTGTTTCTACCATCAAGGAGCAAGATCCAAAATTAGGTGTAAACAAGTGTTGACACACCTCTGGACGGGAGAATATAGGTATTCCTTGTCCAAAAACTTCTCAGTTAAATTCAGGAGGAACGCCCTCTGCAGCAAGTTGTCGTGTTAGTCCCCGTTCATTTACACACCCTGATTATTTGACATTTTCACAGACCAATGACTTCAAGGGAAGGTCAAGAAGGAGGAGGGAAGATGCCATTATATATTTGACTAGGGTGCCAAAGCTACCTCAGGGCAATAGAGAGTCAAGTGACTCTCTAATTAACAAAGTTATTCATTGGATACGTTCCCAGAGGAATTGCCTCTCTGTTATCCGGTCCGATATATGTGAGGTCCACAGATATAATCAGTTGGGGTCGGAATTTGATTATATTTCGATTCTCTTTAATGATAGTAGTCTAGTCAATGATCTCCTGGCCTTCGACACACGGACAGGTACATTAAGTACAGGTAGGGAATCTAATCTCAGACTGAGTAGTCAGCCGCCTAGGGTCCCGCTATGTAGAGGAAGCTGTACATCTGGAACTATTGTTGCCGGGGTTATTTCTTCTTCAGAGAACTCTTTACCATCTAAATCTGAGAATCCTTCCCCCTTACTTTCTGAATTGGACGGACTGATTGCCCCCTGCACAGTACTTCCTAAAATAGTAATCGATGAGCGTCAATTTATAGGGACTCCATCTACTGCCTCCCTATTGAGAACCAAGTTAATATCTACGCCTCCCAAAATCAATGTTATATCTTGGAATGTTGCAGGAATTAAGTCAAAGTTGGGTGATCCGGAATGGGTAAGCTTTGTTAATAAACAAGATATCTGTCTTTTTCAGGAAACTTGGACTGCAGAACAGATATCCATACAAGGCTTTACAACCTATTTTTTTTGCTGCCCAACCTGCCTCTGGTGGCTTTGGAAGACAGATAGGAGGGTTAATGATTTTGTTGAATAATAAGCTAGAACGTGACCACTCTATGATAAAGTTTAATTCCTATGATTTGCTGGGTGTGCAACTCACTTTCCGACCTGGATTTAGGATGATAGTTCTGAATACTTATGCAAGATCCGTTCCCCGTGGGTCAGAATCAATTGTTCTCACCCAGCTGACGGATTATATAGAGCTTTTGGACTCTTCAGATCTTCTGATTATAGCAGGTGACTTCAATTGTTCTTTTGTGTTGGACAATACCATCAGCAATCTGACTACTGAGGAGGATGAATATTGGGGTGTTCCCCAATCTAAGGAAATGGTGTCTTTGTCTGCTTCCCATCTTGCATCTCAGTTGTCTTCCCTTTGTCTGAAACATGGCCTGAGAGAATGTGACGGCCGCACTAAATCTGATCCAGAGCGAGCTATTACTTTCAAGCGAGGGCTCTCCTTTAGTACTATTGATTATATTCTGGTGGACATTAGGCTATGGTCAAGTTCACTGGACATGGAAATATTACCTCGCCTTGATAGTGATCATAATCCTCTGTGCCTTTTTAAGAGTCCAGCATACAACGATCACTGATGTCCCACTCCCCTGCCTGAATCATAGACGTTCTCGGGTCTGCTGGCCGAAGGTTGAATCCAGCCCGTACTTGATTAGGGAAATGTATTCATCATTTTTAAAACTTTTCGCAGATTACGAGGAACAAGAAGCCTCTGATATTCCCATTATGGCTATCCACAACAAAATGGTGGATTCCCTACAGGGTATTTTCTATAGTGAAATTCCTTCTAAACTGAGACCTGTTGACATCCCTCGTAGGGATTGGTACAATCAGGACTGTGTGCGAGCAAGATCTAACTTAAACGAGGCTGTAAAAAACTTTACCCAAGAGGCTATTAAAGAAGCCCGACGTAGGTATGTTAATGCCCTGAAACAAGCAAAAAAAGATTGGGATAATGAGATTTGGCAGAAGCTGCTTGAAGCAGTCAAACATCAAGATGACAGTTCCTTCTGGTGGCTGTTGGCCTCCAGTTCGAAAGGGGGTAGTGATGTTATTGGTATGTACATTCAGCCCGAAAGATGGGTGTCTCATTTTTCTGGAATTTATGCCCTGCCTGTACCGCAAGCTCTGGAGGTCCCTGGATAAGATGAGTGTTGGGCTGTTACCAAGACTGCAACTGAGAGTATTGTTTTTATATTAGCCGAAACAACAGCTGCAATTAATTCTCTGAGGCCAGCTAAAGCTCCTGGTCCAGATAAGATTCCAGGGGACCTGTTTAAATCAGAACCAAAGATATGGGCATGGTACATAAGTTTATTGTCTAATGCCATAGCAGCTGGTAGCCCTATTCCAGATTCTTGGCGTGGTGCAGAAATAATCCCGATTCATAAAAAGGGTGATGTAGGTTCACCTGCAAATTATCGACCAATCAGCCTTATTGATATCCTTCAAAAGACTTTTGCTAAGCAAGTCTTAGATAGGCTTACTGATTGGATCCAAGATAATCAAATCTTATCCCCCTTACAGGCCGGTTTTCGGCCTAAAACTAACACCATGGACCAAGTCTTTAGGCTGTCATTACTATTTTGGAAGTACGTCACCCTATCTAAGCAAAAACTCTATGTTGCTTTTGTAGATCTAAGATCTGCGTTCGATTTTGTTCCAAGAGAGAAACTATGTGGAGTATTAAACAAAATCGGTATCCCAGGAAACTTAGTGCATTTAATTCAAAGGCTACATGAAAAAACATTTGCACAAGTTAGATGGGGTAATCGGGGGGAACTCACCGACAAAATAGATATTAGGAGAGGAGTGCGCCAGGGCTGTGTTCTTGCCCCAACTCTATTTACATTGTTTATCAACGAGGTGGTGCAAGTTGTTACCAACTGCCAAAACGATGCTCCACCCTTGAATAACCACAAAATTCCAATTTTGCTATTTGCTGACGATTCCCACCTGATCTCTAGAACTCCTATGGGTCTTCAGGTACTTGTGGATAAGTTTAGTTTGTCTTGTGGTGATTATGGACTTGAGCTTAATCATAGCAAAACGAAACTTATGACCCTCGGTTGTGGCCCCACTAAGAGATATTCCATTTTTTACAATGGTACCCCCCTAGGCATGGTAAGCTCCATAGATTATCAGGGGGTGAGAATTAGCAACAATCTGCATTGGGGGGCCCAAATCGTTAAAAGTTTAGCTCTTTTGGGCCAGAGATCTGGGGCTATTCTATGCTTCCACAAGTCTACCTCTGAGAGTGATTACCCAAACCATTAAAATCTACAGAGATAAGGCACAGAGTGCTGCGGTCTATGGGGCAGAAATCTGGTGGTCCTCGAACACTGGCAAGCTTGCACTGGGGGAAAACAACTTTGTAAGGTCAACTTTGGCTTGTCCTCGTAATACTCCACTGCTGCCAATGTTCTGGAACCTTGGTCTTTCATGCATCTCAGATGTAATTGCCCTACGACCATTGCTTTTCTGGGTCCGTGTATGGACCACCCCTGAGCTATCCACATATAAGGAGTCTATTCAAGACATCCTAGATAGACCTAATGTACTTACCATTCCTTGGTTTAATCACATCTCAAAATGGTTTTATAGATTGGGTCTTAGCGAGTTTTGGAGCCATCCAGAGAGTAGAAGGAAGGATCAGAAGAACCATTTGAAAACTGTTTACTGGATATATGTCAGGGAAAACTACCTGCTGTGTTCAACACACAGCAGATTGACTTCACAATTTTTTGATTTCAAATGGTATTCGTATCTGGAACCATTTATGAATACAATTCTTGATCCACTAAGTAAGGGTTTGTATATTCAGTTCAGATATGGTTGCCTGCCTCTTAAATCTTATGGTAGTACACGGAGCTTGACTCCAAGTTCTGATCTTTGTCCTAGTTGCAATCACACTTCAGAATCTATTGTACATTATATGTTTATATGCCCTGCATATATGATTGCGCGACGGAAGTGGTTACGACCCGTGTGCAGAAATATGGGGATAAGACATTGCATGGCTGCCTTAAGGATCATGATGAGGGACACTTCCCTCCCTCTATCTTGTGCGGTTAGCAAGTATATTGTAGCTGCTTGGCATATACTTATCCGTTCCCTGGGAAAAAATGATGATGAGGAATACATTTTTTAAAAATGTTTTGGCTGTCAAGTTTTAACTATGCACCTAAGACTGAAATGAAACCCCATGTCTAATTTAAATGATAGGTACTAGGGGGTCAGGTGCATTTTGAAGGAAAGTAATTTTATGTGTTTTAAGGCTGAACATGTGTTATTCTATTTTATTCTTACCCTTTTTATCAAAAACATTTTTGTATTTGAATGTTGTTTTTTGCTTTTATGGTTGAAAGTAACCGAATAAAGCCATGTGAACTCGAAATTACTGCAACTACCATGACGCATTGTTTTTGTATCTGGAAAATATGTCTGCAATGCGAAGTTGATAGTTCTCTCTTTACTTCCATGTAAGCATATTTGTCAAAATGTCAGGCATTTCTCAAACCACAATTTACGTAATGAATTAAAAGTAGATAATTTCATGTAATTTTGTATGTTGTCACTTTCTTGTCATTTCATCAAAGTGTGTAATTGGTTTCACAGCTCAAAGTATGTTGACTTAAAGAATTTATATCATGTCATGTTGTATGCGGGATATAAATAGTAATGATAATAAAGTTATTTAGCAAGGTTTTTATGATTACTGACACCATTAATCTTACTAAGTTGTCTAATAGTCTGAGATGTAGCCTGCTAGGCCTTTGAATAGTTAACTTCTCACTTATCCTCTATACTCAGTTGGGTTGAATATGCAGTATCATTTATGTACCCTTCCTAATCAATCCTTTCCTTTTAGCTCCTCTCTTCACACACCTTTTTTAAGGCTGCATGTGAGTAATTTATAATGTTTGGGCAGTTACCAAAAAACACTGAAAGGTCTAAACATATTATAAATGGCAATTTATTAGTTTTAGTTTGCTTCATTTGTAGCTCGAAACATATTTGATGCATAATTCAGACTTTTACAGTTTGTTTTCTTGTAATTCATATTAGGTCCTTGTTACTAAATGGGGTCTTTGGTTGACAGGCAGGTTACTCCCTGTCCAAGCAAGAACCCTCACTCTAGTCAGGGTAAGTCACACTCAATCCAAATTATCCTGTGCCCACCCTCTGGCAGCTTGGCACTGAGCAGCCAGGCTTAACTTAGAAGGCAATGTGTAAAGTATTTGTGCAATAAATCACACAATATAGCACCACAAAAATACACCACAAAGTGTTTAGAAAAATAGATAATCTTTATCTGACAAGATGCCTGTCAAAATGATCAAAAGTCAATAAGTGTACATTAAAATATTACTGTAAAAATAATATAACGTGTCTTAGAACTGAAATATTACTGTAAAAGCAATAAAAAGTGTCTTAAGTTCTCCTAGAAACAACAAGCGTCTCTTGCTGGGCAAAGTACCTGGTTTGAGTTGAAAAATCCTCGCAAGGGACCGCAGAGGAGGAGATGCGTGGAAAGTGGTAGGTGTGCGTCGGTTTCGCCCCTTCGCACATGGATTTTCGTTGTTATTTTTCCTGCAGGGAAAATGTTGCGTCGATTTCCGGTGCGCGGACTTGGAACCTCTTCGGGTTGCGGGGTTTTTGGATGCCCCGGGGACGAGGCGTGGAATCCTGGGCTTGGAGAGCGGAGTCACAGGCGCTGCGTCGATTCTGGTGGGCGATGTGTGGACATTTTTTCTGCACGGCAGGCACTGTGTCGACTCCTCTCAGGAAGTCGGGCTGCAACATTCTGGGTCGGCTTGCGTCGATCCGGTAGGGCCGTGCGTCGAAGTTCCGGTCACGTCGCTGGTGTTGCGTCGATCTGCCATCACGAAGTCCGGCTGCGTCGTTCCGGTCTCGGCGTTCTATCCAAGCCCTTGGAGAGCACTCCTTCAGCACAGCAAGAAAGTAGGAAGGCAGCAGGGCAACAGCAGGGCAGCAGTCCTTTACAGAAAGTGGTCAGGTGAGTCCTTTGGGCAGCCAGGCAGTTATTCTTGGCAGGTTGCAGGTTCTGGTCCAGAGTTTCCTTCCCAGGTAGTGTCTGAGTTGGTAGGGGCAAAGGCCCTGTTTTAATACCCAAATGTGCCTTTGAGGTGGGGGAGACTTCAAAGAGTGGCTTAGAAGTGCACAAGGTCCCCTTTCAGTTCAATCCTGTCTGCCAGGGTCCCAGTAGGGGGTGTGGCAGTCCTTTGTGTGAGAGCAGGCCCTCCACCCTCCCAGCCCAGGAAGACCCATTCAAAATGCAGATGTATGCAAGTGAGGCTGAGTATCCTGTGTTTGGGGTGTGTCTGAGTGAATGCACAAGGAGCTGTCAACTAAACCCAGCCAGACGTGGATTGTAAGGCACAGAAAGATTTATGTGCAGAGAAATGCTCACTTTCTAAAAGTGGCATTTCTAAAATAGTAATATTAAATCCAACTTCACCAGTCAGCAGGATTTGGTATCACTATTCTGGCCATTCTAAATATGACCTTCCTACTCCTTCTCAGATCAGCAGCTACCACTCAAACAATGTACGAGGGCAGCCCCAATGTTAGCCTATGAAGGGGCAGGCCTCATAGCAGTGTAAAAACGAATTTAGGAGTTTTACACTACCAGGACATGTAAGCTACATAGGCATATATCCTGCCTTTTGCATAAACGTCACCCTGCCCTAGGGGTTACCTAGGGCACACCTTTGGGGTGACTTATATGTAGAAAAATGGGAGTTTTAGTCTTGGCAAGTACTTTTAAATGCCAAGTCGAATTGGCAGTGAAACTGCACACACAGGCCTTGCAATGGCAGGCTTGAGACAAGGTTAAGGGGCTACTTAAGTGGGTGGCATAATCAGTGCTGCAGACCCACTAGTAGCTTTTAATCTACAGGCCCTGGGCACATGTAGTGCACTCTAACAGGGACTCACAAGTAAATTAAATAGCCCAATTGCATATGATCCAATGTTCATGTTTAATGGGAGAGAGCATGTGCACTTTAGTACTGGTTAGCAGTGGTAAAGTGTGCAGAGTCTTAAAACCAGCAAAAACAGTATCTAAAAAGTGAAGGGAGGCAGGCAAAAAGTTAGGGGTGACCACCCTAAGGCTGTCAGGTCTAACAGTCATATCCCCAGAGTATGTCGACAACCATCTGCCACTAAGGATACCTCCACTCCAGACTAGGATCAAGAATTCACTAGAGACTCTACTCCTGCAAGACCAGTTGATATGGAACGGCCTGGTCCATCTGGTCTGTCTGAAAAGATAGCTTCAGTGAGTCTCACTTGGCCCAAACCTACCCCACTCATATCAGCTGCTACAACACGTCAGTCAATGGACACCTCCCGTTCCTGTGTCCAAAGAAATATCACACTAATCTTGTGCTTTGAGTCCTGGCTGCTGTTGATCCAACACCACCAATTCAGGTAGGCCATTTCATGGAAACTGGGTGAATCTGCTGATGTGTCTCATCACTGAGTAGGAACTTCTTGTTGAAAGTTGTTTGTGACATGCCACCAGATACTGCCACAGTGTATTGGAATGATATTTTGGCCACAAAATGGAGTACTGCCATGATTTTTACTACTGTGTTATTGCTGGATTCCTATTGTGAGGCAGAAGATCTCGCTCCAGCTGATGACATAAACCAAGAATGGTATGCCTACTCAGAATTCATTTTTTGATAATATCCCATTCTTCCATGGTGGCAAGATCTGGAAATGGTCTAATCACTTGAGGCTGTTGTATTCTACCTCTCTCTGGGTTCCTATGTCTGTATTTAAGAAAAAAAGAGAAATAGCCCTTTAAATGGTCATACATACCTTCGATAATCAATACACATCTCATGTCTTTGTAAAATTCCCTATGTTTTTCTGACATTTATGTACACATCATTTTTTGTGATGCTGTAACTTGAACAATTATTGTTTTCTGTCATATTTAAAAAATAATAATGTTTAAAAAAATGCTTTTTAATTGTATTATTTACACATTTTTTGTGGATTTCTTTTTCTAAAATTACGTCAAGGGAATTATAAAATAAACTGCATCACTTTCACATTTTAACACAGTAACGCATTATAATATACTGTTTAAAAAATGTTTTAAACAGTAATGTATGCATTTTGCATATGTAAAACAACTAGCCACCATTTTGAGAGGTGGTGACACACAACATTTAAAAATACATTGGTTCACATTCTAAAATGGAGGCCACCTGACCTTGCCATCAGGACATTTGTCATATGGTCGTTAGCATCATTTGACTGTGTAGTTGGTGCAAAGCTCCATGACGGAAACCACCATAGGCTAACTTGTATGACAGCAAGGTACAAAAGCCAATAACTGTGTCCATCTCAGTTGACAATCCCGTATGTTGTGTACATGTACATGGCCTTTTGAAAAAATTTCATGTTCACTTGCCTCCTAGCACTGCAGCCAACAACAACTCTTCCACTTTTTCTGCTGTTACTGACTTCTGGGAGCCATGATGCCAGTCAAAGTAGGTGGCAGGGACCCTAACGTCTCAGCAGATTAATTGGAACTGTTGTATAGCCAGGTTTATGGGAGCCCAAAGGTGTTCAAATGGAAAATATATTTCTAACTAACTTGTTTTTTTAACACAGGCTATTAAATTGACCCTTTTAGCTCCTGAGTGAAGTGTTGTGACTGGAAAGCAGTCAACTCAATAATTTGGCTGTGAACAAAATGCTGTTTAGAACATTTTCTAAATGTCTGCAAATTAAAATGAAAAGTTATCTAAATGAATAAAGTAACTTTTCATTTCAAGTTACTCACAGTTCAAGCTTTTCCATTTGCAAACTGCATGCCACCTGCTTCCAGTGGCCAGTAGACACTATGCCCTAGGTATAAGTGAAAAATACAGCTATATGTTGTAATGAGAGAAATGTAAAGTGCAGGAAAAAAAAGCTCAAGTTTTGAGTTTGTTTGAATTTTTTTCAAACTTTATATTTATCCCAATTTCAGAATAAGGAGTATCTGTATGTCTTATACATGTAATGCTGCCACATATGGGGAATGGTGTTTCCCGTGCTGGAGGTACATATGACACAGGCTCTCAGTCACCCATACAAATATGTCCCATTCCTACAGACACAAATGTTCATATGTCACCAAAAATGTGCCCCACTGATACACGTCAGCCCTTCCATATTGCCTTTGACCATAATATATGGCTCTAATCATAGTATCTGGTCCAAAAAATATTACTCATTGAGCCAATGAAGCTGGGCGTTTGGGTGTGTGCTAACTATGTGAAAGTTGTTTAGCCTTCAGTAGCTCACAATGATTTGTACTGAGATCAGAAGTAGCTCTCAGTACAGGAAGTGTTTCAGAACCCTGGCCTAGATGATGTTAGTGGCCTGGATTTAGAAAATGAGGACATGAAAAGTGATGAAGGTACTCAACATTAATGTTTTCAAGAAAAACATACATTTTTGAAAATAATCTATACTAATCATTTAGAAATGCTTGTGATAGAAGTTTCAAAATTGTGTTACAGTGATACAAACAAACCAAACCTCACAAAATATTTTTTCTTTCTTTTTTCATATCCATACAGGTCAACGTCCATCAGAAAAAGGCCAAATAGAAGGCCTTTGCCAAGAAGGCGTGGACCCTGGAGGTCTACAAGTGGTGCAGCATTCACTGTTACGAAAAGTGAGATGACCTAAAACGCTGGCCCCAAAAATCATCTGTAGTCCAGTTCGGCCAGTTCTCCCAACACGAAATGCACGTGCACATCACTCTGACCACACTTATGACCCGCATACTTGGGGTGGCCTAACTGGACCTTAATTGGCAGTTGAGAGCCCAACAGCAGCATTAAGGGGGAAAGCTATCTTTTGAGTTTTTATTGTTGTTATTTTTTTCTTACAGAAATAATTAATGGCATCAATAGAAAGGTTGACACACACCCAACGTACAAGAAGAGCTCTGGAAGGTGTATGTTTTGCACAAGGTGTATGATTATGTGTTTTGTGTATTGATTTGTGGTAAATGCTGCCACTAGATTCCTTATCACTACCAAATGACTGTTTTGAGCAGACACATGCCTGCCTAGGAAAAAAGAGATACCTGAATGTTGTCTGTATACGAGGGATAGTTCTACCAAACAGGCCACAATTTATGATTCTGGCAGAAGTGATGCTCCATCACAATTGTGAGGTGGCTATGTTGGGCCTAATACAGGTGACATACAGTACAATGCACTCAAGATACAGTGGTTGTGCCAAACTTCACGTTGATGAGTTGGTGTAAAGAGCAAACACTATTGAGCATTTAATCCAAAATCATTAAGAACAGGAGAACAATGACAACATTTGTTAGGGAAAACATTTGGGGGCTGATTTAATAAAAGTGGCACTGCAACCAGTACACCCCTTAGCAGCCCCCTACCGCCACAATGTGTGCGCCGTATTTAAAATACAGTGCTCCATGGCGCAGGGTAGGGGGCAATAGCATCAGAATTCCTGATGCTATTGATGTACTCTGTAGGAGTAGCGCCAAAATTCTGGCGCTACTCCTACAGACTAAATAGGGGCATATTGTATTCAATGGCATGCCCCCTTTTAACTCCTCCTCCAAGCAGGCTTTAAAAGTGTTGAAGAAAATGGCGCGAGGAAATCTCTTAAGTTGGCGCAGACATAATGTTGCGCAAGGGTTTACAAAGTGTCGCAATGCATGCATTGCAACACTTTGTAAATATGGCGCATGTAAAATGCCACTTTAGTGCCGCTTTAGCATTAAAAAAATGATGCTATTATGGCGCTAAGGTGGCGCTAGGGCATTTAAATAATGCCCTTAATAAATATGTTTTCAATGCAAAATTCAAGACAGTTCATGTTAACAGTTACAGATTGGCATGAAGCCTTACTCCTTCACAAATGTGCATATAAGTATGTCTGTTTCAACAAACATGAAGTTAGTAGGCAAATATAGTTAATTGAAACAGACAGGAATGTGTACACATTGGTGACAGAGTAACACATACCCAAAACAACATTTTTATGTCCTTTGCCATGTCAAGATAAAAATCAATATTGAAGCAAAGGAGTTACTGAAAGGGACTTTTGAAGATGAACAATGTACATGGTACAAAGGTTACTTACTAGGTAGTTATTTTCTGACATGAGTTCATTATTCAAACTACCAATCTATATCATTCAGAGGTGTTAAACAATTCCATAAAAAAGTGTTTTGGAGAAATTATCTAAAATAAAATGGGAGTTTTAATGCTAATTTACAAAACTGTGAGCAAATGGGTCCATAATATGTTCCTTACATGCAAGGAGCAATGGTAAAGTATACCTACGTTTTTCATCCTTGAAGCAGGTGAAATATTAAAATTAGGAAATGTTTTGCTCAAGAACCTGGTGATCATTCGTATTTGCACAGATATAATAAAAATGTTGTAAGTGTGTCTTTTCGGCATCTTTGGGAGTAAGCGAATGAGACATTGGCCACGAAGACGGGGAAGCAGCTTGTCCCTGTGTGTCGGGTAGACAAACATCAGACACAGTGGAATGGAGGATGAGGGTACCGGCACAGAGGCCACCAGCTTGATATCCTTTTCAGAGGCCTCCACAAGCGACCAATTTCTAGTTGTGACAGGACCCGTTCTATCTTCATCCTTGCACGCCACCCAGATTCTCATCTCCACTGCCCTTCTAGCTCTCTCTCCCAGTAGGCCAAACTCACCCACCCCCCTAAAGGGGCTGGGGTCTCCTTTGCCGCAGGCACCTCCTTCCATACTTGCCCCCCCTTCTGCACTCAGTGAACAGGCTATTGACCTCTTACGCAGAACCTCTGTAAGCCAGACAGTGATCGTGAATGGCATTTGGATGGTTGCATTCCTGAATACCATTCATAGTTCAGTGTCTGGCATGCAGAGACCGCTTGTAAAAATAGCCTCAGCACTGACTGCAGCCCCCCACTGTCCCAACCTTGTGCTCCTAGTCTGGTCCCTTCCTCATCCCAAATCTCAGTCCCCACCCCATCCCAAGCACACTCACTTTTTTGCATGCATGGACACAAGCAGCACACCCACACCCAAATAAACATACCAGGACACTGTTCCCACAGGTACCACACCCACCACCACAACCACAACACACACCACTACCACAACCACCATCACACCCGCAACCACCAGCATACCCAAAAGCAGCCCAACCACAACATCCATCTCAAAAGCACACTCATCCAAACACACACAGTCACACACACGCACCTACATGCAAAACTACACTTACCAAACCTACACAGTCACTTGAACACAAAACACATACAAAACCACACGGACCCAGACATACACCAGACACACATGCATCTAGAAAACATACAGACACATACACCACACCAACCACCTCAACAGCACAGTCATCCAAACAAACACATTCACCCAAAAGAACAACAACAACAACACTGTAGGAGACTGGCCTGGTGTGTGGTGGGTACCTAAGGTACACACACCTTATACCAGGTCCAGGTATCCTTATTAGTGTAGTGTAGTCAGTGTCTAGAAGCCAGGCTCTATAGAGGTAGCTGTGGATGAGGAGCCAAGGCTTATCTAGGAGAGATGCAAAGCTCATGCAATACCATTGTAGTCACAATTAGGACTTAAACATATGAAATAAACACTCAGTGGTATAAAAATAGAGGTACTTTATTTTGGTGACACAAATACCAAAAATGCCATAGAGGCTATACTCCCTTTGGAGGTAATTAATACACAAATTATATACACTAGTATGCAGGACTAAAACAGTTAGAAAACAGTACGATTCGTGAAAATCACAACAGATAATAATGGACCTAGGGGAGCACAAAGCATATACTAAAAAAGTGGAATGCGAGAGTCGGTCCCCCACCTAGAGTGGAGGGTGTATAGGGCATCTGGGAGTACTAGGAAAGCCCAAAAGTAAGTACCACGACACCCCCCCAGTGACCAGGAAAACAGGAGTAAAGCTCTGTAAATTCCACAGGACACCCACTTAGAAGAGAAGAAGAAGAATGCAAAGCCCAGAAGAGACTGCAAGACACCAACAGTGGATGCCTGGACAAGAGGACTTGTGGAAGAAGGGGACCAAGTCACACAAGCACAGCAGAGTCCAGTAAGGACAGGAGCCCCTACTCACCAGACTGAAGGTACAAGAGATGAGCCGACGGTGATGAAGGACAGTCAGTACTGCACCCAAGAAGATGGAGTCAAGTTCCTGGAGGATGCAGGTGATGTCCCACACCGGAAGGAGGATTGCAGTCAGGTGTGCATATTCGGTTTCCGCCAACAAGCCTTGGCACACACAAAATCACGGTTGGTGAAAAGTGGTGCTGCCGGGGACCAGGAAGGACAAGGTGGAGTCTACCCAGGAAGGGGAGTCAGAGGGGGCCCTCAGCGACACAGAGAGCCCACATAAGCACAGGCAGCACTCACAGGGGTCCCACAGGATGGGGACACAGAAGTCAAAGAAGGAGGACATGCAGCACTACAAAAAGGAGTCCCACGCCGCAGGAGAACAACTCAGGAAGCTGTGCATCACAGGATGGAGTGCTGGAGGCTGGAGCTTCAAGATGCCTGAAGGTCTCTTGGAGAGGATTCCAACAAGCCTTGGCAGCAGCAAATGATGCAGTACACAGGTGTACTGTCCTACGTTGAAAGGTAAGGGCTTACCTCCACCCACATTGGAAAGCTGGAAGAGAGAATCGTCGCGACCACTTCAGTCCACCACCCGTGGTGTAGGATTTATGGCTCAGCAGGAGAGGGGATCCACGCAGCCAGTCCTTGTTGCAGTTGGTGCGTGCAGATGCAGGGGAGTGACTCCTTCACCCCAAGGGAGGTTCCTTCTTCTTTCTTGTGCAAGTTGAAGACAGGCTGTCCTCAGAGGATGCTTGACCAGGAAAGGAGCCGTGGATACAATGTTGCAGGCAGAGTCTTGCTTCTTTGTTGCAGCTTGTTGGGTCCTGGAGGGTCCAGATGCAGTTTCTTCAGTCAGAAGTCAAAGTTGAGGTTGCAGAGGAATCATGCTGGAGTCTTGCAAACCGAATCTGAGGAACCACCCAAGAGACAGACCGTAAATAGCCCTGGAAGGGGGATTAGTCACTTAGCGGGGTGACCACCTATGAGAAGGGGGCCCTGATGTCACCTGCCTGCACTGGCCACTCAGATGCTACCAGAGTTCCCTGCCAACCTTGAATCCAAGATGGTGAAAACCCAGGGACCCTCTGGAAGAGCTCTGAGAACCACCCATGGGGTGGGGATAGACAGGGGAGTGGTCACTCACCTTTGCTTTGTCCAGTTTTGTGCCAGGGCAGGGACTGGGGGTCCCTGAACTGGTGTAGACTAGTTTATGCAAGGAGGGCACCAAATGTGCTCTTCAAAGCATTACCAGTGGCTTGGGGAGGCTACCCCTTACAACCCCATAACACCTATTTCCAAAGGGAGAGGGTGTAAAAACCCCTCTCCCAAAGGAAATCCTTTGTTCTGCCTCCCTGGGCTTGAGCTGCTCAAGCAGCAGGAGGGCAGAAACCTGTCTGTGAGGTGGCAGCAGCTTGGTCTGCCTGGAAAACCTCAGGCGGCTGTAATGGCAATACTGGAGGTCCTCTAAGGAGCCCCAGAGTGCATGGAATCATACAACCAATGTTTGCAAAAGCATTGGGGTATGATTCCAACATGTTTGATTCCAAACATGCCTATGTTCTGAGTTACCGTTATGTAGCTGGACATAGGTATTGACCTATGTCCAGTACACAAGTAAATTGGCGTCCCTGCACTCATGAAGTCCGGGAAAATGGGCCTAGAGTTCAGGGGGGCACCACTGCTATTTCAGGGGTGCCCTCACACACAGTCACATTGTACCCTGCCCCCTGGGCTAGAAGGCCTGCCATGGGGGTGACTTATAAGTAAACTGGTCCAGTGAAAAGTGGCAATGAAAGAGTGCTTGCGTGCGTGCTTGCAATGGCAGTCCTGCAGAACCCTTTGCTTGTGCTCCCTATGGGTGGCAAAATATTTTCTGCAGCCCATAGCAGCAGCAAAGGTAGGACTTGTACGATCAGGTTCACGGAAACAAGGGTAGTGGAATGCTGAAAAAATATAAGTTTCGATCTTTTATGCCTTCGAATCCACCAACTCAGGTGTGGAGGTTAAGCCGCCACAGATATGTCGGTGGCAAGGCACATCTTGATTGGCCTGGTGGTAAAACTGGCTGTGGATCCGCCACCAGCTGCTTATGCCTAGGGTGGCGTCAATACGGGTGTACAATTCTGTAGTCGACTTCAGTTCCCTGATGGATTTTTGTCTATGGGCACACCAGCATCTAAATAAAGCAGACAGTACACCTAGGCGGTGGATGGATTATCCAATGGAAAACAATGGTGGAACCAGATCTGCCAAGATATAAATGAGGCCCAAAGTTTTTTTATGTTTTTAAAATTCATATCTCCGAAACCTTCTCATAGATTTTGGTCATCAACGACTCTACAACTTCATAAAAATAACTATTTGTATGCATTTCTGTCATGTCTCCTTCTTGTTTGCTGACTTCCTTATTCCATTGTTTGGTGCTGTTGAATGCTTTACACATTGTTCCTCTGCAACGCCTTGCTGCTCAGTGCCATAGTTTTCAGAAGGGTTGAGCTAAAGGTTAAGTAAACAACTCAGTCTGGACCCAAGGAGATAAATGAGAGTGTATTACACGATAAGGCCCCCATGCCATCATATAGTACACCCATTTTGTTACAACAGTGCCTTTTACCCAGGATTTCTTGTACCCTTTCCTGGTATACTGCTCGAAGCCTGCCTGCAATGTAAGTATTTAATGAATACCAATAATGAAATGATGCAAATGTTGCAACAAAAAAAAAGCAGGCCACATGCGGTTAAAGAGAGCATGGTTTGAATATTCAACAAAAACTGGGAAAAGACAGGATTTTGAACTGGTGTCGAAAATTTTGCAGCTTATGTTTACTGTGTCATTTAATATTCAAGGCAAAAGAATAGTTACTGCTATAAATTATATTTGCAAATCGGAAGGCCATTAACAGATTTTCACAGAAAGAGCAATGAGGCTTGCAGATGTACCTTTGGTGCATTAGTTTCAATAACTGACAACACCATGCTAGATTATTGCAAGGGTCTGGCTGATTTGGAGAAATCTGTCTCTCATCCGATGAATATGGCAACAGAAGAATCCAAGGATATTGCATACCATAGATTGAATCCTGGGAACTGGATCGTAAACCAAGAGCACATGCAGAACGGGTGTTTGGATAATGGTTGAAGGGGTGCATATCAAATAATCCTGACTACAGACACAGCTTTGAAGTGTGCTGGTGTGCCTCAATGGATCCACACCGCTCACACAAAGAGAGTGAGAGTAGCGGAAGCAGTGGATGAGTCTGTTGGTGCAGAGCCATGCATGCAGATTCAATCGGAAAGTAAAGCTCAAGTTCTCAGCGGGAGTCTAAAGGATGGTGAAAAATGTGATTTTTTTTTAAAACAATTAAAACCGGTGAAGGGAACGAGCAAAAGCAAACTCAAAGGGTGAAGTTTCATGTTAGATGAAGAACCTTAAATTCCCGAAGTCGAGTTCCAAAACCACCCAAGATCAGAGTGAAGAGCTATAGCAGGGCAAAAGAAAAACCATGAGTGGCAACAAAAAGAAGTAGGGGGTCATTCTGACCCCGGCGGTCTAAGACCGCCGGGGCCAGGGTCGGCGGGAGCACCGCCGACAGGCCGGCGGTGCCCCGCAGGGCATTCTGACCGCGGCGGTTCGGCCGCGGTCAGAAGAGGCAAACCGGCGGTCTCCCGCCGGTTTACCGCTGCCCTTAGAATCCCCCATGGCGGCGCAGCTTGCTGCGCCGCCATGGGGGATTCTGACACCCCCTACCGCCATCCTGTTCCTGGCGGTTCGCCCGCCAGGAACAGGATGGCGGTAGGGGGTGCCGCGGGGCCCCTGGGGGCCCCTGCCGTGCCCATGCCAATGGCATGGGCATGGCAGGGGCCCCCGTAAGAGGGCCCCGCAAAGTATTTCAGTGTCTGCTAAGCAGACACTGAAATACGCGACGGGTGCAACTGCACCCGTCGCACCCCTGCAACTCTGCCGGCTCAATTCTGAGCCGGCGTCCTCGTTGCAGGGGCATTTCCTCTGGGCCGGCGGGCGCTCTTTTGGAGAGCGCCCGCCGGCCCAGAGGAAATGTCTAAATGGCCGCCGCGGTCTTTTGACCGTGGTGCGGTCATTCAGCGGCGGTACCTTGGCGGACGGCCTCCGCCGTCCGCCAGGGTCATAATCAGGCCCGTAGTCTCTGATCAAAGAGGTTGCAATTAACGATTGAATTTACAAAGACCCCCAAAGGAAAGATGAAGGGCCACATGTATGAAATTCAGGTTTTGCGACTCGCAATTTCGAAGTCGCAAAACCTGATGTACAACAGTGTCAATGACACTTTGCGATTCCCAATGGGGTCGCAAATGACCTACCTCGTGAATATTCATGAGGTAGGTCACAATTTGCGACCCCATTGGGAATGGCTGCCCTCACAGGGATGGTAAACTGCTGGTGACTGCTTTTAAATAAAGTATTTTTTTAAATGTAGCCCGTTTTCCTTAAAAGAAAAAGAGATGCATTTCAAAATCAAAAATGAAAAGTTTTCTTTTAATTTTTTCAGAGCAGCCAGTGTTTGTGTGACCACTGCCTGCTCTGAAAAAATATTTTCGCTGCCATTCACAAAGGGGAAGGGGTCCCATGGGGACCCCTTCCCGTTTGCGAATGGGTTAGCACCAGTTTGAAACTGGTGCTGACTGTGATTGTTTTAAGACCGCATTCGCTGTCACAAAACAAACATACATACCATCTGCATTCGGTATTAGGAAGGGACGCCCTTGTCATGCCCCTTCCTAATACCGAATCGCAAAACCCAAACTGTGATTCGGTAACAAGTTACTGAATCGCAGTTTGGGCTTTGTACATCCCAAATAGCATTTTTCAAGTCGCAAATGACCAAATTAGCCATTTGCAACTTGAAAAATTCTTCGTACATCTGGCCCGAAGTTCACTGTGAACAGAAAAGACAAAGCTGATAAAGGTTCAAGTTCAAGTTTGAGTTCAAGTCTAAGCTCCAGTCAAAGTTCTTTGGACAGTAAAGAAACTGAGACAAAGACTGTTGCTGCATCAGAAGGAGTTGAGGAAGATATTGTGAACAATGATAAAAGGCAAAAGGCTGAGAGACAAAGAGATTCTGAAATAAGTGGATGTGAATCACTGATTGTCAAAAGATCAATAAGAAAGAGAGTTCCAAAACAAAAATATGCCTCGCCTAAATGGATGAACTTCGATACAGTTTCATTTGAAACTTTGTTTGGTGAATATTCATTGGTGAATCATTGCCAGGAGTATGAGAGTGGATCAGAGACTGTGTTTGAATGAGAAGAAGAGCTACTTTGACTTGAATAGAGAGACTTTTTGAAATAAAACTTTTGAGCGTGCTGTTGAACAAAGAGAATTAAATCTCAAATTGATGTTTGAAATAGACTTTTAAACCAACTCTTGTTTTAATAAAATAAGAATAACAATATTATTGTTAAAGAATTTTTTTGCTGATTTTGGATTTTTACTACAATAATAGTTTTTGTCTGAATACAAGAATGAATACAGCAAATGCTGTATAATTATTGGGTTACTATCAATTATAATAATATTAGTAGTTTTAGTGGGAATGTTGTTATGCTTAGAGACCCCTGTGGCATATGCTTCAAATTGTGTTCATAATGTTAATGCTGAGAATACTACCAAAAGAGATGAGTTAATACACGATGTACCAATGCGTAGAGAACATTTAGGGCCTCATTACGAGTTTGGCGGTCTGTTGACCGCCATGGTGGTGTTGGCGGTTCAAACGCTGTTGGGTTGGCTGTTGGACCACCGTATTATGAGTCATGCAGGCCTATGGAGCAAAGACCACTGCGGTTCCATAGGCACTGCCAAGCAGCACAGGCCACCAGTGGCACAAACAGGCTGACACTTTATGAGGTTGCACACCGCCAATGTGACTGTGGTGGTCCAACCACCATGCCTCGGTAGGAGGAAACAGAGTGTATAAAGGGAGATACTCACCTGAAGTCAGCTTTACACGTCTGGTGCCTTCATGGAGCCCATCACACACATCCTGCGACTTCTGCTGCTCATTAAGAGTGCTCAAAATCCACACCGCCATGGATGCAACCAACTATTAGTACACACACCTACAACAGATTGTTGCGCCATCAGCCACATCATTTGGGGGTCACGCTGCGGCCACCAAGTACATGTGTCATTATGTCTCAGGTTAGAATCATACACAAAGAAGGACACATTCACAGTCACAAAATGCCCCTTTTGGGAAGGTAACTCACACTCCACTGCAACACTACACAAAAACACACGTCTGCTCATCTCCAGCTCAGGGACAGTGAAGTGTACACAACCTTGTGTTACACAACACCAACAGCTCAGCAACATCACCTCTACAAATGCAACTCACTCAATCACATTGCACACATGCCATGAACTGTGGTCACATTCAACACACTTATGTATGGATTTGGCATGGAACACAAATACCACTCCCATTAAACAGCCCTGAAAAGGATACGCACACCACCCACATTGCAACACAATGGAAGGACAATTGGATGCACAATAGACAAAGAGACAAATATCCAAACTCACTATGCAAACAGTACCTGCACAATAGGGATGGGGGCATCAGAAGCACTCGGGGTAGGATGCTGCACTGCACACACATCTCTTTGCACATGCCCCTTAAACAACAATTGCACAGGAACTGGCCCCTCAAGTATCTATTGGACAAATAATACTAGAGTTAAGTGACATGCCAATCTGCACAATATATAAGTGCAAGTCAACAAAGCAAATACAACCCCAACTGCATTGGACAAACATCAACATGAAGTAGCTGCAAGGAACACAAAGCAAAAAGGTCACATGCACAGACAAATACAGACAAAGGTAGCACAATTGACACATTCTGTGTCTACACAAACTAAACTCAAGCTACCACACATTAGATGAATCTATAATGCATATCAGAGGGACAAGTCTAACACCATACATGCTCACATTGGACATTACAAGATGAAATACTTACCATACTAAACAGAACACAATGCTATGACACCACAATTGCATTAACATCCACATAGCCATACAGCCAACATCCACCTTTGTCTTGGATGACACCAGCACTGCCCACAAAGTCAAATACTGCAAGCAACAGCAAATTGATCAGCAAGCAGGCTCAAACATACACAGATGTAGGTAGACAACACAAGTTACTTAGGAACAACATAAAGGTAGAAAAGGAATTGCAGGACAAATGTGTACCCAACAAAACAACTGTTTGGGTTTATTCATAAACAAATGTAAATTGTCCAAATCCATTGGCCAGTCCAAATGCAGTTGTCCATGCACATCACTGTGCTCTCACTTGACACCTTTACTGCCAGGGTACCTTCACAGGAAGGGGCTCGCAGGCACATCAGGGATCATTCTTGTGGCAAGGGTCCATTTGGGATGGAGGTTGGGTTTGGGAGGAGTGGACTGCTTCTTAATAGGGGTGGGCTTCTTCTTGGGGGAGGGGTAGAGGTACTTGCAGGGGGGTCAGGTGTGACAAGGGAGGACTTTGAGGCAGAAGTGATGGGTTGGGAGGTGGATGGGGGCCTCTTGGGTTTGGGACAGTGTAGAGGGAAAAGACAAGCTCAAAGAAAAAATCTGTCTTAGGAACATGGGGACAGTCATCTGAAGGGGTAGGGATTTGGAGTTGAGGGAGTAGTTGTCTGCTATGCCAGTGTTGATGTCTTGAGTGTGTGCATGTGTGAGGTATGATTATGTTTGGGTGGTGTCTGTTGCCTGTGTGAGTGTGGGTGTCCACATATCTTTGGGGATTGAGAGTTAGAGGTGCTGGGGGATGGAGTGGTGGATGTCTGTGTGTCTATTGAGGTGATGTCTGCGGGTATTCTTGTAGTGGTGGATATGTGTGTGTGTCTATTGGGGTGGTATCTGCAGGTATGGTGGTTGTGGTGGATGTCTGTGTGTCTGTTGAGTGGTGTTTGTTGGGTGGTGTATGTTGGTATTGTGGGTGTGGTGGTCACTGACTGTTGTGGTGGTATGCTTGATGTGGTGTTTGGTACTGCGTTTTTTTTTGTGGGGTACCTGGGGAAGTGGTGGCTGATTTTGCTGGTGTGTTTTGTGCTGTTTGTGTTTATGTGTGCTGCTCTTGTGTGTTGAGGTGAGAGCGTGCAGATTGGTCTGTGGGCTTGGGATAGGTAGAGGAATAGGGGATTTGAATTAGGAAGAGGTAGGTGGAGGGGTGAATGGCTGCCATCAATGAGGAGGCCAGAGCCTGAAAAGATCTTTGTAGGTCAGACATTGCACTATTAATGCCTTCCAGAAATGTATTTGTCTGCTGCAGTTGGTGAAAAACCCGAGGATGGCATTCACAATGTGTATCTGACCCACAAAGATACTCCTCATGAGGTCAATAGCCTCCTCACTGAGGGAAGCAGGGGTAAGAAGGGCTTGAGCTGAGGTGCCTGCGACGAAGAAGACACCCACCCTCTTGGGTGAGCAGGCATGGCCAACTGGGTAAAGGAGTGACAGGGAGGGTGGCGATAGAACTAGGGGTGGCAGACAAAGATGGTACAGGGGTACATCCGAATGGGTCCGCCACCACTAGGGAATGGACACTGGGGGAAGAATCCGATGATCATGAGGATACGGCTCCCCCATGGCACATCCCATTCTGTCCAGTCCACTAGGTTCCTCTGTGTCTGTGGCATCTGGACCCTAGGTCCTGTGGACAGGTGCTTCCGCAGTCGCCTGTGCCCCATTTCTTTTGCTTTCCTGGCCTGATGCTGCAAATGCAAAAAGAAATAGGGTCATCACATATCCATAACACTGTTTGAACAACAGTTGTGATTAGCAAACATTACCATGATGTCAAGTAGTTTCCAGCACCAAACTCCACCTAAGTGGCCCATAAATGTACCATACCATATGCATGCATGCCATCTAAACTGTCAACAGTTGCCCACAGAAAATCAGGATCTTAGACAACAATTGTATGGCTGAAGTTGTGCAATTGCAGTAACCATGGAACAAGTAGGAGACATAGGCCCTCATTACAACATTGGCGGTAAAAGCCGCTTACCGCCGTGCAGAAGACCGCCAACACACCGCGGCGGCTGCGGAATTCCGCCACAGCTATTATGACCCACAGTTCGGAATCCGCCAAAATTCAGACACCCACACAAGTCCGCCGCACCAAAGGTCAGTGATAAACTGGCGATAACAAAACCTCCACCATCACGCCAACAGAAATACGCCCACACTATCATGACACACGAATCCACGCGGCGGTCTTTCAACCGCGGTATTACATTGGCGGTACACACCACCGCGCTCAAAACACACACACATTTACAAAACACAACCACATTGGACAATTCCAAATACACACACCTGATACACATACACACACCACTCCCACACACCCAATACAATATAAAACACACACCCACATCACCCACAAACCCCTACTACCAAAAATTCCGAAAGAAGGCCAGAGAGAGACAGCACCAGCAAGAACAACAGCATCCACAGGCACACAACACCATCACCCACAGAACTTCCACGCACCTCACACAACACACCACTACATATCAGCACACTTATCACCACACACTCCACCCCACACATCACCTACACCACCCCATGGCACGGCAAAGACACCCCAGGTTCTCAGAGGAGGAGCTCAGGGTCATGGTGGAGGAAATCGTGCAGGTAGAGCCACAGCTATTCGGATCACAGGTGCAGCACATCTCCATTGCAAGGAAGATGGAGGTATGGCGAAGAATCGTGGACAGGGTCAACACAGTGGGACAGCACCCAAGAAATCAGGAGGACATCAGGAAGAGGTGGAACGACCTACGGGGGAAGGTGCGTTCCGTGGTCTCAAGACACCACCTGGCGGTTCAGCTGTCTGGCGGCGGACCCCCACCTCCTCCCCCACAACTAACAACATGGGAGGAGCAGGTCTTGGCGATTCTGCATCCTGAGGGCCTCGCAGGAGTAGGTGGAGGAATGGACTCTGGTAAGTCAAACCTTAACTATTACATCCCTCACCCTACCTGCATGCCAGCACATACCCCCACCCTCACCCCATCACTCTAACTCCTCACAAATGTCCCTACATCACAAACCACACATCCTAACACCAAGCCCTGCATGCAACAACAAAGCATGGACACTCATCACCAAAGCATGCCCACTGCTCATACCCATACAACCCCCTAAACCATCATCACACAAGGTCCCACACAGGAATGCTAGCACTGGTGTACACGGTCACCCACCCAATGCACACCATGGCACACACAGATGTAATAACCATCCTTTTATACCCCTGCAGGACCCCTACCCAACGTCACCACACAGGAGGGTCCACACATGTCCACACCACCAACAGAAGAGGCCCACAGTGATGACAGCAGCTCTGTCCAACTGGATCTAGATGACCAGCCCGGACCATCGGGGACCTCTGGACAGTCGGTTCCCCTGACCCAGTCACAGGCCACTACAGACCTTCCCCCCTCTGGAAACACCAGCACAGCACCCACCAAGCGGGCCCAAACCTCCGTCCCCAGGACACGTCAATCAGCAGTGTGTCCACCACTACAGGGAACCCAGGCTAACCCACCACCCCAACAACAACAGGGACCTGGGGGCAGTGGCAGTGGGCACACGGTCCAGGGGACGGAGGCCCAGGAACACCGGGGAACTGGGAGGGCTGCTGTGCGACAGGGGGCGGACAGGCCAAGGGAACCCACTCTCCACGAGGCCCTCTCCAACATCATGGGAGCCTACCAGCACTCCCAGGAGACGATGGCAACGGTACTGGCCAAGTTTCAGGAGACCCAGCACCTGCAGGAGGAACAGTATATGGGCTTCAGGGAGGAACTCAGAACCATCAGCTCCACCCTGGGCACCATCGTAGGGGTGCTGAAGGAACTCGTGAATACCGGGAGGGACACTGTGGCACTACAAGGGGCCCCTGACACTAGCATGGATGATGAACTGCCCACCACCTCCGCCGGCGCTAGTGGACATGACGCCCGCCACAGGACCACCACACCAGCACCCCACCCCCTGCAGAGGGAGAACCACCCCGCAAACGGTCCCTGAGATCCAGGACAAAGACAGAGCACGATGCCAAGACCTCCGCCAAGAAATGAGACCACCCTGATTGAATTCCTACTGTCCCACCTTTCACCCTGTCCATACTGAAACTGCCCCAGCTCCACTTCCTATGCCCATATGGGCAATGCACCTGTGAGACTAATAGACTGGAATCTGCCATGGACATTCCTCCGCCATCACCCCTCACCATTTTACTACCCCCTCCAATATTGAGCACTTAAATAAACACCCTTAAATCACTGTCTGTGATTTCGAAATAGTGTATTAGCAATTACAGTGACAAAATGCTCTTACAATTGTAATGTCAACATACCTATGTCACACAGCTCTAGTCCATGAGGAATCTAAGCAGATGTCACACAGTGGGACCCACATCTGTGAAATCGTAAAGGAAAGTGACAACTCAGTGCCAACACACTGGGTGAAAAGGACAGACAGTAGAGAGGTAGTAGTGTAAAAGTACATGTAGTAGGCAGGTCTGTACTCTTACCTGTGTCTCACTGGAAATGTTGCTGGATCACTGAGTCCCTGTTGTTCATGTCTTCTTCCTCTGCTTCCTCGTCTTCACTGTCCACAGGCTCCACAGCTGCCACAACACCGCCATCTGGACCATCCTCCTGCAGAAAAGGCACCTGTTGTCGCAAAGCCAAGTTGTGAAGCATACAGCAGGCCACGATGATCTGGCACACCTTCTTTGGTGGGTAGAATAGGGATACACCTGTCCTATGGAGGCACTGGAACCTGTCCTTCAGGAGGCCGAAGGTCCGCTTGATCAAACTCCCAGTTCACCCATGGGCCTCATTGTAGCGTTCCTCTGCCCTTGTCCTGGGATTCCTCACTGGGGTCAGTAGCCATGACAGGTTGGGGGTAACCAGAGTCACCTGCAAATAGCGAGGGACAACTGTTAGACACGTACTAACTTGTAGGGATATCCCCAGACCCAGACAACCATTCCCACTGTCTTACTCCCAGGTGCTCACCTAATAGCCACACACAGTGCCTCTGGAGTTGCCCCATCACATAAGGGATGCTGCCATTCCGCAGGATGTAGGCGTCATGCTCTGAGCCAGGGAACATGGCATTCACATGGGAGATGTACTGGTCGGCCAAACATACCATCTGTACATTCATTGAATGACAACTCTTCCTGTTTCTGTACACCTGTTCACTCCTGTGGTGGAGGACCAAAGCCACATGGGTCCCATCAATGGCACCTATGGTGTTGGGGATATGTCCAAGGGCATAGAAATCACCTTTCACTGTAGGCACATCCTCCACCTGAGGGAAAACGATGTAGCTCTGCATGTGTTTCAGAAGGGCAGACAACACTCTGGACAACACGTTGAAAAACATAGACTGGGACATCCCTGATGCTATGGCCACTGTTGTTTGAAATGACCCACTTGCAAGGAAATGGAGCACTGACAGCACCTGCACTTGAGGGGGGATTCCTGTGGGATGGCGGATTGCTGACATCAGGTCTGGCTCCAACTGGGTACACAGTTCCTGGATTGTGGCACGGTCAAGCCTGTATGTGATAATCACATGTCGCTCTTCCATTGTAGACAGGTCCACCAACGTTCGGTACACCAGAGGATGCCGCTATCTCCTCACATGTCCCAGCGGACTGTGCCTATGAAGGACAACAGCGAGCACAGAGTCAAACAACTCAGAAGTACGTACCCACAGTTTACACAGAACACCATTCATACACAAAAGGTGGCCTGTATGTGTGTTGAGTCTAGGCCTAGGTATGTGTGACGCAGTTGAAAACTAATCCATGTGGGCCTCTGAAACGGCGGCTGCCTGACCTGTAAAGTGGGACAATGGGATGTGAGGTAACTGCGCTGGCGTTGTACACCGTCACGGTAGGCGGTCGAAGACCGCTGCGCTATGCTGCATTGGTTAGCATTGGACCCTATGGGTCCCAGGAGCCAACGACGATGTACGCCGGCGGTGACGGTATGCCATTTTCTATCTGTTCAATCACTCGATACCTGATCTTCGACAGGAGAGGACCTACACTGCAAGTGCTGCTGTGACCTCCGTCTGCAAGAGACAATGGCTCGAGTTTCTGGGAAAGGGCACCTGCCTTCACATTGGGAGGAGTTGGAGAAACTCGTGGATGGGGCCCTCCCCCAGTACATGCTACTGTACGGTCCTCCAGACAAACAGGTAAGTACACTGGGAGCATGCTGTATGGGCTATGCCTGTGTGGAGAGGGCTGGATGTAAGAAGGAAGGGGGGAGAGTGCGGCGTGCATGAAACGACGGTGAATGCATGTGCCACATGGCAAGGGTAGGGATGAGGGCCAATCACTTTGACGGTGCAGTTAGTAATAACGTACTCTTCCCCCTGTACATTTCATGTAGGTCAGCGCCCACCAGAAAAAACATATTTGGCGTGCCATCGCCAAGGACGTCCGAACCCTGGGGGTCTACCACAGACGGAGCACCCACTGCCGGAAAAGATGGGAGGACATTCGCCGCTGGAGCAAGAAGACGGCAGAGGCTCAGCTGGGGATGGCCTCCCAACGTGGGAGGGGTGCCCGTCGCACCATGACCCTCCTGATGTTCAGGATCCTGGCGGTGGCCTACCCGGAGTTGGATGGGCGCTTGAGGGCATCACAGCAGACACAAGGGGGTGAGTACACTCTCATTCTGCTGACTTTGCGCGCAGTGGAGGGGTCTGGGTGTAGGAGGTGGGCTGTGGGTTTCCCTAGGCCAGGGTGAGTTTCGTAGGCAAGGTCCCTCCGTAAGGCAGGCCATGTGGCACCCCACCCCACCTCTGTAGAGTGCCAAGTACACCTAGTCATGCCCCTGTGTCATCTATGTGTGCAGATGTCGTCCACAGCCTTGTAGGGCATTTCCCAGGAATTGAACAGTGGAGCCCAAGAGCGCGGCGTAGTGCAGGGGGCTTCTGTGTCTGTCGTGTCCGCCAACAGTAGCGGTAATGCATGCACTCAACATGTCTTTCTTCTGTTGTCCCCCCCTTTTTTGTGGTCTCCCTGTTCTTGTGTGCATTACCATCATCAGAAGGAGGAGCAGTGGCACCGGAGCACCAGGGGGCTGCATCCCACATGGCCATGGAGGGCCACACTATGGAATAGGACTTCACCAGTGGGAGGGCGAGGGGAGCTCCACGGCGGGGACAGGAGCTGAGACCAGTGACACGGACTCGTCCTCTGATGGGAGCTCCCTTGTGGTGGTGGCAACATCTGTGCCCACCTCCCATCTACAGGTACAGCCACCACCCTTCTTCCAGTACTGCCCTCCCAGCAGCCCCTCAGCCTTTGCCCCGTGCCCGCTCACGCGGGAGGGTGGGCATCACCTTCGCCCCAGGCACCTCAGGCCCTGCCCCAGTCACCCCTGCTGCCCTCAGTGAGGAGGCCATTGACCTCCTCAGGTCCCTCACTGTTGGGCAGTCTACCATTTTGAATGCCATCCAGGGTGTAGAAAGGCAGTTGCAACAAACAAATGCATTCCTGGAGGGTATTCATTCTGGTCAGGCGGCCCTTCAGCGAGCTTTTCAGACTCTGGCCTCAGCACTGATGGCAGCCATTGTCCCTGTGTCTAGCCTCCCCCCTCCAACTTCCTCCACCCCGACCCAATCCCCTGTACCTCAGCCTATCCCAAGCACACCTTCAGACCAGCATGCACACACGCCAACACACAAGGGAAGCTCAGGCAGACATAAGCACCACACATCCCACAGGCACTCACGCAAGCATCACACACATGCAGACACCCCAAAATCCACTGCCTCCACTGTGTCCCCCTCCTCCTCGTCTCCCTCCTCCCTCCCAGTCTCGTCTCCACTCACACCTGCATGCACTACATCAACAGCCACTACTGCCATCACCAGCACACACACCACCACACCCCGCTCACGTGCAGTCACCACCCCCACTACCATTCACACGTACCCTGTGTCCTCTCCCAGTGTGTCTGTGACGCCCCCTCCCAAGATACACAAACGCAGGCACCCACCCACCCAACAGCCATCCACCTCACGACAGCCTCCAGCACATGCACCTTCACCCAAAGTCAGCAAACGTACACCTCCTACAACCACAACCTCTTCCTCCACTCCCAAACCCCCTCCAGCTACCCGTCCCAGGGTCTCCAAAAAACTTTTCCTGTCCAACCTTGACCTCTTTCCCACACCTCCCCAACCCCGTCCGTATCCTCAGTCCCAAACTAGCACCTCAGCCACAACATCTCCGGGACCAGGGGTGCCTGTAGTCACCGGAATCTGGAGTGCAGCGGCCACCAGGGCAGCCAGTGTGGCACGGAGCCACAGCACAGACAGTCCCCCACCTGTGAAGCATCAAAGGTTGGCCATTGCCCGGCGGGAGAGGTGGAAGACTCCAGCCACCAAAGCCGCTCCCAGGGGTCCCGGTGGGAGAGTGGAGTCAGCTGCGACACCTACCAAGGTGGGGAAGAGACACAAGATACCGGGAAAGTCTGGGAAGAGCAGCACGGCGGAGGAGACCGCCATCATCCCCACTGCCCAGGAGGCCACAGCCGTCATCCCCGCAGTATGGCGGAGGAGACCGCCATCATCCCCGCTGCCCAGGAGGCCTCAGCCGTCATCCCCGCTGCCTAGGAGACCACAGCCGTCATCCCCGCTGCCCAGGAGGCCACAGCCATCATCCCCGCTGGCCAGGAGGCCACAGCCATCATCCCCGCTGCCCAGGAGGCCACCCCCATCATCCCCGCTGGGCCAGAGAGGACCGCCAGCACAAGCCCCGCTGGGCTAGAGAGGACTGCCAGCACAAGCCCCGCTGGGACAGAGAGGACCGCCAGCACAAGCCCCGCTGGGCTAGAGAGGACCGCCAGCACATGCCCCGCTGGGCCAGAGAGGACCGCCAGCACAAGCCCCGCTGGGCTAGAGAGGACCGCCAGCACAAGCCCCGCTGGGCCAGAGAGGACCGCCAGCACCAGCCCAGCTGGGCTAGAGAGGACCGCCAGCACAAGCCCAGCTGCGACAGAGAGGACCGCCAGCACCTGAGTCCCTGCAAAGGAGTCCGCCGCTCCAAGCACCGCTGAACAGGGCACCGCCGCCTCAAGCACCACTGAACAGGGCACCGCCGCCTCAAGCACCGCATAACATGGCACCGCCGCCTCAAGCACCGCTGAACAGGGCACCGCCGCTCCAAGCACCGCTGAAAAGGGCACCGCAGCTCCAAGCACCGCTGAACAGGGCACCGCCGCCTCAAGCTCCGCTAAACAGGGCACAGCCACTCCAAGCACTGCTGAAAAGGGCACCTCCGCTCCAAGCACCGCTGAACAGGGCACTGCCGCCTCAAGCACCCCTAAACAGGGCACCGCCGCTCCAAGCACCACTGAACAGGGCACCGCCGCCTCAAGCACCGCTGAACAGGGCACCGCCGCTCCAAGCACCGCTGAAAAGGGCACCGCCGCCTCAAGCACAGCTGAACAGGGCACCGCCGCCTCAACACCGCTGAACAGGGCACCGCCGCTCCAAGCACCGCTGAACAGGGCACCGCCGCTCCAAGCACCACTGAACAGGGCACCGCCGCTCTAAGCACCGCTGAACAGGGCACCGCCGCCTCAAGCACCGCTGGCCCATGAGCGCCAAGGGCACTGATGCTACTGAGTCCGTCACGGGCAGGATGAAGCACTCTGGGCACAAAGCCCCCTCCAGAACCAGTGGAGAGATACATCCACTACCTCTGTCCTTAGCAGGATGAAGTACTCTGGGCACAATGCCTCCTCCAGAACCAGTGGAGACTGTTATCCACTTGAGAGACTGTGGCTTTGCACTCCCCAGGATTGAACAGTGGGCAACCCACCCACTGTAGAGACTTGAGAGACTGTGGCTTTGCACTCCCCAGCATTGAACAGTGGGCATGTGGCCCTCTCATGGATTTGGCGTCGTGCACTCAACCGGCTGAGGTGCCCCCCTTTCCCTCCCCCTGAGGTGCCTGTTTTCTTGCTCTCTGATGCCCCTGCAGTGTTCTCTTCCTCATGGTCGGGATCTTGTGTGGGCCTCGCCCATACCGTGTGGGCCCAGTGTTCCACTGACTTAATTGGAGCACTACCTGGACTACTACTGTATGCTTGGTGTATATTTTGTTTATGGTGTATATATATATTTTTGCCTACTTGATTTTAATATATTACAATGGCTCCACTAATTTCCTTTTGTCTTTGCATTCTTCTGGGGGGGTTGAGGGGTGTGACTATCATGTATTAATATGTATTAGAGTGTGTGTTGTAGTGGGTGAGGGTGGAGGTGGGGGTGTTGCGTGTGTGTGTCCCTGTTTTTTGCCTCCCCTGTGTCGTAGGTGCAGTACTCACCGTGGTCTTCGCCGCCGGCGTTCATGCTCCTGGTAGAGGAGCAGGAAGACTATCGCAGGGAGGATTTGGAGTTCTGGCTCCATGGTGTCCTAGTTCCTCGTGAGGTGTGTAGAGGTGAGCGTTTTCCCTTCGGAATCCTGTTTCCGCCGTGTTTTTATCTGCAGTGAATCCTCCCTGGAAAAGGTGGCGGATTGGCCTGTTGTGATACTGTGGGCGGTACTTTGTCTTCCGCCTGTCTGTTGGCGGTGACCGCCAAGCTGTTTGTTTGTACCGCCGTGGCGCTCGGAGTGTTAAAGTGGCTGTCTTTGTTGGCGGTTTCCGCCATGGTCGTAATTTCAAATTTTTTACTGCCGGCCTGTTGGCGGTCTTACCGCCGCTTTAACACCGACCACCAGGGTTGTAATGAGGGCCATGATTTCCTAATAGTTTGAGGGGTCCTAGTGTGGACCTTAGGCGAGGCTGAGATGACTGGTTTTATTGCATGGCTAGGAGGTAACAGGAATGGTATTCATTACCCCTTCGAGATTCTGATCCTCCCTTTTGGGACTGAGTTTCACACACCTCTTTTTGGCTTTACATCACATTGATAAGCATCTGGGAGATATATTTGGTAAATGGCGAGTGCCCCTGGAGACTTTCCCGAGTATTTGAGAAAAAAATATTTATACAAAAAAACCTTCTTTCCCATGGCATCAGAATGGGTGCGCACAAAAGAATTAGAAGTATATTTATGACTGTGGCTTAAATCAAATTGGGTGGACATCAAGGATGAATTAGCCTGCCAGCTGGTTTTACGACACGCTCACTAGGACGTGTAGAAAGAGGATGAACAAAGTGCTTCCAATATGGTGGACACGTTGCGGTACTGTAGGAATAGAGCAGTCTAGTTGTTGGTAGGATAGATACGATCACCTGACTGTGGGTGTAAGGGAATAAGAACAGAAGCAACAAACGGCAACATGACCTACACGGAGTAGCGGTAGGCTGATGGGCGGCACCGGTACATTGATGAGGTGAGCGGGGAGAAGAGGTGCAGGCATTTCAACTGTAGGAGTCAATACAATGAAGGGGGTGAGGAATCACGTAGAGAGGAATGTGTGTACATTTACCTGTATTTATATTTAGTGTGTGACTACAGGGAGGTGCTCCCACCGGACTCCAGTTCTAGAGATAGATAATGATAACTCGGTGAGTGTAGACTTTTACACATATCGAACATTCTGTTACTGACGTCACAATTCTGGGTGATGGGATTGTGAAGGATGTCATTGCACAAAATTTGCGTAAATAACGCTTGATTTTAAAAATAACTGAGCAAGGAGTGCATGCATTTAGATGGAGCTAAGGGCACAGAGGTATATATATAATGGTATGAGAGAACAGGAGGCAAGGTGTGGACTGAGCGGGCTCTGTACAATAAGGTTTAAATGTGTGTCTTTATGTTTCTTCATAGGCATTCCTGAGAGTGTGCACTAAAAGACAGGGGCACAAGTGTACCCAGCGGCATATTTGGCCACAATCTGAATACACTACAGGTAGGGTATGAAACATGAATTGAAAGGGATCGATGGTCCTGAGGAAGGCTGAGTGACCCTTATGGGCGATGGAAACGGACAAAACATGTTGACCTTTAAATGGCTATGACCTTTGTATGGCTATTTGGGGTGTAGTGGTGATATTATCCCCATTTCACCACCTTTTTTCAATGTTCTTTTATCCTATCCGGGGAACCTTGAAACAAAGATTGAGTATGGTACCACCTGAGATATTTTTAACTATGTGAATGAGGGGTTTGTGAGTGTTTGATCCCCGTTTGTTGGTCTTTGTTATTTGTTTCCCCTCTCTCTTGCTCCATTCCTTACGTTGGCTCGCATGGGAATGTGTTAATATCGCCCTATGATGAAGCATGCCACTATTAGTGGGTGAGGGCAGTTTTCCTTAAACTAATATGTTGCATCTCTAGCCGGGGGGACTACGTTGGGGGTCTCCACTTCTTATCCTTGTCCTCTGTGTGTGAGTGAGTATTAGGACCTACATGACAAGACAGGATAAGGATGTCTGTGCAGTACAAAACCCTTTATTGTAGGTGTTACGCAGTTTATAAAGTCCAATGCAGCATTCCAGGCCACCACATTGCAGATGTCTGACCTACTCCACTGGACATTAGGAAACGCTTGCAACGGCCGCCGGAAGTTGTCATGGTGATAGGCGTTTGCAATTAAGGCAGACACAGCCATATGCTAAGGCTGTTGCTAGTGGCCGTCACAGCGCAATGGCTGTGTCTGCTAGTGGTGACAACCGTGTACATCACTGATGTGACCGCCATGTTCCAGCAGATTCACTCACTTGACTCCTGACACTGCTGCCAGCAGCACCTTCATGACCTGAGCTGCTGTGTGCCACCTCTGGGAGCATTCAAGCAATATCCAGCAGGTGATAGGGCCGCTGCCTTCACCCCAAAGGAGCTGGAGAGGCTAGTTAATGAGGTCCTACCCCTGTGTGGACAGCTTTATGGTTCACCAGAGGAGCAGGTAAGTACCTCATGTGCACACTTTTCTCTGTATTTAACCACCTTTTCCTCCTCACAGGATAGAATGTGCAATGCAAGTTAGACTTCTAGTGTGTCTGTTGTTCCAGGCTGTGTGGCATCAATGGGATGGGCAATGGGCAGGCATTGGTGGCCAGTGCCATATTTAAGTTCAGTCACATTGTGTTGTGTGAGGTTTTTGGGGTCCTAGATCATCCTTGGGTTGGATGCACATAACTAAGTATGGAGACATTACTGCCACCCACTGTCATCTCTTTCCTCATGATTTTTGTACATGTCAGACAACATGTATGTGAATGACAGCATGAGCTGTGGATGCATGTTGCATGATTTATTTGAGAATCATATAAGCAATGTGTATAGTGCACAGATCTTTCAAACCACATCTGGCCTGGCTAAACTGTTTTATGGAAGGCATATCCTAACTCACTCGGCCCTTCAGGTTGCAACACACACCACGTTATTTCCTGTTGGCCACATGTTGTACTGTCATGAATGGAAGTGATGGCATTGGAGTGTCATATAGATTCTGTATGCTCAGCCTTCAGAGACCAGGGCCTGTCAAATGTATCTCCCAGTACGGGAACTAGTCTAGGCTGTGGAAGACTCACTGTTGCCATTCCCTGTACCCAGCAGATCCTGACATGTGGCCAATATGATGCTCTAGTTGCAAAACCTGCCCTGAATGCCTCATTCCTTAGGAATGGGTACAGAGGTAAATCCTCAATCTAGTCCATATGTGCATTTAGCATCCTTGTCAATGTGTGTGTTTGAGTCATGGCAGGTCCCTTACCCCCACAGCTCTGTTGTCACCTTCACACAAGTCATATTTGTCCTGTACAGGCGTATTGCACAAATGACTGTCCCACAGTTCACAGTGTGTTGATTCCTGGGAGTCCATGATATGTGACTTAGTAGCTTGGTCATAGGGCAGAAACTGTACAATTTATGTCTTTGTATGTTGGATGCCATCTCTCTAGTATAGACGCATATGTCCAAAGGAGTGTTCTGTGGTACAGGTAGATACCACAGAATCCACCCTCTGAAGTAGCATGAGTCTGCATTTGTTATTCCACATGCCTACACATGTACAAGGAAGACACCTTCTGAACCCACCATGTCAGCTTTTGATTGTTACTCATGTGTAATGTTGGCATTTGTACTCTGGCAGTTGCCTGTAGGGACTATATGCAGTGAGTTAATCTCAAAGATTGTGAATGTGTTGGTCCATTCATGCCTAAGGAGTTTGCCCTTCAGAAGCAACATAGGTGTGTAGTGTTTCATTGTGGCTCACATCACAGTACAGATTGCTGGAGCAAGGGCTACCTAATGTCAGGAAACTTGCTTAGTCATTGTAGGCCATGAGCAGGGTAGTGGGTTAGTGTGCAGATGCAAACACATATGTCTGTAGTCAGGTCCCTGTACTTACTGGCTTGTGTGTTTCACACTTGGGGAGCACTAACAAATATAATAGTTCTAGCTTGGTGTTTCTGACACGTATGTGCCTCAACCATTTGTGCCAAAACTTGTGATCTCTGGAACTGTCTTTTGCATCCATGCAAGTCAATGCCTATCAGAAAATTGAGCTATGTAGAGCTATCACCAAGAAGGTGCATATGCTGGGGGTCCACAGCCAGCGCAGTTCCCACTGTCAGAAGAGGTGGGAGGACCTGAAACCATGGGCCATGGTCCAGCTAGGGATGTCATCCCCACGTGGGCAGGGTGCCCGTCAGACCATGACCCCCCTAATGGCCTGCCTTCTGGCAGAGGCCTATTCAGACCTTGATTGGCATTTGAGGACAGCACAGCAGCCACAAGAGGGTGAGTTCAGGGCATATTCCTGCTTGTCACATTGCCAAGGGAATGTATTAGGTTCTGACATCTCCCCCTAGTGATTAAGGATGAGACATGTTGATGAGTGATTGTTTGTGTAGACATGTCATGTGCTGTATACTGATATGCCTTGCCTATTGGCCATTGGACCCGGGGACCCAGGGACCCAGGGAAAAACTGTAAACAATCCACAAACAATTTGCTCTCCAGGAGCAACATATAGCTGGGTACATTGATAAATCAAGTACTGTGTGTTGTTGTAGTGGGTATACATTCTATGGAACAGACCACTATTCCTCAGTATTACAGGCCAAAGGTAAGGAACTGATGGATCACTCTCCCCAGCCATGTGTCTGGTGAAATTAGTATTATGGCCTCTGCCACCCATAGGCTAGTTATCTTCAACGTTTGATGGGTGCTGGTGCCTCACTACTGTCTGTAATGTGAAGATGGTCATCATACATGTGACAGAGCATACACTGTTCTTTCGGTTATATGGGTGAAGCTACAGATCAATACTTTTCCTTTGTAAGTGGGGAATGCCCATTGACATTATTTTTGTGCCATCACTGTTTCCAGCATTCCTTGTGCCTACATGTCAGCATGTGTCCCTTTCTCATTTGAGAAACATTTGTAAGCTGCTGTTTCATACATGGTCTACCAACATCGATTGGATAATGTCTGTTTTCCCTCAAAAACTGTGTTGGAATTAGATATTTACAATGGGGCTTCATTTCATGTTGAGCCATATACGAGTGTCACCATTGTTTATTGGCTGGCACATTCCCTCATGCATCATAGCATGTAATTTGGCATGTACAACTGCAGTAGCAATGAGGGACATGACAGGTAGGCCTAGAGATTTTAGCCACAGTGTGCATTTTCATCCACTGAAATAGAATCATGTAGCAAAGTGCTTTTCACATGTGAAATTGGGAAGGTTTGTTACCTGACTGCTGGCATGCATCATGAAGTGCCTTGAAGTTATGTTGAAATCACATGGGTTTGGGGACAAGCATTCATCTCCAGACATCTGTGTTTGCATGACCGAAATGGAGACAATGATGTAGCTTCCAACTGGGCAAAACATTGAGGGCTATCAACAAGTACTTGCAAATCTCTGGGCCTCCCCAACATCCACGGGACTGATGTCATCTACTGATGCAGTCAGAGTGTCAATACAAGGGGGGCCAGACATTACTGGTGATTTCCCTGGGGCTTGCTGATTCATTGAGTTGGGGAGTTCAGAGACATATCGCCGTAACATTTTGCAGATGAAGTCTACAGTGTCCATTTCTCTGCCAAATGTGTGGCATATCTGAACAACATTAGTACTATCTCTATCGCTCCACTGAGACAAAGATCATTTGGTGAAGTGTGCATTGTGGAATTGCTTCCAGTATGATTTGAGTATTTCAATGCCACCGACTCCAGGCTATTATACTGTTGTCAGCAACATGGCATGTTCTCAGAGCATCATTTATCATTGTTGTGTCATTGTATATGTGACAAATTGATGTGTGCATGACTTTGTGTGGACTCTGTGGGAATGGACTTGGCATTGGCCTCCTATTGTATGACAACAGGCAACTGAGGTATTCACCATAGGGCAAACCATTTAAGGTAATTAGTTCCCCTACTTGTTCCAAGGTTACTGCAATTTCACAACTTCAGCCATGAAATTGTAGTTGTCTAAGATCCTGATTTTCCTGTGGGAAACTGTTGAAAGTTCAGATGGCATGCATGCATATGGTTTGGTACATGTATTGGCCACTTAGGTGGTGTTTGTTGCTGGGGCCTACTTGATATCATGGTAATGTTTACTAATCACAGATGTCCTTCATGTGTGATCATGGACATGTGATGACCCTATTTCTCTTTGTCTTTGCAGCACCAGCCCAGGGAAGTGAATGAGAAAGGGCACAGCCATGTGGGGAGACATCTGGCCACGGGACCTTGGGCCAAGACACCACTGACACAGAGGGACCCAGTGGCCTGGAGGGTGAGTGGAGTGCTAAGAGGGAGACCGGATCAAAACCCTCTTCATCATCAGATTGTTCCTCCAGTGGACACTCGCTAGTGGTGGCAGACCCATCAGGACGTACCCCTGTACCATCTTTGTCCGCCACCCCAGTTCTATCGCCACCCTCCCTGCTGCTCGCTATCCAGTTGACCGTACCCGCTCACCCAAGAGGGTGGATGTCTCCTTTGCTGCAGGCACCTATGCCCTAGCCCCTGTTTCTCCTACCGCCCTCAGTAAAGAGGCTATTGACCTGCTTGGGAGTATCTCTGTGGGCAGAACAGCCACTGTGAATGCCATCCAGAGATTAGCAAGCCAAATGCAACAGACAAATACATTCCTGGAAGACACTCATAGTACACTGTCTGGCCTGTAGAGATCATTTCAGGCTCTTGCCTCCACACTGATGGCAGCCAGTCACCCCAACCACCTTCCATCCCCCCTCCACCTCCACCTCCCTCTTCCCAATCCAATCCCCCATTCACCTATCTACCCAAAGCACACAGACCGATCCGCAGTCACCCACCTCAGCACACAAGAGTAGCAAACAAAGACACAAACACCACAAAACACACTGACATGTAAGCACTCAAAACCCACACACACAACATCAGTCACTACTTTCCCAGACACCCCCACTGTTCCACCCACAACATCAAGCAGACCCACAGGCACCACCACAACAGTCAGTGACACACCCACCACAACCACCATTCCCACAGACACCACCACAGCAGACACACAGACATCCACTACCTCCACCATTCTTACAGACACCACCCCAACAGACAAACAAACATTTCCCCCTACCAGCATAACCGCAGACACCACCCAAGCAGACAAGCACACATCCACCACTCCCATGTGATGCCCCTTCCTGTGGAGGTTTCCTGGCAGTAAAGGAGTCAAGTGAGAGCACAATGATGTGCTGGGACAATGCCACATGGACTGGCCAATGGCCTTGGACTTTTCAAATTACTTTGAAAATACACCAAAACAGTTGTTTTGTTGAGTATACAGCTGTCCTGCAATTCAATTAATACCTTTATGTTGTTCCTGAGAAATCTTTGCTGTCTGCCTACAGTTGTATGTGTTTCAGCTTGCTTGCTGATTCATTTGCTGTTGTTTGCAGTATCTGACTTTCCTGGCAGCGCTTGTGTCCCCCAAAACAAGGGTATATGTTGGCTTTATGGATATGTGGATGTAAATGCAATTGTGGTGTCATAGCATTGTGTTCTGTTTGATATGGTAAGTTTTTCATCTTGTATTGCCCAATGTGAGCATGTATGTTGTTAGACTTGTCCCCCTGATATGGAGTCTAGATTCATCAAATGTGTGGCTGCTTGAGTTTTTTTTTCTGCGGACATTGAGGGTGTTCCACTGTGCTAGCTTTGCTTGCATTTGAGTGTGCATGTGTCCATTTACATGATTGTACTGTACAGCTAGTTCATGTAGATGTATATGCTGTATGTGCTTTGTTGACATACACTTCCACACTATGCAGATAGACATGTCATTTGACTCTAGTATTGTTTGTCCCAGAGATACATGTAGGGACAGTTCCTTTGAAAATGTTGTTGAAGGGGCATGTGCAAAGTGATATGTGTCTCTATGCAGCCTCATTCCCTGAGTGCTCCTAATGCCCCCATCCATGTTGTGTGTGCAGGTATTGATTGCATAATACATTTTGTATATTTGTCTCTCTGTCTGTTGGGCATCTCATTGTCCTTCCATTGGGTGCAATGTGGGTGATATGTGTGTGTCCATTTCAGGGCTGTTTAATGGGAGTGTTGTTTGTGTTCCATGCCACATCCATACAAATATGTGTTGAATGTGAAAACAGTCCATGCCATGTGTGCAATGTAAGTATGTGAGTTGTATTTGTAGAAACAATGTTGTTGTGTTGGGTTTTTTGTGAGACAATTTTATGTACACTTCAATGTTCCTGTGCCTGAGATGAATAGATGTGTGTTTTTGTATAGTATTGCGGTGTAGTGTAAGTGACCTGCCTAAAGGGGGTGTTTTGTGACTGTTGCCCAAAGGGGGCGTGTTGTGACTATGAATGTGTCCTTCCTTGTGTATGATTTTGACCCGGGACACAATGACAAGTGTACTTGGTGCCCAGAGCGTAACTCCCACATAATGTGGCTGATGGCACGATGATCTATTGTTCAGCATAGTGACATAGGTAGGTGGCGTAGATTTTGAGTACCTTTGATGATCATCAGCAGCGGCAGGATGTGTATGAAGAGCTCCATGGTAGCAACAGACATGTATGACTGACTGCAGGTGAGTGCCTCCCTTTATACTGTTCATTTCTGCCGGCTGAGATATGGTGGTTGGACCACCACGGTCACATTGGCAGTGTACAACCTCATAATGTGTCTGGTGAAAACACTGGCTCTGCCTGCCTGTTTGTGCAGCCTTGTGATTGTGGCGGTCTGGGCTGCCTGGCAGGCCTGATGGGACTGCAGTGGTATTTGCTTTAGAGGCCCACATGGCTCATATTACGGCGGTCCAACTGTCAACCCGATAGCGGTCGGACCACCAACTCCACCATGGGGGTCAACGGACTGCCAAACTTGTAATGAGGCCCTAAGTTGTATTTACTTTGCAAGGTAACTGTTGAAATTATCTATCTATCTATCTATCTATCTATCTATCTATCTATCTATCTATCTATCTATCTATTTATCTATCTATCTCTGTATCTCTCTATCTATGTATCCATCTATCTATCTCTCTATTACCTAGTGGTGGTCACCGCTAGATGGTTATAGTTAGGACCTAGTTTCTATAGAAAAATCTATTTTTTACTTGCTCATATCTTTGGCGCCGCTTGACCAATGTTCACGAAAAGTTCCCCAAAATTCTGATAAGTCATATGCGCTGCAGTCTGGAAAGTTTCGAGATGATCTGTCAAGCGGGGCTGAGATAAAGGGAGGTGAAATTTAGAGCATCTCCAATGTTAATTCCCATAAGAAAAATTGAACAGCGATAGCACCAAACCCACGGTACAGAATTACACCAAATTTGGTAGCTCTTGGTCCAGAAAGAGCCCTTTTTGTTATTCTTTGTAAAACTGTTCAGTAGTTTTTGAGACATTTATGGAAATTCAAATTTGCATTTATAGAGACGCGAAGTATTTGCGACCCATCCCTATCTTGTGCTGAGATCCGATTGGCTGGCAACACTTCAACAAGGAAGTGTTGATAGCCATGTTGGGAACTCAGCTTCAGCTGAGTCCCAGTAAAAAAGAATATAAAATATAAAATACAAAAAAGGGGCCAGGGCATGAACACCCTGACCTTATAGCCCGGGGGAACATCACCTCCCCAAGGCGATTAATGGAATATGTGCGGGGGGTCTGCACAGCGCCCCTGTGCCCCAGAGACCACCACCTTCCTGGGGCAAAATGCTTTTACAATGTGTGGGTGACCTGATGGCCTAACCCACAGCCCCAGGGAGTACCGGGGCGATGTATTCACATATATGCAGGAGTCCACATAGAACACCTGTGCCCCGGCAACCATCACCCCCCCAGGGCATTACAGAAATTGGGTGCGGAGGTGCGTGGGTCCCACTGCAGCCCCAGAGACCACCAGGGGCAGTTAATTAATAAGGTGTGGTGGGCCTATAGCCCGCGTGCAGCCCTGGGTACCACCATTTCTCTGGGGCAAATAGAAGAATATGTAAAGGAGTTCTGTTTTGGACCTCTCTTATCCCCGGGGACCAACACAGGTTTATACATGTTGGAGGGGGGCCCCTCAGCCCCCTCAAGAAGCCACAGATAGCCCTGGGGACCGCCACCCCCCGGGCAGGCTCCTGCTATGTCGTGGGGCGCCCAACCCTAGGACAGAGATGACAGCTGCAGCCAAGTCATAGCAAACACTGCACTCTTTGACAGCGGAACCTGTCAAACAGGTCCCACTGTCAAAAAGTGGAGATTTAATCTGTATTCCATACACAGAGATATGTGTGCAGGGAACAGAGATGAAAGCTTTGCTCCAGCTAGCACGGAGCTGCTACTTAAAGCAGCTGCCTGCTTGCTGTAGCAATCGGACCGCGAGGGAGGCCTTGAGTCATCTCCCGGAGTCCCAGATAGCCTGAAAAGGGCATAGTATGAAATAAATTAAATAAAATAGTCAGGGACCGCAGGGGAGGCCTTGAGGCTTCCCCCGCAGTCCCAGATAGCCCATAACGTGCTAAGGAAAATATGCAAAAAATAGCTGTGAAGGTCACATGAGGGTTCAAATCCAGGTGTGTTTCTGGTCGTTTCCCTCCTTTATTTTTTTATTTATTAAATGTTTAAGGCTCATACTGGAAGGTGATCTGACTCTTTTTAATTTACAAATTTATTTTTCTTTTCAATTTAAGCAGAAATGTCTCATTCTAAATATATAATCCATCAAAGCCTAAAAACCTCTATTTTTCTCCCGCTCTTTCTCTCTTTTTCAATCTCTTTTTCTCATTCACACACCCACTCAGACTCTTCTGCAGCCACTCATGGACACACTGAGACACTCCCACACTCACTCACAGACCCACTCAGACCCTTGTGCACCCACTCACAGCCCCACTCAGACCCTCACACACCAACTCACAGACCCACTGACACCCTTATGCACTCACTCACAGACCTGTGCTGACACTGAACCACCCACTAAAACACTGATGCACGCACTCTCACACCCAGACAGAGACTCTTACAGCCACCTCAGCCCCAGATATCTTACACTTATTCTCATACCCAGAGAGATAGGCTGCAGCCGCCTCCTGTGGCACATGGCCGAAGGGCCGTGTGCAGAGTAGGGTTTTGTGGTTTGCCACAAGAACTGGCTGCAGGCCAGTCCTTGCGGGCAACCCCTGCTGTGCATGGGCAAAGGCCATGCACAGGTGCAAGGATGGGTGCTTATGGGGGGTTGGCCTCAGGGCCTGGCCACAGGTCAGGCCTTGTGGACAACTGCGTATAGTATTGAAAATTATACTATATGTTAAAAAAACATAGTAATTTACTGAAAAAAACAAAGGTTACACGGATATTATAGTTAGGAAATAAAATAAAATAAAAAACATAGAAATTAACTGAAAAAAACAAAGGTAACAGCGGAGTTATACTTAGTGTCACATTTTAAACTTACAAAACCATAGAACTTCATCTGTTATAGTTCAGTTATCTCAACTAACTATACCCATGCCCTAAGGTAACTATAACTCATGCCCCCACCATGCACTGCTAATTCCTCCACAAATTACAGCACTTATGACATCTTTGATACCATCACTAATCACATCAATGTAATGTTTTTTATGGAAAAACTGTGCATGAGAGGGCACAAGTTTTAGTTTCCTTAGGGTACAAGTTATAGATACTGGCAGCCTGGCCGGGATGACTTGATGAGATGTGAAGTGATGATATGTGAAGTGTACTGGGCTGAACACAAAGGAAGTGCCTGTGGGAGGAGAGCTGCCTCAGCAGATGGTAAACAGGATGGGGGGAGAGCAGCCAAACTGTACTTCAAAGGAGGAAAGGACATTTGTGCCAGCAAGTGGACCTCACCCATTTCCTGCAAAACCAGACAGCCAGATGCCCCCTGGTTAGATTAGGAGAGGGCTATAAAGGGGTGTGTTAAGAGAAACTTAGCCACGCCATTGGGTGGGCTCAGCCAGACCTAACCTCTGAGATTGAGTTTTTTCCATCTTGGATTTTTGGAGCATGTTGCTCCCTGGGATTGATTTTTGCCACACTTCCCAGGAAGAGGTCACTCAAGAGGGTGGTGGCCTGCACAGGATTTGTCAGGAGGCCCTCCCTGCTTTCCACCCCAGGACCAAGAATACAATTGGCAAAGCTGCACCACACCTCACATCCCTAGCTGGAGAAAGACAAGAAGAAGAAGGACTGCCCTCGTCCTTGACCTACACCTGGACACTGCACTCTGAAGGACTGCACCAGCTGCACACTTGGATTTCAGCACAAAAAGGACTTTGTCTTTCTTCAACTATTTCAAGAAGGTACTCCCTGTTTGCCACAGGTAGGAAATAGTTGACCAGAGTTCCCTGCATCAAGCCTTGAAGATACTGACCAGCTGACCAGTGGCTAGTGGTCATTTTTGGATTTGAACAGGTGCATTCCGGGAGTTGGAGTCCTAACCCTCAAGGAACAACTCAGAGCTTCTGGGACCTTGGGGTGAGTTGTGGACTCCTAAAGGGCCTACAAATACCTTCTGGAAGAAGATCCAGAAGTTTGGAGTAACTTTGGAAAAAAGCTCCATAAGTGGACCGACCCAATGTCATGAGTCAAGCCAGCATACGTCCATTGCGACCCGGCCTGACTTGCAAGTCCATACCACTGAAAAGCTCCGGGGCCCCAGAGTTCTAGGATTTCACCGGGGACTTAAATCGGCTTGCTGTGGAGGGTCATCTGAAGTCAAAGAGAAAAGCCTTAAAAAAGTTTCTAATTCCGAACGTAAAAAGTTGACCAATGCTTCCCACGCAATTTATCCAAAGAGGGCTCCAGGGAGGTCAGATTCAATTTCAAGTTCGGCCCGGACGAAGATTTCTACAATGAAAAATCATCTAAGACCAAAGGTAGAATTCTTCACCGAGGTCTCCTGCAAAGTGTATTCGAAGGTCGGATTCGATTTGCGACTTCGTCCCGGTGAAGAAAATCTTCAAGAAAAAGACTAAGGGACTCATTATGAGTGTGGCAGTCTGAAGACCACCACACTTGCGGTGGTGGTCTAACCACCGTGGACCCGGCGATAAAGACGGCCGCATTACAAGTTCAGCAGTTTGGGCGAAGCCAAACCTCCCTAGCGCCACCAGTCCCGCCGGTGCGGGCAGTGAGCTCCTCCAGGCCGGCGGCAGGTCTAATACCGCCGGCTGTATTAGGAGGCAACAAAACCACCAGGCTTTTCGGGGCAGTCACCCTGCCACGAAAACCCTGGCAGTAATGTACCCGGTGAAAGGAATACCCATTCCTGTCACCAACACACACAACCCCACACATCCACACACTTGCAGACACACACACTTGTAGACACACACACCCACCTGACCGTATACATACAGACACCCCAACCCAACCCCATGCATACATACCGACATCCCCACCCAACCGCACGCATACATCCATACCCTCCCACTCAACTGCACGCATACATCCAGACACACCATCTAAACCGCATGCATACATTCAGTTACCCCCTCTCACTTGTACACACCCATACAAACATCCCTACTCGCTCCCACGCACCCATACAAACACCCCTACTTGCATGCATCCCAATACACACAGCTACCCACTCGCACCCTGACACCCTCTCCCCTTCGCTTCCATTCAGACACACACACCCTCCATGCACACATACATACACTCATTCACACAACACCCCTCCTCCTGTCCACACACTTGCAAGCAACCACCCACCCAACCGCACACTTGCAGATGTCTCCAACCCAATTGCATGCATACATACGAACACCCACACTTGCTGTCACACTGACATGCATGCACCCCAACTCACACATACGCACCCCCTCCACATTCATACACAGACTCCCGCTCCGCATTAATACACACACTCCCCCTTCCACGCACACATACACATGCATGCACACCCATTCCGACACACACACATGCTCGCACATATTCTAACACACACCACATATATGCACCTGCCAAACACACCCCTCCTTTCGGTCGCTCCACCCACCTGTCTGGGCAACACAACAGCCCACGTCGAGTTGGTAGTCCGAGAGGGGGTGGATGTTGCTGCTTCCACCACCAATGCCGCACTGCTGTGCAAGGACTGCCATGCCATATTACTGCTTGTAATATGGCGGGCCAAGTCCTTGCAACATGGCAGTGCTGGTGGTGGAACCACGTCTCTCCTGCCCTCTACTGGCCTGGTGGTGTCAGGTTTGTGGCTGTTATCTGGCGGTCTTCAGTCTCTGGCTCCTAATACTGCGGTCGTGAGCCTGCTGAAACTGGCAGTCTTTTGGCGGTCAATGTCATAATGAGGGTCTAAGTCTGAAGGTAGAACATTGACCGAGCCCTCCCACTCACTGTAGCCGAGCAGGGCTCCATTGCGGTCGGCCTTAAATTTCGACTTTGCCCCAGTCGAGTGTGACCAGCTGTCCAGATTGGCACTTTTGAATTCAATGCGTTAGAAAACATTTAGGCCCTCATTACGACTTTGGCGGTTTTCGGACAGGACCACCATGCGAAATGCCACCACCTTACCACCAGTGGTGGTGGAACAGCGACCAACGTATTACGAGTCACAAAGAACAAACTGCCCAAATACAGCCACAAAAACAACACCGCCAGGCCGCCCAACTACAAAATGGTGACTGACCTAATGCCAGCACTGGCACGCCACCCCCACTCCAACCATCAAATCAGGAGTCAGTTTACAGCACAATGGCACATGCACAGTGGTAAATCAACCCCAGTCTGCACCGCTGATGTAAAAAAGGCACTGCCAATAGTAGCCTACACCACATGAATTCCCCACACCTGAAACACATATGCACGTTACACACACCTGCTCACGGTACCATATAACACCCCCCCACATCCACAATCCCTTGCGACTACCACTACCAGCCACAGCTACATGAAGCACACCCCATACACTACAAACACCTGCACATTGCACACTTTGCACACACCACCATCACAACCTACCAGCACCCACATCCAAACACCCTCTCACCACTAATTACCCTGCACTGCACCCTATCCATACAGCACCCCCTCCCCCACAACATGTCACACCAGAAGCTCCCATGCTTCACAGACAATGAGTTGCAGGTCATGGTGGACAAGATAATCAGAGTAGAGCCACAACTGATGGGAGTCCAGGTCCAGGAAACATCATTGTCCAGGAAAATTGAGTTATGGCAGAGGATCGTGGACAGGGTCAATTCAGTAGGCACCTATCCAAGCACAAGGGAGGATATCAGGAAGTGGTAGGATGACCTCAGGGGGAAGGTCCGTTCCATGGAATCCAGGCACCAGATTATCCTTAACAAGAATGGCGGTGGGCCCCGCCTTCTCCCCTTGACTTAACATCCTGGGAGGAAAAAGTATTTGACATCATGTATCTGGAGGGCTCACTGGTATCATCGGAGGACTCAACACTGGTAAGTCAACAATACACCCCAGGCACCAACCACTCCTATCCAGCATGCCTACCCACCACTCACCTATCCACCCCATCCAACACCACTTCAAGCCCACAATCACCCCACGTCCCTCCCCTGCATGCCACACCACCCCTCTCCCACCATCCCCACACACTTCCCCCTAATGCACGGATAACAATCACAATGTGAAGAACCACAACTCCCACAATGCATCACACTCCATACAGCTAAAATTCACTGTACTGCTTCACAGTGGAACACCTGCATGGACACCCATGTCACAGCCCACACTTACTAGTTGCTACAACTGCCTCCCAACACATGGCAATGATAGCAATGCCAACCACCATCCCCAACCCACCTTGACACTTAGAAACCATGCCACAATCCCCATACCCAAATCAATGTCTGCAGTGCTGCAGCTATCATTGCCATCACAAGGAAGCAAATTGAGCCACTGCATGCACCACACCATGAAAATGACAACTACACATACACATCTAAACTCTCCCTCTTTCCATCCACAGGTAACCCTGCCACAGCCACCCAGCAGGGGATGCCATGGTCAGACAGTCCTTCCTGGGATGGAGGCCCTAGTGGATGTCTGGATGGTGGTGAGTTGCCTGGGCCATCTGGGGTGACTGGTCAGTCCACTCCCAGCAGCCCCACACTGGACACACCGGACTCCCCCTCCCATCTGGCTACAACACCTCAGCACACCCCTCCTCCCCAAACCTGTGCCCCAGGGACCTCACAATCAGAAATATGCCCCACAGTGCAGGGGCCAGAGTCAAGGGTACACACCCTAGACAATGAAGAGCCTGGTGCTACTGGGAGTGGGCACACTGTACCAGGGGCACAGGCACAGGGTGCTAGGGTCAGTGGGAGGGGATCAGTGGTCCAAAGGTCGGGCAGCCACAACAAATTACTCCCCAGGAGGCCCTCACCCAAATCCTGGGTACATACCACCAAACCCAGGCCACCATGACCCAGATCCTCGCCACTGTGAAGGAGACCCAGAGGCTGCCGATTCAATAACATCAGGAGGCCATGCAGCAGTGGCAGACCCACAATGCCACTATGGCTTCCATGGCAGGGGTACTGAAAAAACTCACCACCATCCTACGTGTGTCTATATTGCACCAGCAGGCCACTTCCATTAGCCACATCCCATCTGAGCCCTCCACGTCAGCCGCAGTTAGTGGAATGGAGGCCCTGCCACAGGACCCGCAGGGCACCAGCACCCCTACACCAGTAGCCAGTGAGCCCCCACGCAAGTGAGGACATCCAATCAGACATCCTGCCGGAACTGATGCCAAGAACAAGACCACCGCCAGGAAGCGACCCTCTCCTGAACATTCTCCCTTGTGTCTCACTGAGGCACCCCGTTGACTGTCCACTGTCATCTCCCCATTCTCCCATGGCCACCAAACTGGACCTCGACTACTCACAGCTGGTCCAAGTACTCCGATGATCCCACCCGCCATGACCCCACTCATCACGCCTTGCACTTGTACCTCCCAAAAAAACACCATTGAGCACAGTTCCTGCCTACTTCTTTATTGTCATGAGTACGAAAGATACTGCCATCACATGTGCAACAGTTACCCCAATGTCATGCAAATGTATGTGTGAATGACAGAAGGGGAGCAATATGTAGCTAGGATTACAGTGGAGCAGGCTGTGGCTGGAGAGATGGGTCAAGGGAGGCAGCAGGTGAGGCAGGGACCAAGGTGCACCACAAGAATGTCCTGAAAGTAGAACAAGATAGAGACACCAATCACTATAGGCATCACATATGCCAAATGAACACACATGCACTGTAACTAATGGAAGCCAAGGCTGAGATGGCAAGTCATGTTCAAAAACATATGGCCTCAACAAACCGACATTCCTAAAACATACCTACCAAATGGTACCTCCCTCACAGCTAAAAGAGCCACACATTAGGCAGTTCACACTGCCACAAACAGTAATGTTGCACCGCCTCCCAATGTTGAGTCCCAGGGCAAAATGCAATTCAGAGGTAACCACCTAGGGCCAGATGAAGCAAAATAACATTTTGCGACTTGCAAATAGCGAGTCATTGCGACTCGCTGTTTGCAAGTCGCAAAATGTTATGCAGAACGGTGTCTCAGACACCGTCTGCAAGTCGGTATGGGGTCGCAATGACCCACCTCATGAATATTCATGAGGTGGGTCGCAAATTGCGGCCCCATACCGACTATGGGCACTCGCAAACATGGAGGCCTGCTGTAGTCAGCAGACCTCCGTGTTCGTGACTGCTTTAAATAAAGCAGTTTTTTTTTTTTTAAGTGTAGCCCGTTTTCCTTAAAGGAAAACGAGCTGCACTTAAAAAGAAAACCGAAACCTTTAGTTTCGGTATTTTTTCAGGGCAGGGAGTGGTCCCTTGGACCACTCCCTGCCCTGAAAAATTTTTTTTGGGTCCAGTCACAAACTGGAAGGGGTCCCATGGGGACCCCTTCCAATTTGCGAGTGGGTTACCATCCACTTGAAGTGGATGGTAACTGCAACACCATTTGCGACCGCGTATGCGGTCGCAAATGGTATTGCATACCACTAGGAATCGCAAATAGGAAGGGAACACCCCTTCCTATTTGCGATTCTGAAATGCATTTTGCGAGTCGGTCCGACTCGCAGAATGCATTTCTGCATAGGAAAATGTGATTTGCAACTCGCAAACGGCAGTTTTTGCCGTTTGCGAGTTGCAATTCCTTTCCTACATCTGGCCCCTAGTGAAGCACACATTTTGCACTGGATCTGGCAGTTCAGGGAACAATGGTCCTGAACATAGATGTCACAAGTGCAGCAACACAACAACAGGATGAGAATAGCACTGACCTGTCACAGTAAGAACCCAACTCATGGTCACATGTACCCCCCAACCCACCCAGAGTAAGAGCTCCAAAATCTTCAATTATTACGGACAGCAGGTGGTAGTATGGCACAAGGCAGATGGTGAAACAGGACACCTACCATATATTAGACAAATACCTGTTACCCACTGGAAGTTTTGTCGTATCAGCTCTGCTCTTGAGGCAGTTGCATCCTCATCATCCTCCTCCTCATCACTCCCCTCATCATCAGTGCCCTCCATCAGCCACTGGTACAGCTGCCACCTTCTCTGCGTCCAGCAATTGGATGTGATGTCTTAGGGCCAAATTGTGCAGCATGCAGCCAGCAACAATGATGTGGCACACTTTCTGTGATTTGTAGATTAGGGCACTTCCGGAGATGTGCAGACACTGGAATCTGGCCTTCAGCAGGCCAAGGGTCCGCTCAACCACCCGTCTTGTCCTACCATGGGCCTCATTGTAACTGTTTTCAGCAGCTGTAGTTGAATGCCTCACTTGTGTCAGTACCCAGGGAAGGCTGAGATAGCCAGAGTCACCTGTGTGCATAGAGGCAAGAGCCATGACAAGACCAGGAGGGTGTAGTGCAGATTGTGAAGAGCATTGAGAACAGAGGACCACACATATTTAAGGATACCTACCGATGAGCCAGGCCCGGTCCTTCTGTAGTGATGCCATCATGTATGGGACAGTGCTGTCCCTAAGAATGCAAGGCCCTGATTTATACTTTTTGGTGCAAAACTGCACTAACGCAGTTTTGCACCAAAAAGTTTAGCACTGGCTTGCACCATTTCTGTGCACCAGCAGGGCACCATATTTATGGAATGGTGCAAACTGGTGCAAAGGGTAGGCTAGCGTCAATAAAAATGAGGTTAGTTGGGTGGAGCTGGCGGTATGGGGATTTTGCACCAAAAAATGACATTAGGCAGGTTAGAGTAAAAGAAAATGACTCTAACGGGATTAGCGTCATTTTTTGGCGCTAAACATACAGTGCCACATGACTCCTGCCTTAGAAAAGCCAGGATTCATGCCCACCACCCCAATGGCCAGCACAGGGGACAAGGGTCCCCTGGGCATGGCCATTGCACCCTGTTCCATGTATTGGGGCCCATTTCAGGGCCCCCTACGGCACTTTAAAAAATAAAATTAAATACCTACCTGTACTTACTTGTACTTACCTGGGATGGGGTGCCCCATCCTCTGCAGTCCCTCTGGTGTGGTTGGGGGTGTCCCTGGGTCTGGGGAGGGCACCCTGGACTTATTCCAGGGTGTTCCACCATGGAAATAGGCCCACAGGTCCCCTAACACCTGCCCTGACCCAAGCATTAAAAAATGGGGCAAAGCAAGCTTTGCACCATTTTTTGACCCCTTCTCCCTCCCTTGCACCATTTCTGCACAGGAGTATAAATATTGTGTTAGGGCCATAGAGTCATTTGTTTTGCACAGGAACATCTGCCGTGCATCTCATTAATGCAAGGTAGGTTTCCATGTCCAAAAAAATGACTTTAACTCCATACATTTGGTGCTAGACAGGTCTAGCGCCAAAGTATAAATATGGAGTTAGTTTTGCACCGAATTAGAGTAAATAAATAAATGACGCTAATTCGGTGCAAACAGAGTATAAATCTGCCCCTAGGAGTCATGAACAGACCCAGGGAACCTGGCTGTCACTTGTGTGATATATTGGTCAGCCAGACTCACCACCTGCACATTGGTGGAGTAGACGTTTTTACGGTTCCTATACACTTGTTCATGCCTCCTGGGTGGAACCAGGGCAATGTGGGTGCCATCTATGGCCCCTATCACATGAGGCACATGTGCCAGATCATAGAAGGGAGCTTTGACAGTGGCCAAATCTGCACGATGTGGGAAACCAATGTGTATGTTGTAGCAGGGCACATAGGACGTCCCTCAGGACATTGCTGAACATGGGCTGTAACATCCCTGCTGCCAAACCCACTGTCATCTGGAAGGACTCTGAGGCAAGGAAGTGGAGGACTGACAACACCTGTACTGTGGGAGGGATAGCATTGGGATGACGAATGGTAGGCAATAGTATAAGAGGCTGGCCTGGTTTGTAGTGGATACCTCAGGTACTTACACCTCATACCTTGTCCAGTTATCCCTTGTTAGTGAAATGTAGTCAGTGTCTAGAAGCCAGGCAGTTAGAGGTAGCTGTAGGCAGAGCATCCAAGGCTGAACTAGGAGACATGAGAAGCTCTTGCAATACCACTGTAGTCACACAGTACTTACACACATGAAAGACAATACTCAGTGTTACAAAAATAAAGGTACTTTATTTTAGTCACACAATGCCAAAAATACTTTGTAGGCTATACTCTCTTAGGAGGTAAGTAAATCACACAATATGTACAGTAGTAACCAGAAACAGGTAAGTACACAGTAGGAAACAGTGCAAATAGTGAAAATCACAATAGGTTGCAATGGGCCCTTGGGGTACACAAACCATATACTAAAATAGTGGAATGCGAAAGTCGGTTTCCCACCTAGGAAAGTGTAGTGTGTAGAGGAGCACTGGAAGTGTAAGAAACCACCAAAGGAAAGTAAAATACCCCACCCAGAACCCAGGAAAGCAGGAGAAAAACACAGCAAGTTTCCTAAAACACACTGCAAGTCGTGATAGAAGATAATGCAAGAACCAGAAGAGACTGCAAGACACCAACAATGGATTCCTGGACCTGAAGACATGTGGAAGAAAGGGACCAAGTCCAAGAAGCACTGAAGAGTCCAGGGTGAACAGGAGCCCCTTCTAACCCTGATGAGGGTGCAAAAGTGGAACCACCGATGAGAAGACAAAGTCAGTATTGCCTCAAATAACACAGATGCGGGTTCCTGGTTAGTGCAGAAGATGTCCCACGCCGGATAGGTGAATGCAGTCTGGTTTGCGTTGCTGGATTCCACCAACAAGTCTTGGTAAATACAAAGCTCACAGTTAGTGGAAAAAGGCGCTGCCCGGGACCAGGAGGGACCTGGTGTCCTCTACCCAGAAGGGGGAGACAGAGGGGACTCTCAGCAACTCAGAGAGCCCTCAGAAGACCAGGCAGTGTGCACAGGAGTCCCACAGCATGGGGACAAAGAAGGTGCAAATGGAGGTCCATGCAGCACAACACAAAGGATTCCCACGCTGCCGGAGAACCACTCAGGAAGCTGTGCATCACAGGATAGAGTGCTGGGGGTCAAAGCTGTGCTGTGCATGAAGAACTTCTGGGAAGGTCGCACACAAGCCTTGGCAACTGCAAGTCACTCAGTGCATGGGGGTACTGTCTTGTGTGGGGAGGCAAGCTCTTAGCTCCACCAAAATTGGACAGCTGAACGCTAGGACTGCCAGAGTCACTTTAGTATACCGCCCGTGTTGCTTGATCAACGCCTGTTGTCTGGGGTGGGGACTGAAGCAGGGAAGTGACTTCATCACTCCATTCCTTTGGTTCTTCTGGTGCAGGCTGTAGACAGGAAGACCTCAAAGGATGCACAACCTGGAAACTGTTGCAGTTGCTGGAAGGAGCTGAAGATACAATGTTGCAGAAGTCATCTTAGCTTCTTTGTTGCAGTTTTGTAGAGTTCCTGGAGCAGTCAAAGGTTGATCCGTCAGTAGAAGATGAAGTAAAGGATACAGAAATATTCCTCAGCTCAACAGGAGAGGGGACCCATGCAGCTAGTTGTTGTTGCTGTTGGTGCCTGCAGGGCAGTGACTCCTTCACTCAAAGGGAGAGTCCTTATTTTTTCCTGTGCAGACTGAAGATAGGCTACCCTCAGCGGATGCACGACCGGGGAAATGTTGCAGAAGCTGGAAGGAGATGGAGAAACAATGTTGCAGGTGAAGCCTTCGTCTTTGTTGCAAATTGTCGGGTACTGGAAAGTCCAGATGCAGTTTCTTTGGTCATAAGTCAAAGTAAGGGATGCAGAGGAATCCTGCTGATTCTTGCAAGCTGAATCTGAGGAACCATCCAACAGAAAGACCCTAAATAGCCCTGAAAGGGGGATTGGTCAAATAGCTGGGTGACCACCTATCAGGAAGGGGCTCTGACTTCAGCTGCCTGGCCTGGCCACTCAGATGCTCCAGAGGTCCCTGCCAGCCTTGGATTCAAGATAGCAGAACCCAGGGACCCTCTGGAGGAGCTCTGGGCACCACCCCTGGGGTGGTGATAGACAGGAGAGTGGTCACTCGCCTTTCCAGTCTGTGAGGTGGCATTAGCTGGGCTGCTTGGAAAACCTCAGAAGGCTGTAGGAGCAATGCTGGGGGTCCTCCAAGGAGCCCCCCGGAGTGCATGGAATCATACAACCAATACTTGCAAAAGTATTAGGGTATGATTCCAACATGTTTGAACCAAACATGCCTAGGTTCGGAGTTACCATTATGTAGCTGGACATCGATAGTGACCTATGTCCATTACATGCGTAAAAATGGCATCCCCGCACTCACAAAGTCCAGGAAAGTGGGTCTGGAGTTTGTGGGGGCACCTCTGCTAGTGCAGGGGTGCCCTCACACACAAGTACCTGCACCCTGTCCTCTGGGCTGAGAGGGCCTATCATAGGGGTGACTTATAGTGACCTGGTGCAGTGACCTATAGTGGAAATGGGTGTATGCATCTGGTTCAGGCAGTCTGCAATGGCAGTCCTGCAGAACCCTTTGCACAGGCTCCCCATTGGTGGCATAATAACTGCTGCAGCCTATAGGGATCCCCTGGAACCCCAATGCCCTGGTACCTGGGTTCCATAGACTAGGGGCTTACATGGGGGCACCACTATGCAGTAGCAGGATCCCAGTGAACACAGTCAAGCACACTGATATCAGGCAGAAAAGGGGGTAACCATGCCAGTAAAGAGGGTACTTTTCTACATTCACCGACTCCCCAACCACTTCCTCCTGACAACCACAGCACCACTCACAAATGCAGTCAGCACCTTATCAGTCCCACATCCTGCCACATGTGCCCTCACTGCCATCATCACCACAATATCAGACCCCCAGACATGCACCCCATACACCACATGCGCATACACCACGACTATCAACACCCGCACATGCAGCACATCCACCCTACCTGCAGATACCACCCCAACATTCACTCATACATCCCCCCTGCCATCTCCCTGCATCTCCCCAGTACACCTAAACCCCTACACTCACCCCCCCAACAGCGACCCAGCACACACAAGGCATCTACCCACACACCTGCACCCAAGGCACCTCCACGTACACACCTCACAACAATACCCCCTCTCCCTCCACTCCCAAACATCCTTCCCATTACCTAAATTGTGCCCCTAAGAAACATTTCCTCACAGAGTTTTCCCTTTTCCCCACCACTGTCCCAGTCCCTGTTTCCCCCAATCGCCCTGCAACACTTCTCAGACCCCTGTCTTCCACCTCCCAGGTCTCCTCTGGTCATCGCCATGCCAATCCCCCGCCTAAGTCTTCCATCCCCACCAAGTCCACAGCTACCCCTCCCAAACCCCAGGCCAAGCCCACTCCCTCTACTTCCAAGGCCAAGCCCACTCTCTCCACTTTCAAGGCTGAGCAGCAGCGATTGTCTGGAGTCTACGAGGAGCACTGAGAACACTGAGGACATTGACAGGCATTGCCATCTGTGAGAAAGTTTGGTGGGCATTGCAGCACTAGGGGGCCTTGACTGTTTTGGTTGTGTCTGCTGTCAGAGACTATCAGAGGTGCTGAAGACGCCCAAAGGCCCTACAGCCACTGAGAGGTGCTATGGGCACTATGGCAGTTTTAGTCCCTGACTGCTGTGGCTCTGTCAGCTCTCCTGAAGTTTGATTTTTGATCTTTGACTGCCGTGTGCTCTGATTGTCGAGGAACAGCAGAGCGCAGTGCAGGGGCTTGTTTGGGGTTTATGGCATGACGGCATGATGGCCTGAGGGGGGCAAGAGGAAGTAGCTGAGTAAGTGAATGGCCAAAACTCCTGTGTGATAGGCAGCACAAAATCATAATCAGACAATAACCATTAAATATTAAACATTAAAGGGGGAAAATGAAAATCAACTGACATTTAGCATTAGAGCAGGAGAGCATAAGCAACTCTGGTCCAAGTGGGGAAGGAAAGCGGCATTCTGCAATAATTGGGCTCTCTGCTCTCTGTCCTTCTGCTCGAGGAACAAGCATAATTTTCTCCTCTGCTAGGCATTTAATCCTCCTTCTATGTGACTTGCATTAACTTGCAAAACATAATGAACTTGCATAGAGCTCTCCAATCTTTCTAGCAGCACAATGGCTGGAGAAACCTTTAAAACAGACCTGCGTAAACCTAATAAACTGAGCAGGGGCATGGGACAACACAAAAGGCACAGAGGCTCCCCCGATGGCCTACTCCATGCTCAGATGAATTTAGGTATGCAGAAAATGATGGGAACATCTGTGTTAGCCCCTGAAAACCTTGATGGGTGATCCCTTGAGGGTGAGCTGCAGGACAGCAACTCAATACATGGTAATCAGCCTTGTCCCTCATGTGACTCAGGTGCAACAAGCCCCATCAGCACAGCAAATATCATAGTACAAGGGAGACAGAGGGCCACGTGACTGCCTCGAAATTCTTAATACTAACGATGCAGACCCTGGTGCCATGAAAAATGGAGCCAGTTCCAGGGCTACTGAGCTCACTGCTATGTCAAGTCCTCCTGCTGGGTTATCTCTGGGGGGGGAAACCATCTTCCAATGCCTTTCCCGCCTCTGACCCTAGGACAGGGTGGCTCTAGAGAGGTGTCTAATGCACCAGCAGCCCCAGTGCTCACCTGCTCTCAGCTGCTCTCTCAGGAGCCTTCAAATCATCTCATTATTGCTTCTAATCAACCCAACCTGGTACTGGTAGAACGTGCTGCAGCTAAACCCTCTACAGCGAGTTGCTAATGATAAGGACAAGACTCAGTGGCGTTTGGATTGGCTTCTTTGAGTGAAAGGGTAATACAACCTAGCCACTGTTCAGCAGGAGAGGCAGAGAAACAAGAATCCTTGGCTAACCAAAGCTCACTAAATCCTCTTGCGCAGTATGAACCTCACAACAGTCAGCAGACAGACTAACTTTCTTCTACCAAAACATAGCCACTGAAACAATTTGAGCCATATTTCCGAAAGGTCTGGCAATCTCAACAACCTTTACAATACTGAGGTATGTATTCATAGAGCACTCTCCATTCTGTCGAAGGCCAAACTGAGTAAGCTATGACTTGTGTGCGGCAAAGCCAGGAGGAACAGCCTGACTCTAACTCTAACACTTTGTTAAGCTATTCTGCCTACACCCTGTACACAGGGTTCTCTGAAAAAAAGAGGTGAAGATAGACCATTGGTACCAGTCTTACCTGTTGAATGAGGAAGACTAGAGTCCTCTCAGGAAAGATCATTCCCTCGGCTGCGATATGGACACCTTTGACTTCCGAAGTGGAGGAGTCAGAGGCAGCTTCTACCTGCTCCTCAACCTCAACAACTACTAATTCTATGCTGAAATCTATTCTGAAAGAAATAGGTTTTGTTAAAAATAACCAAGCTGTGCAAGCTCACAAATTGGAAAACCTGACAATCAAAGTGTCAGCTATTGAACAACAATTCAGCAAATTTGTTGACACACAAAAAGTGACAGAAATCAAGATGCAGAGCTTAGGAATACACACAAAACAGGTGGAGAACAAACAAGAAGTGATGATGGAGCAAAATAATTTGCTTAAGTGCAAATGTGAAGATTTGGAGAACAGCTCCCACAGATCAAGCCTGTGCATTGTGGGGTTACCAGAGGGCTTAGAGACTGCAGGCGTTACTGATTGCTCAGAGGTCACGACAATTAAATGGATTGCTAACCTTCTTCACACTTAATTTTTGTCAGACCATCAGGACATTACATAGGGCTCGGATGATCTATTGTCAATTGCAAGAGTGCACAGGGTCCTTTGGGGCTGCATAAGCCCCGAAACACCCCTGCACAATGTTGAAAAAATAATTCTCTTGATTGCCAGGTGATGTAGAAGATTCTCCATATCAAATGGCTACTCCTTTTCTATTTGCCAAGACCTAGCCTGGGAGACAGCAGCTAGTACATGTGAATGCTGGCCCTTATACCTCAACTGCATCCATTCCAGTCTCCTTTACAGGAGAATCTTCCCTTAAAATTAACAGGGATAGTTCTTTTGCAAGCTTGGCACTTTTTGGATACTGAATATAACCCACATTGACGGTGGCCAACAATGGTTGTATGGTTGCCTTTGGTAATCTAAAAAAATGATGTAAATTGAGGGTGGTGAGACAGGGTCTTTTTTTCGGGAGTGGAAGGTGATACACAAATATTGCCTAGATGTCAGTGGTGACATCGCAAGATTCCATGTGGTTTCCATCTCCTAGCTGTACCAAGCTAGAGGTGTTCTGGAGGCCTATTGAGGTTGGGGGGAGGAGGAGCTTGCTGGGGAAAGGGCTTGTGGAGAGGATGGGAGGAGAAGGGTGGACAGTAAGGGAAGGAAAGGTAGGAGAAATTTTTTAAAAAGAGAGTGCACACATATTTTACTGGCAAGAATAGGGATAGGAATAACAGAAAGTCTAGAATGGTGGATGGTTAAGATTATGGGGGTGATTCTGACCGCGGCGGATGGCGGTCGCTGCCCGCCAAGCGGTTCCCGCCGAAAGACCGCTCCGCGGTCATTCTGGCTTTCCCACTGGGCTGGCGGACGACCGCTGAAAGTCCGCCCGCCAGCCCAGCGGGAAACACCCTTCCCACGAGGAAGCCGGCTCAGAATGGAGCCGGCGGAATGGGAAGGTGCGACGGGTGCAGTTGCACCCGTCGCGAATTTCAGTGTCTGCAAAGCAGACACTGAAATTCTTTGTGGGGCCCCCAGGGGCCCCACGACACCCCGTACCGCCATCCTGTTCCTGGCGGGTGAACCGCCAGGAACAGGATGGCGGTATGGGCTGTCAGAATCCCCATGGCGGCGCAGCTGCGGATTCCCATGGGCAGCGGAAAGTCGGCGGTACACCGCCGGCTTTCCGCTTCTGGCCGAGGCTGTACCGCCGCAGTCAGAATGCCCGGCGGAGCACCGCCAGCCTGTTAGCGGTGCTACCGCCAACCTCCGCCATGGCGGTAATTACCGCCAGGGTCAGAATGACCCCCTATATCTTGGAATTTTAATGGCTTGAAAGGGGCTAAGGATTTTTCCAGAAGCCTGTTGTATGAAACACATCTTACCAAAAAAAAGCTGATATTCATTGTATATCCAAATGTTGAAAGGCTATACCACTCCTAGAATATATGATATATTAAATGTTACTTACTGCTCAGGTCAAAGAGGAGTTTCTATTATTGTTTTAATAGGACTCTCAAGGTCCTACAACCTGCAGTCATTTATGAGGGTAGGTGGCCGAGAGTTGAAATAGTCAATCAATGAAGGAAATCCATTTTGTTTGGGTTAATTTAAATGCACTGAATAACCAAGATCCTCACTTCTTTACTAATATGATGATAGAATTGACCAATGTTCACTTACTGTTGGAAAATGGGTTATTGGTTAGGGCAGGTAGGTACCTACACTTAGCAATAGGCCACTAACCTCCACTAAGGTCCAGTTAGGTCTCAGCAAATTAAACCCAGCTCAACCCTTGGAAGCTTGGCAACGAGTGTCAAGGCTTAACTTAGGAGACAGAGTGTAAAGCATTCAAATATCACAAAACTGTAATTAAATAAAACACATGACACAGTTTAAAAATCCAAAACCAATTTATAAAAATAGATTATATTTTTATCTTTAAAATGACACAAAAAACGAATAAAATCGGACAAGGGGAACCGGAGACATGAATTTTTAAAGATTTTTTTTTTTTTTAGCGCCTAGAAACAAAAAGCGCCAATCGGGTCATCTGGTTGCACCTCGACCGGGGCAAAGTCAAAGTTGAGGGCCGACCGCGATGGAGCCCTGCTCGGCTACAGGCCGCGGGAGGCCTCGGTTAAAAGTTTACCTTCACACTTAGGCCCTCATTCTGACCTTGGCGGGCGGCGGAGGCCGCCCGCCAAAGTCCCGCCGTCAGGTTACCGTTCCGCGGTCGAAAGACCGCGGCGGTAATTCTGACTTTCCCGCTGGGCTGGCGGGCGGTCGCCTTCAGACCGCCCGCCAGCCCAGCGGGAAAGAGGCTTCCACGATGAAGCCAGCTCGGAATCGAGCCGGCGGAGTGGAAGCTGTGCGACGGGTGCAGTTGCACCCGTCGCGTATTTCACTGTCTGCGCAGCAGACAGTGAAATACATGTAGGGGCCCTCTTACGGGGGCCCCTGCAATGCCCATGCCAGTGGCATGGGCACTGCAGGGGCCCCCAGGGGCCCCGCGACCCCCCCTACCGCCATCCGGATCCCGGCGGTCCGACCGCCGGGATCTGGATGGCGGTAGGGGGGGTCGGAATCCCCGCGGCGGTGCAGCAAGCTGCGCCGCCGTGGAGGATTCAATGGGGCGGCGGTACACTGGCGGGACCCCGCCAGTGGTGCCGGTCCGACCGCGGCTTTACCGCCGCGGTCGGAATCCCCATTGGAGCACCGCCGGCCTGTCGGCGGTGCTCCCGCGGTCTTCCGCCCTGGCGGTCAAAGACCGCCAGGGTCAGAATGACCACCTTAGTCTTTTTTTCGAAGATTTTCTTCAGCGGGACGAACCTGCCAGTCCAATCCGACCTCCTGGAGCCCTTCTCCGGATACGCGATGCTGGAATCCTCGGTGGAGATTTTTGCCTTCGGACTTAGTCGTTTTTTCGAGGTGAAAATCCTTCGACCGGGGTAAACCTGGATCTTGATCCGACGTCCATGGAGCCCTCCTCGGATACGCTGGCTGGGAGGTCCCGGTCAACTTTTTACCTTCGGACTTAGGGCCATATTGATACTTTTTTACGCAAAACTGCGCTAACTCAGTTTTGCATCTAAAAAATTAGCGCCGGCTAACGCCATTCTGAAGCACCATGCGGGCGCCATATTTAATCAATGACGTTAGCCGGCGTTAGCCGCCGGCGCTGCCTGGTGTGCGTGGAAAAAAACGACGTACACCAGGCAGCGCCGGCGTAGGGGGATATGGAGCTTGGGCGTCAAAAAATGGGGAAAGTCAGGCTGAGGCAAATTTTTCGCCTCAACCCGATTTGCGCCATTTTTTTCGACTCCCACACCCCATAGAAATGACTCCTGTCTTAGCAAAGACAGGAGTCATGCCCCCTTGCCCAATGGCCATGCCCAGGGGACTTCTGTCCCCTGGGCGTGGTCATTGGGCATAGTGGCATGTAGGGGGGCACAAATCAGGCCCCCCTATGCCACAACAAAAAAAAAAAAAAATACTTACCGGAACTTACCTTAATGTCCCTAGGATGGGTCCCTCCAGCCTTAAGTGTCCTCCTGGGGTGGGCAAGGGTGACAGGGGGTGTCCCTGGGGGCATGGGAGGGCACCTCTGGGCTCCTTCCGAGCCCACAGGTCCCTTAACGCCTGCCTTTTCCAGGTGCTAAAAAACGGCACAAAAGCGGCCGTACGTCATTTTTTTTTGACCCGCCCACTCCCGGGCGTGAATTTTGCCCGGGAGTGTAAATACGGCGCACATGCCTCGGAGTCAATTTTTTAGACGGGAACGCCTACCTTGCATATCATTAACGCAAAGTAGGTGTCCACGCTAAAAAATGACGCAAACTCCATGGACTTTGGCGCTAGACGCGTCTAACGCCAAAGTATAAATATGGAGTTAGTTTTGCGTCGGAATTGCGTAAAAAAAACCCGAGTATAAATATGCCCCCTAGTCTCTTTTTCAGAGATTTTCTTTACCGGGACGAACCAGCAAATCAGGCCGGGTCGCGGTTGAGGCAAGCCGGCTAGAGTTGCCGCGGCGGGTCGGTCCCTCTATGGAGCTTTTTTACAAAAGTTGTCCAAACTTCTGGGGCTTCTCCTAGATGTCCTTTTAAGGTTCTTTTGAGGTCCACAGCTCACCCCAAGGGTCCAGAAGTTCTGAGAAGGTCCTTGGGGGGTGTGGACTACAACTCCCAGAATGCACCTGGCGCAAAATCCTTTTTGGCCACTGGACAGTGGTCAGCTGGTCGCTTTTTTCAGGAGTTGGTGCAGGGGACTCTGGTTAGCAATTTTTCACCTGTAGCAAACAGGGAGTCCCTCCTTGAACCAGTTGAAGCCAGGCAAAGTCCTTCTTGTGGTGAAGCCCAAGTGTGCAGCTGGTGCAGTCCTTCTGAGTGCAGGTTCCAGGTGCAGGGCAGGGGTCCAGCAGGGCAGTCCTTCTTCTTCTGTTGTTCTTCCTTGTTGGATGTGGTAGGGAACTGAGGTGTGGGTGCAGGTCTGCCAGTTTTATCCTTGCTCCTGGGTGAAAAGCAGGGGGGTCCTGGTTCTCCAATCAGGTGCAGGGTCCTTCCCCCTGTGATGACCACTTCCTGGGAAGTGTGGCAAAAATCAATCCCAGGAGGCAACATTCTCTAAAAATCCATCATGGCTGAATCTGATTTTTGGAGGTTACATCTGGCTGAGCCCACCCACTGGTGTGGCTAAAAATCATAAACACACCCCTCTCCTGCCCTCTCCTAATCTAATCAAGGGGGCACCTAGTTGTCTGGGATTGCAGGATGTGGGGGTGTTGCTGGTTGCTCCAAATGTCCTTCTCTGCCTTTGAAGACCAGTTTGGCATCCCTCCCCCTTCCTGCCTCACCATCTGCTGAGGGGAGATTCCTTCCCACAGGTACATTCCTTTGTGTGAAGCCAGGCCACTTCACACCTCATCAAGGCAGCTTGGCCAAGCTGCTTGAGGCTGGCCAATCAGAGCACAGCAGCAAAAACAATGCAGGGCTGAAATTGGCAACTTTTCAGGTAAAGTTTAAAACTCTTTACCTGAACAAGTTATATTAAATCCCACAACTGGAAGTTGTGGGATTTATTACAACAATTAATTTGATACCAAACTCTTGGTATGCATCATTTAAGGAGACTTTCAAAATTAAAATAAAGTCTCCCCATTCTAGCCTATGAAGGCCATTTACTACAATGAGGGAAAAATGAATTTGGCTGTTTTTACCTCACCAAGGCTTATAAAACCATTTTTATAAAGTACCTGCTTATAGTTACATGGCACCCAGCCCTAGGGGCACATAGGGCACACCTTAGGGGTGACTTATATGTAAAAATAAGGTAGTTTAAGACTTTGGAACTACTTTTAATTCCAAAGTCGAATTTGTATATAACTTTAATTTAAAAGCAGCCAGCAAGGCAGGCCTGCCTTTAAAATGACACTGGGCACCTCAGCAGTGCACCTATGGGTGCACCACCTATGCTGTGGTCCCTAAACCTACATGCCCTACCATATACCAGGGACTTATAGGTAGGTTAACTTAGCCAATTATAATTAGCCTAATTTGCATATCCATTTTACACAGAGCACAGGCCCTGGGACTGGTTAGCAGTACCCAGGGCATCATCAGAGTCAGGAAAACACTAGCAAAAAGTGGAAAATGGGGGCAAAAAGTTAGGGGGCCTCTGCAATCAGCCCTGTTTTCTCACACTTACCCATCATTAAAATTAGGGATTTAATTGCATCCTGAGTCCAGCCTTTGATACGACCCATACCACTCATACAGCTTGACTGCGAAGGACTAGAACAGGTAATTTAGGTATGATGGCTAATTTGAAACTCCTCAGTATCCTAACTTTAGCAACTTCACTTTTTTTTCTTAACCTCATAGGCAATATTCACACATTGATTTTTATCTAAGCGTGGCCTCAATCTGTTTGAATTGTAAGGCAGAGATCTTACATTTGCCTCACTTGCATCACTCAGCTATTGATTGAAATGGTAAGGCAACTGCTGCTCTAGCCTTAACCCACTCCGTTCTTTCTCCCCTAAATATCTGCTAGATCACTTTGATTATATTGAGCACCTCTGCAATTGTGCGTAGGAGTTTCTCTTAATCAATCACTGAACAGCTCATCGTTTTGCGGTCTGGAGCACCTTGAAATCCTACATTAGAGGGATCTCTCAATCATATAGTATACAGATCTCTAAAGCTGATAGTGAAGAGGAGAATGCCATAAACGGGTGATTGAATAATCAAATCCAAGTACCTATCCTCCAGGTTTCAGCCTGCTCGGCAGCTGCCCAAGTACTATATTTGCAAAATATGGACCTACAAGGTCATATCTCGACCTCAATAATGGCTCAGGTAAATAAAAAAGCCTTCCAAGGCCGAGCAAGGCTCTGTGAAATGGGAGAGAAATCAGGGAAGTTGCTGGTTTATCTGGGGAGGGCTGATGCAACAAGAACAATGATTAAATAAATTCAGGATCCCATAGGGAAGGAGCACGCTTGCTATTCTGAGATTGCTTTCATTTTTATGGACCATTGCTCTAAGGTATATCAGGAGGAGCTTGAGTGTAGCACTTCTAAAATTAAGGACTATATGGTCCCACTAGACCTGCCCAAACTAGACATAAGTGATACAGGCATGTTGGAAATGGAATTCTAAGTGAATGAGATTAGACTGGTGATCGCTAGTTTAGCATCATGGAAGGTGCCAGGACTGGACTACATTCCTTAAGAAGTAAACAAAATCTTAGCACAAATAATTCTTCCATTTATTTCTTTAAGTGTTAGAAGGAATTCGGAATTTTGGCAAAGTTCCCTCTTCCTGCAATAAAGTTGTTATAACAATATTCCTTTAAAAAGGTAAGGATCCTATGGAGTGTAATTTGAATCAGCCTATTTCACTCTTTAATGCTGATTTTATAGTGTATACCAAGCTTCTGGCAACTTAAGTCAATAAGATCATTTCACAGCTTGTGTCCAGAACAACACAGTTTCATTCCATGAAAGGACCCAGCTTCTCATACTAATCTAATTATTGCTTTAATCAAACGCGCTGAGACTTTCCAGGAACCCCTGATTATTATGCTACTTGATGCTGAGAAAGCTTTTGATCAAGTCTCCTGGAATTTTCTTTCAGAATTACTGATCCTACACAATTTTAAAACCAGATTTAATGGTTAAGGCTATCTGCAAGGATCCGATTGTTCAGATTAGCATAAATCTGGAGGTAACATCCTCTATTGCTATCTCACAGGGCACTTGTCAAGGTTGGCCACTCTCTCCTGCTCTTTATGCATTACATGTGGAGCCGTATATGAAGCTTCTACATAGAATCATTCCTCATAACCCATACTTAATGCTGGCTTCCCCCCGACAGTCCATGCAGATGATATTTTAATATTCTCGCACTGCTAGCGACCCACAATTTAATGTGTTGAACACTTAGAATTGGCGTTTGGCCATGTTTCTGGGTATAGATTAAATACTCATAAAACACAACTCATTCCAGCAGGCGGAGTGAGTAGTCTTGATCCATAGGTGACTCCTTGGGCCAAGTATCTAGCTATTATTTTGGCACCTACCACTAAGCGATGTTATAAACATAATTATACTGTGCAACTATATCAGATTAGGCTGTTACTGGATAAATGGATGCATTTACCGATCTTGCTCATCGGGCATAACAATTTAATCAAAATGAGTATTCTTCCTAAAATCCTATATCTTTTCCTCCATTTACCTTTTTAACGTTCCATTTAGATACTTTAAAGTGTTAGATTCTGCAGTGTCAAAATTTATTTGGAAAGGGAAGAAAGAGTGAAGATCTTTAAAAAGTTTAAAACTTCCAATAATTGGAGGTGGATGGGAACTCCCCAACTGGCGCGTCAACTACTGGGCCAATATGACCAATCATATTCACATGATGTACGAACCCTTTCCAGAGAATTGGCTTCATGTTATTCCTTTTGTGAAGGATCCTAGATCTAGTCGCTTCAAATTTCAAAGCAAAGAATTCGAGCCTTAAGACCACCTCTTCTCTTGACAAATTCAAGAGCAACATGAGGAGGTCTTTGAAAATCCCATCCCTCAATGCATTTACTCCCTTGCTAGATAACCCAGACCTACCCATTGCTTCACCTCTTCTTATCTGGGCTCTTTGAGAAACTTGGGTGGCTAGGGGATTTGATGGATGTGTTCAGGGTCAAACCATTCTCGGATCTGCAGGACGATTTTGCCATACCTCAAGGCAACTTCTTCTAGTACTTACAGATTAAGAATTTTTTGCTGAATAGGGACATCAATATTACAATTCTGCTGGCTCAGCCAGATATTGCCCACATTTTTTTTGGTGAACATCTGTATAACATTTCCGATATATATAGTTTTCTTAATCTGTCTTTCTCAAAAGGTCCGGGAACATGGGGCGATAAATGGACCATTGGCTATGTGAGGAGGTCACGAAGCAAGATCTTGTTTGCATTTTAGGGCGATTTTATAAGCTCATCACCCCTATTCTGCTGAGAGGTCAGATTTATTGCACATTATTTGATTTCTATGTTAGCCCTTATAAATTGAGCAAGTGGTATGTGACAAAACTGGTCTGATTGCAGAAACCCCCTAACATTTTGCACCTATTTTGCTGGTGTGTTCCTGACCCTGATGGTGCCCTGGGTACTGCGAACCTGTGCCCAGGGCCTGTGCCCATTAAAATGAGTAACCAAATTAGGCTAATTATAATTGGCTATTTCTAGCTACCTATAAGTCCCTAGTATATGGTAGGGCATGTAGGTTTAGGGACCCCAGCATAGGTGGTGCACCCATGAGTGCACTGCTGAGCTGTCCAGGGTCATTTTAAAGGGAGGCATGCCTTGCTGGCTGATTGTAAACTAAAGGTACATGTATATTCAACTTTGGAATGAAAAGTACTTCTAAAGTCTTAAACTACCTTATTTTTACATATGCCACCCCTAAGATGTGCCCTAGGTGCCACCAGGGTTGGGTGTAGTGTACCTATAACCAGGGACCTTATCAAATATGTTTTATAAGCCCTGGAGAGAAAAAACAGCCAAATTATTTTCCCCTCATTGTAGTGAATGAGATCAATAGGCTAAAATGGTAAGACTTTGTTTTAATTAATAAAGTATCCAAAGGAGCTTGATGGCAAGTTTAGTCTCAAACTGATTGCTATAACGAATGCAACAACTTGCCGTTGTTGGATTTAGTATAACTAGTTCAAGGAAAGAGTTTTAGAAGTCCAGTTTCAGCTCTGTAGTGCCCTTCTCTTATTGGCCAGCCTCTGGCAGCCTGATCCCGCTGCCTTGATGAAGTGTGAACTGGCCTGGGCTGAACACAAAGGAATTGCCTGGGGGAGGAGATCAGCCTCAGCAGATGGTGAAACAGGATGGGGAGAGCAGCCAAACTGGTCTTCAAAGGAGGGAAGGACATTTGGAGGAGCTCACGACCTCCCCCATTTCCTGCAAACCCAGACAACCAGGTGCCCTCATTCTAAGATTAGGAAAGGGCAGGAGAGGGGTGGGTTTAGGATTTCTAGCCATAACAGAGGGTTGGCTTAGCCAGACCTAATGTACAAAATTCAGTTTCAGACATTTTGGACTTTTAAAGAATGTTGCTCCCTTGGATTGATTTTTGCCACACTTCCCAGGAAGTGGTCATCCAAGGGGGTAGTGGCCAGCTTGTGACTGGACAGTTTCCCCCCTGCTTTTCACCCCAGTAGCAAGGATACATTTGGCAGAGCTGCACCCACTCCCCAGTTGCCTACAAGGATCAACATCAGAAGAAGAAGGACTGCCCTGCTGGACCCCTGACCTGCACCTGGACACTGCACTCTGAAGGGCTGCACCAGCTGCACAATTGGGCTTTACCACTAAAAGGACTTTGCCTGTCTTCAACTGGTTTAGGAAGGGGCTCCCTACTTCCTACAGGTGAGAAATAGCTAATCAGATTCCCCTGCATCAAAACCTGAGTATTCCAATCTGCAAGTAGAGCATGACAGAGAATACCATCAGGATGGAAGGGATAGTGGCGTACTAAGCACACTTACAGGTAACAAAAGTTATGGCCACGATGGACTACCTTCCAAGCAGAGTCACCCTGATAGGATGTTCATATTATCATACCACAGCAACATATGCACTTATCTCATAGAACACACAAGAACATCACTGAGGAACACAGTACCTAAACCATACACTAAAATAGGTCCCATAATTGTAGGGTTGTCACTCACCTTTGTAAGTATACAGTGACCTGCAACTGTACCTACATGCATATAATCAGCTACCTGGTTGGTTCTACTCTCATGTCTCTCAGCAAATACCAGTGCCTATTGACAATGAATACCTCAAGCATAGGTTGCAGAGCCAAACAGCACATGGCTACATCAGTGAGTAGAAGGGAAAGAGGATAGGAGAAAGCAAGAAACATACCTCAATACTGATTGGGCCATTACAGAAGTGTATGCCAGTATCTGATGTAACTATACATGAAATAGCTGAACATATTGCACTGTACACTTTTTTAACTATCAGTCTACATTCACAACTCGCACATAGGAATTGGAGCACATGACACCACCACTTATGAACCTACTACAAGTTGTGCCCATTCAACACATCTTATGCTCCACTTCACATACTTGTGTGTCAGTTAAAGTACTGATTGATGAGATCTGTCCTAGAGTCACCGGCTCCTTCTTCCTCAGCCTCTTCATCATTTGCCATGTCTCCATCTCCAGCCACAGGTCTAACTGCCTCCCCCCTTATCTGCTGTCAATGGTATCTGATGTCTCAGGGCTAGATTGTGGAGCATGCAGCAGGCAAAGATTATTTGGCATACCTTTTGGGGCAAGTAGAGGAGGGCTCCTTCAGATAGGTCCATGCACCAGAATCTTTCCTTCAGGAGCCCAAATGTTCACTCAATTATACGCCTTGTCCTCCAGTGGGCCTCATTGTAATGGAGGTCCTCTGGCGTGGCTGGGTTCCTCACTGGTATCAACAGCCAAGGACTAATTGGATAGCTGGAGTCACCTGTATACACAATGGGACAACAACTCCAGTGTTGTATGTGAGACTGAGTAGATTGTGATGACAGGAGACATAACTCACAGACACACAAAACAATACTAACTCACCAAGAAGCAAGGCCCTCTCTGTTTGCGGTCATGCCATCAGACGTGGGCCATTGCTGTTCCACATAATATAGGAATCGTGCACAGATTCAGGAAACTTGGCTGCGACTTGTGAGATGTACTGGTCTGCCAGACACACCACCTGTACGTTGATTGAGTGGTAGCTCTTCCTGTTCCTATATACCTGTTCATTGGCACTGGGTACTATCAATGGCTCCTAACACATGAGGAATGTGTCCAATTTCATAAAAATCTGCCTTCACATAGGTCAAATCCTCTCGGTGGGGAAACCTGATGTAGCTGACCAGGTGTTTAAAAAATGCACAGAGTACATCCTTCAACACAAGACTGAACATGGGCTGAGCCATCCCAACTGTTAAAGCCACTGTATTCTGAAAGGACCCTGTGGCCAGCAAATGTATCACTGACAAGACTTGAACAATGGGATGTATGCCATAGGGATTGCGAATTGCAGGCATCAGATCTGCCTCAAACTGAGTAAAAATGTTCATGATGGTCAATCGATTCAGACGATATGTCTGTACCTCATGCCTGTCCTCCATGGTTTCCAGATCTACTAGTGGACAGTACACTGGTGGGTGCCTCACCCTCCTCATAGCAGCATTACTGTGTTGAGAGAAAGGAGTATACTATGAGTTGTGCTGTATTCACACATCTATTACACATTGCATATTACCTGACACCTAACATATGTAGAGGATGTGTAGAACTTCTGACATATACAGTACAGCCCATAGATATTTACTGGTTCCTGCCTCATTGCTGCACATTGGCTTACATGCAAATTGGAATGTATTAATGAGACTAATGTAAATGTATACATGTGTAACACTTAGATGTCCTGCACTCCTCACACATAAACTACCTATATCTACCCATGGCCTATGTACCTCAGAGCCGCTATACATAGTTATCACCATATAAATTCCCTAATCACATCATTAAGTGAAAATATGACCAATATGTTGCACATATATGATGGGACCACATATGTGAATACTGCTTTTGGGGTGAAATAGGTAAGTAAACACATCCTTTGAAGAAATGTGCTCAAGATGGCAGGCACCTGACCTACTGTACTGGACAGGTGGAAGTGACCTGAGTCCACTGGCAGAAGTTGTAATGGCGGTAGGCAGTCGCAACCGATGTGCAACTTGCCATTGAATAACGTTGCTGCCGTTGGCGGACTTGGGCCAATGGCGGTGACTGCCAGTGGTGACGGTGCTTTACGTGGTTGGTGTGACCGCCATTGTCTGCTGTATTGCTCACTTGACTGATGAAACTGTTGCCAGCAAGACCTCCACGACGTGAGCTGCTGTGTACCTCCTCTGAGAGCCATCATGCCATGTCCTGCAGGTGATAGGGCCCTTGCCTTCATACCAGAAGAACTAGAGGGGCTGGTGAAGGAGGTCCTACTCCTTTATGAACAGCTATATGTGGCACCAGAGGAGCAGGTGAGTCCTATGCCATTGTCATGTGTGATAGATGTTGTGTGTAACGTTGCATACTACATATGGCTTAGTGTGGATGCAGATGGCATGGTTTGCAGGCGTGTGTGCTGAGAGGATGGGAATGAGAGGGAACTTGCTGTGTCAGTTGTTCACTGAACACTCCTATTGGTATGGTGCCAGTGTACATGACTTTCTCTTTTTGTCTGTGCCACCCATGAAGGTGAATGCCCATCGGAAGAAGGGGATCTGGCGTGCCATCGCCAAGCAAGTGCGCAAGTGCGGACCCTGGGGGTCCATACCCAGCGGAGCACACATTGAAGAAATCGGTGGGAGGACCTGAGGTGCGGGGCCCGGAAGACTGCAGAGGCCCAGCTGGCGATGTCCTCCCAAAGAGGGAGGGGTGCCCGTTGGACCCAGACCCCCCTAATGGCCCGCATTTTGATGGTGGCCTACCCTGAGGTGGATGGGTGTTTGAGGGTTGCCCAGCAGCCACAAGGGGGTAAGTACTGACAGAGCCCATGTAATTTGCTCTGATAGTTTGGTCCTTGCTGTCACACTTTAGCAGCTGAGACACTGTAGTAGGTGCTCCATGTATGTAGACAACTGGGAATATATTGTACTCTATTTGTAAGACAAAGTGATGGAGATCTGGCCCTAGGCTAGTACATGTGTAAATTTAGATCAGGTGTGTCTAGGTGCATCTATGTCTGCATGTGAAGATGTTCACTAGCCAGTGCCATATGTATCATGCCACCCAGGTGTATATAGGTCCATAGGCTGCTGTTTCATCCTACCTGTTTACTATATGCTGGTCCATATATCTGAATATATGAGTATGTAGCTCTATGGTGTAAGCCCACTCCCTTCTATGTACGGCATATATATTTGCTACAGTGTTGCAGACATGTGTGGGACAGGGCCTAGGAAGCTTTTGTCCTGGTACAGGTGTTGACTCCATGTGAGTCTGGCATCTCATTCAGTCAACAGGTATGGGCAGATGTGAACACTACATATGGTTTAGTGGTGATGTCCTCATTGTCCCTTCATGTGCATATAAAGGGGTATGTGAAGTTTGTAACTGTAGGACATCCAATATGGGTGTTTAATCATGTATATGTGGCCTACCCATGCATTTACAGGCCATTAAAATGCAATCTAATCACTAGTGTCACAATGGCTTTGTTTCAGTGGAGGTAAGTGATTAGAAGTCCTGCCCATAGACAAAGTGCAATGTCCATGCAATATTTGCCAATGCCCCACCAATACTAGTGCATCATGTGATAACATCTGCCTACATTATGTCACAATGGTTACTTGGGGTCAGATCTTGTGGAGTGGGACAGCCCTTGTTGCTCTTTGCCTAGCTGATGTGGACAGGTTGGACAGGAGATGCTATGGGGTTAGTTCTTACTACGAGATGTCATTGTTTGGCTGTAGTACTATTAGTCATACAGGAATTTTAGTTGTGACATATGTTGTAAGTGTGATGGCGGTCGTATGGGTCCTTGTGTGTGCATCATGTGTACATGTGTTCTCAGTGGGATCTGTGTGTTGTGTGAACCTACGGTAGTAGTATTCACATTTGGGGATCAGTATGAGTGATGTGGGTTTACTCATGTTGACATGTGGTGGCTCTGTATTTGCATGGAATATGAGTTGGCCTAGTATGTATTAGTTTGCTGTCCTATGTTTAGCTGTGGTTACAGTGTTCTCTGTGATTGTCAGTGGGTGTATCCTGTGTGTTAGTGAGGTCACTCTTGCCGTACATGCATGTGTGGTGTGATGTTGAGTATCTGTGTATGGAGCCTGCAACTAGGCCTCTAGGATTATATACATGTAGTGATATAGCTGGTCTCCAGACATGTGTTGTCAGATTCAGGTGACACCTGACTGGGACTGCCACATGTTGTGTCTTCATCATGGATTGTGTCCATAGTGTAAGATATGTACAGAGGGTTCAGCTAGGCATGTGATAGCAATGGCAGGAGTTGTATAGTTAGTCAATTGGTTCTCTTGACCACCATGGTACATTCCTTATGGACATGGTCATGTCAGGAGTTGAATGTGAACATGTATGATACGGTGTTATCTTTGCATTGCTGTTCCTTATGGTGATAGGGGATTTATGACCTGGATGAGGACGTTGTTCAGCTTTAGCAAGGGCATGATATGCATGCTGACATAGGTTTACAGGTAAATAGATGGAAGGTCCAGTTGTGGTACCTCACATGGATCATGATAACAGCGAGATATATGACAAGAAGGGGCGGGTGGCAGTGACATGTTGTGACATGAAGTAGGATTGTGGTATTCCTTATGAGATTCCCTGGCCAGGAGATGTCTACCTACAGTTGTGTATGTTGTCATGTGTGTATGTGAAGAATGTGATGACCCTCTCTCTCCGTCTCTCTCTCTCTCTCTCTCTCTCTCCCTCCCTCCCTCTCTCTCTCTATTTATGTGCATCAGCACCGGCATGAGAAGAAGACAGGGCACAGGCAAGTGGGGAAGCTGCTGGCCACAGGACCCGCAGTGCTGAGATCATGGACAGCGAGGGACCCAGTGGCCCGGAGAGCAAGAGGAGTGGGGAGACCGGGTACATCATCATCTTCAGAATCCTCCTCCAGTACACTCTCCCAGAGGGTAGGTATCTCCTTCGCCGCAGGCACCTCTGCCCCTTCCAAAGTCAGCTCAGCTGCCTTGTGTGAGGAGGCTAGTGACCTCCTGTGGTCGATCACTGTGGGTCAGTCAACCATTGTGAATGCCATCCAGGAACTGGCAACTCAAGTCCAGCAGAGCAATGCATTCCTGGAGGGTATTCTCGGTGCACTGGCAGGCCTACATAGATTCTTTTAGGCTCTGGCCTCCATACTGACAGCAGCCAGTCACCTTTTGTCTTCCATCCCCACTCCCCCTTTCTCTTCCCAAACCCAAACCCAAGCCCCTCTTTCAAAACCCAGCCAAAGCACACATACAGGCCAGCACGCATCCACCTCAACAGCCAAAATTAGCTCAGACAAACACAAGCACCACAAGACCTACCACCGGCATTCACACAAACAACACCCAGAGCAACAGTCACTTCCTGCACTGACACCCCTACCACCCCCAGCACCTCATACACTACAGCTGACATACCTGCAGTCACCATACCCACATATACTGATCCAGCTACAACTCCTATCCTACCCACAATCAGCACAATAGCAGACCCTCAGACATCCACCCCAGTCACCACATCCACAGCGACCACAACTACAGACACATCTACATTCAGCACATCCAGCATGCCTTCAGTCACCACTCCAACAGACAGTCACCCATCTACCACGGCATCTCCTAGCACCCCCACCACCCCTCCTACCAAGACACGTAAACACCTACACTCTCCCATCCAACAGACACCCGAAACCCACAAGCATTCCTTGCTCACAAATGCACCCATAATATCCACCGACACCTCTTACAAGCACTACCTCTCCCTCAACTCCCAAACCCTTTTGCCATGACCATCCCCATGTGAGTAAGAAGTATTTTCTTTAGGAGTTTTACCTTTCCCTACTCCTCTCTCGCCCCATGATATCCCTAGACGATCAGTGTCCCTCCCCAAGTCCAGCCCTTCCACTTCCAAGACCCCTGCAAGTTCCCATGCCCCTCCACAGCCAAGAAGTCAAACCCTCCTAAGAGCCCCCAACCCTCCACTAAGCCTCGACCAAAGCTCTCCCCTCCCAAGCCCAAACCCAAGGATCCCCCTCCCAAACCTGAGCCAAAACCTCCCCCCTTTTCGATCCCCAATCCCTGAGGTGCCTGCCTGCCCCCTTGATGGCCCAACCAGTGGAGGTTACATGGCAGCCAGGAGTGAAGTTGGCGCACAGACAAGTGCATTTTGTGCACATAGCACTTGGACATTTTGGACTGGCCTATAGCCTTTGTACACATTTTCACACACATATTTATGTATTTTAATAATTATCAGGGACAACCTTTTGTTGGTTCAGAGGTAACATTTTTGTCCTGCATTTCTTTTCTTAAGGAAGTTTTGCTGATATTGTTTGTGTGAGTGGTGGTTGTGCTACCAGTGGTGTCTGGCCTGCATGTGTGGTTTTGTGCATGGCATTTGTCCTCCAGAGATGGGTGTGTTGCGTGATGGCCATGTATATGTTGGGGACATGTAATTGTATCGGTATTGTGTGGTGTTTGTATTGACATGTGTAATTTTCGGTGCTGTGTGCATTTGTGTAGTTGTACTCTGTGTGTGTGTGCTGATTGGTATGTGTGAACTGTAGTGATGTGTGTTTGCTGAGTATGTGTTGTGGCTCTTTGTTTGGATGTCTGATTGTGTGTACTTGTCTCTGGAGTTGTAACATTGTGTTGTATGATTGAATTGGGACGTGGAGGTGTGTATTGTGTGCTCTTATTGGTGCTTTTGTTTTTTTTGCTGTAGTGGTGTTGTTGTGTCATTTGGTCGTGTTGTACTTTGTATGTGAGTGTGCCGCTGCTGTGTATCTGTGTCTTGTTGTGTGCTTTTTACTTGTGTATGTGTGTGATGGGCATAGTGTGTGTAGTTGTATGTGCCTATGTGTCTGTGGCAGTATGTTATTGTGCGTGTCAGTGTGAGGTAACATGTGTGTGTTGCTCTCGCCACCTGTCCTGGGTATGTATGTTGTATGTGCGTAGGTACTTAGATATTTTACAACAGTGACAGATAAGTGTGTGTACTCACAGTTGGTGTCATTGTCGCTGGTTCCGAAGTCGTTGGGTGACCAGGAGCAGCGGGAAGATGTGTAGTTCTGGTTCCACAGCAGCTCTGGAGGAGTATGTGTTCCTGGAGGTTAGTGTCTCCTTTTATAGAGTTGTTTTCCACCAGGGTTTACGTGGAGGTGCGCCCGCGATGGAAACCCTGGTGGTGTGCAGCCTTGTAATCTGTCAGGCAGAAACATAGGCCCATATTTATACTTTTTGACACAAACCTGCGGTAGCGCAGGTTTGCGTCAAAAAGTTTAACGCCGGCTACCGCCATTCCAACGCGCCAGCCTGGCGTCATATTTAATGAATTATGGTAGCTGGCGCTGCGGCCTGGTAAGCGGACCGGGCAGTGGAGGCGTAGGAAAGACTGGGGGTTGTGCGTCAAAGAATGGTGCAAGTCAGGTTAGAGCAAAAAATATTCACTCTAACCTGACTAGTGTCATTTTGTGACACACAACCCCCATGAAAATGACTCCTGTCTTAGCAAAGACAGGAGTCATTCCCCCCTGCCCAATGGCCTTCTGTCCCCTGGGCATGGCCATTGGGCACCCTGGCATGTAGGGGGGCCCAAGTTAGGCCCCCCGGTGCCACTTAAAAAAACAATACTTACCTCTACTTACCTGTACTTACCGTGGATGGGTCCCCCATCCATGGGTGTCCTCCAGGGGTGGCTGAGGGTGGCAGTGGGTGCCGTGGGTGCAGGGAAGGGCACCTGTGGACTGCTTTCATGGTCGGAGACCAAGGAAATGAACCCACAGGTCCTCTAACGCCTGCCCTGACCCAGGCGTTAAAAAATGACTCTAAACAGGCTTAGAGACATTATTTAAGGCCCTCCTCCTCCCTGCGTCATTTTTGCACAGGAGAATAAATAAGGCGTAAATGCCTTTGAGTCATTTTTTTGCCCGGGAATGCCTACCTTGCATCTCATTGACGCAAGGTAGGTTTCCACAGTAAAAAAATGACTCTAACTCCGTAAATTTGGCGCTAGACAGGTCTAGCGCAAAAATATAAATATGGAGTTAGGATTGCGCTGGATTTGCGTAAAAAAAAATACGCAAAACCGACGCAAACAGAATATAAAATGGGCCATAGTCTCTGTCGGTCTGAAGGTGGCCACCGTGGTCTGTGGCAGCTTGACCGCTCTGGTGGTGCCAGAGGTGGATTGGCTGTATTCTGTTGGGAAAACCGCCATGGTCATAATTTGGTGGTCACCTCCAGCAGCCTGTTTGTGGTACAATCTCCACCGCCAACATGGCGGTCCTGAGACCGCCAAACTCATAATGACCCCCTAAGCCCAAAGGTAAACTCTGGACGGAGGCCTCCCACTTGCTGCAGCCGAGCAAGGCTCCATTGTGGTCAGCCTCAAACTTTGACTTTGTCCTGGTCAAATGCGACCAGATGACCAGACGACCAGAGTTGCGCTTTTAGTTTCTATGCACTAAAATACATTTATTCTTTAAAAATTTATATCTCTGGTTCCTGTTATCTGATTTTAATCCTTTTGGTGTTGTTTTAAAGATACAAATGTAATCTATTTTTATAAATTGGTGTTGAATTTTAATTGTGTTTTGTATTTCACTTATTTACTGTTTTGTGATTTTTAAATGCTTTACACACTTGTCTCCTAAATTAAGCCTTGCTGCTCATTGCCAAGCTACCAAGGGTTGAGCGGGGATTAATTTATTGAGGCCTGACTGGAGTTAGAGGGGGTTAGTGGCCTGTTGCTAAGTGTAGGTACTCACCTGCCCTTACCAATAATCTACTTTCCAACATTGGTTAAGTTTGTTTATAGTTTAATTTTACTGGTTAGTTATCCTTTGGTTTAATTTTTTCAGTTATGTCCCTGTTTGGTCAACCCTAATTTATTTATTTATCATAATGTTTAATATGTAGTCAGATACTCTTTTGTTTATATACACACACACACATATATATATATATATATATATATATATATATATAATATATATCAGCAACAGTTTCTCCTTCGTCGGGGCCCAACCCTGCAGGGCGGCTTCAAAGGCAGGGACAGAGCATCCTGCCAATAAATATCCACAAACAAAGAATAAATCGAAGCCCAAATCAAGTCTTCGCGGGCATTTTATTCAAGATGCGGCATGTACTGATACACTCCTAACACGTTTCGGCGAAATGCCTTGTTCACAGGAAATTGTTTGAAGTCATTGCGTTCTGGTGCTTTTGAGTTCAAATGTCACGTGGCCTACATACCACATTCCACAATGCACCACTCTTGTTCTTAATCATTCATATAAACACTGTAGCGACTTCTCATATTAAAAGTGACTGTAACAACTCATTCTATATTGCTGAAACAGCGTTTCATGTGTCAGACACTCTCTAATAATTTATCATTCCACTTACAGTGTCTATTAATAAAAAGTTTGAAATAAGAAGGTGCAAAATCAGCAGATACAAATGGCCTTGTGCAAATGATGATTCCAATCTCATGATGCTGTTCAAAAATAATCACTGCTGCCATCAATTCCAGAATGCCTCAGAAACTAGATAAGCAGAAGGAGAAAGATATCTCCTTCATCCCTTTCTTGTCGTCGCTACATTAAATAACCGGTCAAATACTGTGTCCATTAGACAAGCGGGTTGTTCCCCCATCACAATAAATCAGCAACAGTTTCTCCATCGTCGGGGCCCAACCCTGCAGGGCGGCTTCAAAGGCAGGGACGGAGCATCCTGCCAATAAATATCCACAAACAAAGAATAAATCGAAGCCCAAATCAAGTCTTCCCGGGCATTTTATTCAAGATGCGGCATGCACTGATACACTCCTAGGTCATTGCCACCACAGAGTTCAATCATAACGGCTGGATGTTGGCAATCTGTTGTAGATATTTTTTGAGTGAAGGTAGGTAGTGAGGTTATGGAATTGTAAGTGTATGTTGGATTTGGTTTAGAAAAATAGGGAAACAGTAAAAATAGCTGTGATATGTTTACTCTGAAAGATTCAACCACTCCTGCTAAACGTGACTTGAAACTAAGCATGCTCTAGTCAGAAACTGCTATGAATGTGTGGCCTGGTGCAGCAGAATGTTGCAGACTGTGTATATATAGAGGCAGTAATGATTCATAATGATTATTTAATGTTATGATTTGGTTTTGTGTTCTAAAAAAGTGTTTATATAGATGTGCTTTTTTATAAGATATATATGAGATGTCATCAGTGATGTCACTGACCATGTCATGAGTGATGTAATGTGTGAGGCCATAAGCAGTGCATTACGGGAGTGCAAGTTATAGTTAGCTCAGATAATTATAACTGCTGAATTTCTACTGTTTTGTACGAGTAAATTCAGAGCCTAACTATAACGTTCATGTAACCTTTGGTCTTTTCAGTGAAAAAAAATATATATACATATTCACTGTAAAAACAAAGGTTAGAATTATAGTTAGAGTTACCTCAAGTAACTAAACTCATTCTCTAATGTAACTATAACTTACGCCCCGGTCGTGCACAGCTTTTTTGTCAAAAATGTTACTGCAAAGATTACATTGATATTATCAATAATGTAATCAAAGATGTCATGAGGGTCGTAATTTGTGGGGTAATTAGCAGTGCATGGTGAGGGAGTGAGTTACAGTTACCTTAGGGCAGTGTTGTAGTTACTTGAGGTAACTCTAAGTTTAACTGGTTTTGTATGTTTAAAATATGAGCCTAACTATAACATCCCTATCACTAGGTAGTTATAGTTATCACTATGGCCATCATTATGATTTTGGCGGTCTATTTCGTAGACCGCCGAAGTCACTGCCGCTATATAACCACCAATATTATGGCTGCTGGCTACTGTCTGCCACTATTTGGCAGGGAAGCGCCAGCAGCCTACTGGCCACCGCCGTGCCACCATAACACTGCCCGCCATATTACAACATCGTAAACGGTGTGGCGGTGTTGTGTCGGTGGGGCACTGGTGGTGGAGAAAGCTCCATGGATCCCGTTCCCTCCCGGACAACCACTGCGACCACCAGGAAAGGTGATCAGCCGACAAGAGAGGGGGTTGTTGTGTGTGTTGTATGGGAATGGGGGGGGTTTGTGTGTGAATGGACGGGTAGGGGGTTGTTGTGTGTGTATGTGTGCGTGTGTGTGTGTCTGTGTGGTTGTGTGATTGCCTGTATGCAGGGGGGTGGTGTTGTGGCCGTGTGTGCATGTGTGTGTGAATGAGTGAGTGTGGATGTGTGCGTGTATGTATGGAAGTGTGGTGTGTGTGTGGATTTCAGAACGGGGATCGGGGTGGGGAGGTCAGAACAGGGGTGGGGGCTATTGATGGAGTTAGGGGTGGGGCTCCTACCTGAAGGGGGGTTGGGGAGTCCTGTTGTAGTGACAGGAATGAGTATTCCTGTCATCAGTATCCTTACTGCCAGGGATTTTGTGGCAGGGCTGTCACCACGGAATCCCTGGCAGTTAGAATACTCATTATACCACGGGCGGCTTTAGGTGGACCGCCAGGTCGAAGGTGGTCAACCTTCAGCCAGGCAGTCCCACCCCCCTGGCAGTACAGGTGATGAACTGGCTGCGATGCAACCAGTTCACTAACGCGCTTCGTAATTTGGTGGTCCTGCACCGCCACGCTGTTGCCGGTCTCACCACAGCCGCAGGCGTGGCAGGGCAGGACCGCCAAGGTCATAATGACCACTTATGTTTCTATATAAAAAGTGTTTTTTGACTTGTCTATATCTTTGACACCGTTTGGAGGATCTTCATGAAATTTTCTAAAGAATGTGTGCAATTGATTCTTGCTGTCCACGGGAAGATTGAGGGTGATCCGTCAAACGGGGGCAGAGAAAAAGGGGGGGTCAAAAAAGTTGCCTTTCCCACGTTAATTGCCTTAGGACCTTTGAACGTGACTACAGCCCAAACCACTGGACATAATTACACCAAATTTGGCATAGAGGTAGCTTTTGGTATGCAGATTATGTTGTTGCTTATTTGATGTAAATCTGTTCAGTAGTATTTGGGAAATTAAAGAAAATCCAAATTTGTATATCTCTGGCCACGACATCTTAGCAAATAATGACAAGCTTGTGCATGAAAATGCACAGCTCTAATTGGCTGCCAGCACTTCAGCCAGGAAGAGTTGGCAGACATCTTAGAACTCGGCTTCAGCCGAGTCCCTCAAAAAATTGTGAAAAAAAATAAAGGGGGGCAGGGTAGCGACACCCTGACCCCTTTGCTCTGGTGCTGGGGTTAAAAATAATTAAGAACAATTTTTGCCATGAATTTGCAGCAAACAAATTTTTTAAAAAAAGCACGAGCTCCTGTGCTTGTTTTTTTTAAAGCCCCCAGGTGGGCCAGGTCCCGGGGTCAAAGTATAAAATAAAGAGGGTGCCCATAGTGCCCCTCTCTTGGGCTTTTCAGTGCCCCCCCGGACCACCACCTCCCCGGGGCTTGTTTTTCATTTCATGCGGGGGGCGTACAGCCCCCTCCACAGCCCCAGGGACCACCACCTCCTCGGGGCAAATAAGAAAAAAAAAGAAAGGGGTCTGTTTTGGACCCCCCAGGGACTGCTACCTGCCTGGGGCTAAATTCACAGTTGGAGGGAGCCGCACAGCCCACCTCGAAGAGCCAATGATGGTCCTGGAGACCACTACCCTGCAGGGCTGGCTCCTACTATGTCCTGGGGTGTCCACCCTTGGGACATAGCTGTTTGCTTTTGTTTGAGATAGTTGACAGCTCCCACCAAGCCAAAGCAAATAAAGTCTGCTTTCTGCAAGTGAGAGCTGTCAAACAGCTCTCAATTGCAAAAAGTGGAGTTTTCATCACTTTGTTTGCAGAGAAGATAGATGAAATGAAAACATTGCTCACACAAGCAAGGAGCTGCTTTTAAAAGCAGATCTGTGCTTGGTGGAGCAATGCTGCCTCCCACAGGATGTGGGTAGTCATCTAGGACCACAGAGTCATTGAAGCTCCCCCTGCAGTCCTTTCACTCTCCTTCTCTATTCCATACGATAGTGGGGTGATTTCAAAGCGTCAAACTGACAAGATGTTTGGTACAAATGTTATAGCTATACAAAGTTGAACAGAGTCCCTTCTGGCCTAATGGTCAAGGTCTTGTGCTGTCATTCTTTATGCTGAAGGTTCAAGTCTAGTATCGCTTGGCGGTGTGTTTGTTTATTTACTAGTGTTTTGACTGTTAAACCTTCCTAGTGATGGAACATTCATGTTTCTCTCCTATCATGTGTGGGTTGAATGTCATAGGTATTCCTGGAAAGAACAGGGTAAGGAGTCACCTGTGGGGTAATGATTAAGGTGACAGATGCTCACACTGAAAGTTGAGAATTGTACTTCAGGTGTGTGTGTGGTCTTTTCCCTTCTTTAATTTATTTCAAAGTTCAAAAGTTAAAGGTTCATATCGAAAGGTGATCTCCCATGTTTTAATAACAAATACACTTTTATTTTTAATTTGTTCTACAATATCTCATTCTATCTATTTCATTCATCAAATGCTAAATCACTCTCTCTCTCTGAATCTCTCAATTATCCCCTCGCACTCTCTCTCTCTTTCTCTCAGGGTTGGGTGGTTAGTGGGGTTGGCCACAGGGCCCTGCGAGCAACCCCACTGTTTTTCTAGCAAAGTTTTTAAGCATAGTATTGGCACAGTGCCATTTACGCTGAGGAAGAAAGAGACAAAATCTTTTTCTTATAGCCCTTTGAGGTGAGCAGGGTGCTCTTTACTGGAGCTGTTCTCCACCTAAACTTGGGAACTACCCAGAGTTCTTTCTTCTGTTTTGCACAATTTATACTTCACTCTAACCCTGAAAGAGTTTTGTTTTCATATATATATATATATATATATATATATATATATATATATATATATATATAACCTAGTGGCGGTCACCACTATAGTAGTTATAGTTAGGACCTAGTTTCAGTATAAAAAGTGTTGTTTTTCTTGCCTATATCTTTGGTGCCGCTTGATGAATCTTAACAAAAGTTTCCCAAAAAATTGCCAGTCCCCTCAGCTGTTGCCTGGAAAGTTTTGGGGTGATCCATTCAGGGGTCCGAGAGAAAGAGGGGGTCACAAAACACGTGTTCCCCATTCATTTTTCTGTAGGGATTTTGAACAGCAATAGCGCAAAAACTGCTGTCAGAATTATACCACATTTGGCAGGAAAGTAGGCCTTGGTCAAGAAAGCAACCTTTTTTTTGTTTTGGTCTAATTCCGTTCAGTAATTTCCTCGGTACTTAAATAAACACACCATGCACGGAGCATGGTCTTACACATCTTTAACCTTCTGCATGCAAATGCAAACTCAACATTCTAAAACTGAAATATAGTTACCACACTCAAACACTCAAATCATAGTTCTACAGAGTCCTTCAGAGACAAAAAGGGTCCTGTCATTACTACTCACTTGACACTACAGTTATGTATTAAGTTATGGGGTGATTTATATTTATTTTGGTAATGTAATATAAATATGTTATTGTTTAAGCATATGTATATCTTGTTTAATGCTACTTTTAATGTTTTGTTGTATTGTAGAAAATAGGTATTTTTATTTTTAGTAATGATATTGTAAATGTTTTGTCAATATTACTGTAGTCGATATTGTGCGATGTGATATTATTGGCCATTTATATGTTTTCTCAGAAGGAATGATATTTTTGTTACTAATATTTTAGTTTTTTTGCAATTGATAAAAACCGACCAATATTTCCAACAGGCACATTTATGGTGTTGATATTTGTGGTTTTATTAGTTAAGTATAAGCAGGCACTATTTTTGTTCACAATATTTAATTTCCAATGTCACTGAACCCTCAGACTCTGATTCTAATGTTATGGTCAGACTTCCAGCTTCCAGTGAGTCACACAGGGTTGAAAAAAGGCCTCTTGAGTGTCATGTGTTTCTTATGGTTCCTATGTGGCCTACATTTTACAGCCAAACTCAATGAATTTAGAAAAGGATTTAGGGCCTCATTACGAGTTTGGCAATCCATGGCCCGTCAAACTCGAGGCGGTGGTCGCACTCCTGGTGGTCCAACCACAAAATTATGATTCTGGAGGTCAGACCTCAAGGATACCGCCGTCTCAGCAGGGATCAGGTATCCTGACAGGCTGGCGGCGGTCATAGTCGTGGTCATCCACAATGGTGCAGAGTTTGGCACCACCATTCTGATCACAACTTCACTTTTCTCAGCCTTTTCATGGCGGGATCCCTGCCACGAAAAGGGTTTCCCACAGCCATTGCAAAGGGGTACAGGGGGTCCTCGGGACTGCTCACGACCATGTCATGGGCATGGGCCCCCATGCCAGCACCACTCTTGGAATGCGCACTTTCTGCTATGCAGACAGTGCGCATTCCGAGGGTGCTTGTGTGCTCCCTTAGGGGCCTAGGGCCAATGCCACTGCACTGTTTCAACCAGGCTGGCTGACGTTATAAGGTGACATTTTCACCAGTCAGCTCATCCTATCATAATAGGATGGGGGTGAGGCCACTGGCTTGACATAGGCCTCACCCCCACCGCATTGGAGGTCTCTATAGAAATGCCGTTGAGATTGTAATCAGGCCCTTAATCTGTTGTAGAGGAGCTAGCACAGAGCCCATAATCTGGTTGGGCCCTTTCATGGTCAGTAATGATCTGTTGTCATCTGGAACACTTGTAATTCTAGTCTCTGTAATGGTTTTAGTATAGAGAGAGAGAGAGAGAGTTGTGCATCCCATAGGCTTTCTTTATATGAAGAAAAATATAATTTGAAGAAAAGCTGATAAAAAAAAATCACAAAAGTCAGTCAAACATTGTCTAAAAATCATACTGAAGATAAACTATTGTCCAATAACTTTTATTGTTGACAGTGGTGTGTCAATAACATTATGCCTGGGGAGAAATACAATGACCTGTTCCCGTGAAAGTTGGTTGACACTAGTGTAAACATCACCTTTTGGGGCCTTTGGGATGAAATATTATTTGGTGGTGATAATCTAGTTGCATCATTTGTTAGTGGTGGTTCTATAGGATACCTTGTTGATCCTATATTAGACTGTGTGAGCTCATTACCACTCAGTGCCACCACTGGAATCCGTTAGTGGTAGCAGAAGCTTCTGCCTGACTGGAATTTGCGAGGTGCTTCCCACTAGACCCAGTAGATTCACAGGTCCCGTCCTTTTTTATGCAACAGGGGGGATTATGCACCCATCTCTTTGCTGACCGCTTTTGTCATCTTTGAAAGTTAAGAGACTCCTCACCACTGAACTGAAGTTCACTACTTCAAATGAAATTGAGGTAGAGGTACAAGTTTAGAAAGAGCAGGCTCTGTTTTCTGAATGGCCTCATCTGATACTGTCCACTTTTTACAAACTTTTTATGTAGTTATTAATTAGAGAGATGGGACCTCAGCTGCTGTGGTATAGGTGTCCCTGTATTATCAGAAGTATCTGGAGTATCTCTTGTTATCTCCTTTTGCAAACATTTGCTCTGTGTTTTGCAGAAGAGTGGATTATACTGTTTCTGGGTCAGTTGGATCAGGGAGCTGGAATCCAGTGAGCTGGATGCACTGCTGCTTTTTTCCTAGATTGCAAGCTTTCTTTCCTATAAGCATAGAAGGGAGCAGGTGCATCCTGTTGTCGTATAAGTGCGGACCACCAAACTTTAAACCACTGAGGGATTCGAAGTAGACTAGTACAAGTAAAGCTTTAAACCTTTTGCACCGTCTGGTTACAGAGATATATTTAAAACAATGGCATACATGATCTGTAATCTCCTTAATGAAAGTAGGGAGGGTGAGTCGATCAGGTCACACAATTTTCTGCATTCACTCCCCCTCATCGTACACTGCATCCATCATCATCATCAGAGTTCCCTTAGTTCACCTTTCAGCACTCAGCCCTGTTCTGCCATTTTTATGATTCACCAATTTCAAATTGAGTAATTTTAATCAAAACAAAATAATGTAAATTTCACAAATTCACATAAAATGTCAAATGAAATGTGTTGGTAACGTGTGTGTTTTATTTTTGACATAAGGGAATAGTTCACTGTCAGGAGTCTTGTTGAACTACTTGTTAAGAAACATTCTTAATTGTGTAAGGTAAAATTTTGAGAAATTTTTCAAAGTTCACATAATGCAAAATTTGTGAATATTACCCCATAAAATCATCTTGGGCTACTCACCATCTACACAATGACCCAGGCATAGATTAAACATTTTAATAATGGACCTAATATTTTAAATGATCTTGCCATCTGTTGTCTGTTTGTTCCCTAGGCAAGTTGTGATCAGCATGACGGTGCAGCCATGGGCACCGCAATGCTTGACGACGACTTTCCCCACCACTGGTACTAGGGGATCTTTGATTCTGGTGGTGTCAGCGGTGTTGTGGCGGTCTGACGGCCAGCATCCTAATCTGGCAATTAGACCACCAAGGATAAGGCGGTTGGGCCACCACTGCGAGTGCGGGAGTCCTAGGACTGCTGTACTCATAATCAGGCCAATAGTCCTTGGACATCCATTCCTTATTAAAAAGAAATGATGTTGGAAAATGGAATATTGATAAAGACAGATAAGTACTTAAACTTAGCAATAGGGCACTAACCTCCACTTAGATCCAGCTAGGTCTCATTAAATTAAACCCAGCTCAACCCTTGGTAGCTTGGCAACGAGCAACAAGGCTTAACTTAGGAGAAAAATGTGTAAAGCATTTAAAAATCACAAAACAGTAAATAAGTAAAACACAAAACACAATAAACATCCAACACCAATTTCTAAATATAGATTATATCCTTATCTTTGAAATGACACCAAAACGGTTAAAATCGGATAAGGGGAACCGGAGATATGAATTTTTAAAGAATTAATGCTTTCTAGCACCTAGAAGCAACTAGCGCTCAAAGGGTTAAAAAAAGGTCACACTGTAAAGGGACAAAGTCCAGTGTTCAGGCCACCCACGAGGTAACACTGTCACACTTACTTTCAGAAGTGTTTCTTGATTCAGGAAAGTGGTCCACAGCGCCAGCCAAGGGTTCAGAGGCTCTGATTTACCTCGTGGGTTCTGGGACTATAACACCCACAATGCACCTCTTCAACTTATAGAGTTGCTCCAAGCGACTCCAAACTTCTGGATCTTCTTTCAGAGGTACCTTTTGGGTCTTTCAAGTGTCCACAACTTGATCCAAGGATCCAGAAACTCTGAGTTGACCCTTGGGAGTTGGCACTACAATTCCCAGAATGCACCTGGTCAGAATCCTCAAATGGCAACTGGACACTGGTCAGCTGGCCTCTGCCTGCAGGACTTGATGCAGGGGACTGTGGGCAGCTCTTTTGTACCTGTAGCAAAGAGGGAGTCCCTTCTTGAAGCAGTAGAAGACAAGCAAAGTCCCTTTAGTGGTGAAGCCCAAGTGTGCAGTTGGTGCAGTCCTTCAGAGTGCAGTGTCCAGGTGCAGGTCAGGGGTCCCGCAGGGCAGTCCTTCTTCTTCTAACGTTCTTCCTTGTTGGGATCTGGTAGGGAACTGAGGTGTGGGTGCAGGTCTGCCAGTTTTATCCTTGCTCCTGGGTGAAAAACAGGGGGGTAATAGTTCTCTAATCTTGGTGCAGGGTCCTTCCCCCTATGATGACCACTTCCTGGGAAGTGTGACAAAAATCTATCCCAGGGAGCAACATTCCTCAGAAATCCATCATGGCTGAAAGAGGTTTTTGGAGGTTACATCTGGCTGAGCCCACCCACTGGTGTGGCTAAAAATCTTAAACACACCCTTCTCCTGCCCTCTCCTAATCTAATCAGGGGTCACCTAATTGTCTGGGTTTGCATGATGTGAGGGATGTGCTGGGTTGCTCCAAATGTCCTTCCCTGCCTTTGAAAGACCATTTTGGCAGCCCTACCCTTATCCTGCTTCTCCATCTGCTGAGGGAAGATCACCCACTTGCACATTCCTTTGTCTTGTTCAGCCCAGGCTACTTCACACCTTATCAAGGCAGCCTGGCCAGGCTGCTGCCAGAGGCTGGCCAATCAGAGCAAAGCACTACAGGGCTGAAGTTGGCAACTGCTGAAGTTGGCAACTTTTTAGGTAAAGTTTAAAACTCTTTGCCTGAACAAGTTATATGAAATTCAACAATTGTAAGTTGTGGGATTCATTATAACAATTAATTTTATACCAAACTTGATGTATCTGACACTTAAGGGGACTTTATAATTTACAATAAAGTCTCCCCAGTCTAGCCTATGGAGGCCATTCACTACAATGAGGGAACAACTAATTTGGCTGTTTTACCTCACCAGGGCTTATATGACTACTTTTATAAGGTTCCTGTATAGTTACATGGCACCCAACCCTAGGGGCACATAGGGCACACCTTAGGGGTGACTTATATGTAAAAATAAGGTAGTTTAAGGCTTTTGAACTACTTTTAATTCCAAAGTCAAATTTGCATGTAACTTTAATCAGAAGCAGCCATCAAGGCAGGCCTGCCTTTAAAATGACACTGGGCACCTCAGCATTGCACCACCTATGCTGGGGTACCTAAACCTACATGCTCTAACATATACTAGGGACGTATAGGTAGGTTGACTTAGCCAATTATAATTAGCCTAGTTTACCTACTCATTTTATATAGAGCACATGCCCTGGGACTGGTTAGCAGTACCCAGGGCACCATCAGAGTCAGAAAAACACCAGCAAAAAGTGAAAAATGGGGGCAATAAGTCAGGGGGCCTCTGCAATCAGCCTTGTTTTCTCACAAATGAGCAAACTGACTTTCCATTGCTTATTTTCCCAATTTAGCTGCAAATACAACAAATTGATTTTGCTTCAAAAGATCATCTTTTGTGTTTCCAAAGCACAGTACATGCATTTTTTCTATATGTTATTCACTATACACTGCAAAGAAATTATAATTAGCTTGTCCCAAGGTTACACAAGAGTAATTGTTTACTCGATTCCTTTGCTTCACAAGAATCAAAAATAGTGTAGAAGTATTTGCTATGGATTTGTTGTGCACCTGTGCAAAGTTTTCTTTAATACGTATCTTGAGGTTACTAGAGCTATTAGCATTACCACATGAACATAGGTGGTCATTATGACATTGGCGGTCAGCTGACCGTCACACCTGTCGATGGCAGTAGGTTCGTCGCTAGGCTGGCAGTGAATACCACCAAATTATGACCATGGCGGTGATCCTGCCCATAAACACCCACTGTACCACTCGAACTGCCAGTGCGGTGCGTCCACTGACCACTGCGGTTGCGATCTTTAGGCTGGTGGAACACCACATCCCGCCCACCACTTTATGACATAGCAGACTTCCAGGATTTCCGGGGAGGAACTGCTGCCACCAAAAGCCTGGTGGAAATGAATCATAAAAAGGAGACACTCACCTCCAGGGACAAAGAGTAGTCCTCAGCTGCCATGCAACCCGAACTGGAAGTCTTCCCAAGGCTCTACCATGTGATAGCAGTCGAGGACAGCAACGCCGACGACGGTGAGTATATCCTCCTAGCACACAAGGGACGGAGGGGAGTGTGACACACCCACACGCACAACACACACAAAACACACATACCGCACACTGAGAACTATCTGCAGAGCAATTCAACAACAATATAACCCAGGAGCAAAAAATGCCAGGACACATACCTTTGGTCCAATCACTGTAATTAGGTGGGAACATCGACCTCAATAGATAAAAAGATATAAATATATACATATATAAGTATATATGTGTATATATATATATATATATATATATGTATATATATATATATATATATATAGAAAGGGATATTGGCCAGTCCAATGTGTGACAAGCCACAGGGCAATGTCCAATGTCCAACTTGACTCCTGACAGCCCAAGTCACTCCAATGGGCAAGGGCATCATGCTGATGGTAGGCAGGAGGCAGGCACCTCAGGGGGCCAGGAGGATTGGGGTGTGGGGGGGTTCTTGGGAGGGAGGTCCTTGGACTTGGGTTTGGGAGGGGGCAGATCCTTGCTCCGCTGCTTAGGGGGGCGGAGGTGGTGGCTTGGAGTGGGAGGCCAGAGTGCCACTATTGTGCCCTTTAGTGGCAGGTGCAGCTGCAGAGGGAGGGACTTGAGTAGACTGGGAGCTGGAGGTACTGGGCAGGGGGAGAGGGAGCTTCCACTTAGGGGTAGGATGGGGAGAAGGAGGAGGGAAGAGGTCAAGGCGGGAAAGTTAAAGTTTCTTAGGTCCAATAGGGCGGGTTGTGGGAGATGGTTTGGGAGTGGAGGTAGAGGGAGTGGTTGTACGGGGAGTAAGTGTGCTGGATTGGGTTGCAGGTGCATGTACAGTGTGCATGTGTGAGGTGGATGGCTGTTGAGTGTCTGAGACGGAGCGTATATGTGTCTTTGGAGGGGGGCAGACAGTGTGGGAGAGGACGAACAGGATGTGTGTATTTATGTTGTAGTGGTGTCTGCAAGTGAGGTGGGTGTGCTGCATGAGGTTTTGATGATGGTGGTGGTGACTGCAAATGTGGTGTATGGGGTGCTAGTCTGCATGTCTGTCATTGTGGTGAGGGCTTTGGGACTGGGAACAGGTAGTTGGAGGAGCGACAGAAGAACCAGGGACACTGGCTGCCATCAAAGAGGATGCCAGAGCCTGAAATGATCACTGTAAGCCAGCCAAGCTACTGTGAGTGCCCTCCAGGTAGGCATTGCATTGCTGCATCTGGGATGCCAGCCCCTGGATGGCATTCACTATGGTTGACTGCCCTACAGATATGGACCTCAGAAGGTCAATAGCCTTATCAGTGAGCGCAGCAGGGCTGACTGAGGCAGGGCCTGAGGTGCCTGGGGTGAAGGAGACGCCCACCCTCCTGGGTGAGTGGGCATGGGCAACAGGGTGGGGGGCTACTGGAAGGGTGGTGGTGGTACAGGGGTGGCAGAAGATGTTGTAGCTGGGGCGGTCCCCGAGGGATCCTCCAGTACCAGGGAGCTTCTATTAGAGGAGGAATCAGAGTCAGATGTCATAGCTCCTGTCTCCCCCATGGTGCTCCCCTCCCCCTCCAAACCACTGGCCCCCTCAGCATCGGTGGACTCTGCCTCCTGGGTCCCGTGGGCTGCAGCTCCCCCACTCACTGGTGCCCCTGCTCCTTCACCAGGTGATGCTAATGGACACAAGGACGGGATGAGAAAAGAAGAGAGGGTGGGGGAGAAAGAGAGGGAGCACCCGGTCAATTACAGCAAAACAGCACATACGGCATACACATCACAATCACTCACTGGGCCTAACACTGTGCAGTATGAACCACAATGCCAAACCATTCCCTGGGAACAACAGCAGAAATGAACACAAACACTACCATTCTGCACACCTACTGGGACTCGCTAAGCCATGTCAGCCATTGTATGCCAGCTACTTGCCATTACCAAATATACATACTACACTACATTGTTAAGCAGGACTCCACAAGATTAGCTAAACCAGCATATTGGGGCATCCACTAACTAGAACCTTGCACCCAAACACCATGGGAGGCAACAAGAAAAAATACCACACAGTGTGTACTCACCCCCTGGTGGCTGCTGTGCTGGCCTCAAGTGCCTATCCAACTCAGGATTGGCCACCGCCAGCATGCAGGCCATTAGGGGGTCAGGGTCCGACAGGCCCCCCTCCCTCATTGGGAGGACGTCCCCAGCTGGGCCACCGCGGTCTTCCTGGCCCAGCGTATTAGGTCCTCCCACCGCTTCTTACAGTGGGTGCCCCGCCGGCTATGGACCCCAGGGTACACATGTCCTTGGCGATGGCACGTCACAACCCAATATCCTGGTGGGAGCTGACCTGCATAGGGAACACAGACAAATGGAAACCATGAATTCAACACTCCACTCTGTAACAGAAATGGCTTACATACTGCACAAATCCCACATCAAGTCTACACATGACCTGTACCTCTGTTTACACAATGCATACAGCAAAAATACACTCCCAAAATGACACACTGCCAGCACACACAGACATCTTCATACAGCCATGTTGCATCCAATGTGCCCATTAGGAAATCATCTGTTGGTCTGGAGTCCCATACAAGGGTAGGACCCCATCCACAAGCTTCTCCAACTCCTCCGATGTAAAGGCTGAAGCCCATTCCCCTGTCACTGGGCCATCGCAGGTTCCAGACACAGGACACAGCAGCACACGAAGTGGAGGTGTTGCTCCGTAGAGAGTCAGGAATCAAGTGAAGTGGGACAGAGACAATGGCGACCACGTCCGTGGCGGTGAACACCGTCACCACCGGTGTTGATCATCAATGGTTCCTGTGCTCCAGAGACCTCCATGTTAACCAATGAGGAGTTGCACAGTGATGCAGACCATCTTCTGCCATGATGCCAAATGCCGGTGGAGTGAGGTAACTTCCACCTGTCCCTGAATACAGGACAGGCGGTTGTCAATTACTAATGCTGGTACTCAGGGTGGCCAATTTAATGTGCGTCATGGGTACCGATGGTACACACCAAGACAATTCCAGTCTGCTACATACATACATGCTCTGTGTACTGTGATATTGGGTGTCCATACTTCCTACAGCCACACACATCTCATGTTTGGTTTACTTATATACCTTCCACTGTGGAGGAGGAGGCAAGCGCCCGTGTACAGACCCCTAGTGGACTTGGCTATACTGGAGGAATGCCGCATCATTATGACCTATCATCTGGACAGGGCCACAATTACTGAGCTGTATCAACAATTGGAGCCAGATCTGATTCTTGCCATCCGTAGCACTAGAGCGAATACCCCCTGCAGTACAGGTACTGTCAGTGCTCCACTTCCTGGCAAGTGGTTCTTCCCAGGAGACTGTGGGCCTGGCTGCAGGAATGTCACAGCCAATCTTTTTGAATGTGTTTGGAAGAGTTTTGGCTGCCTTGATAAAACACATGAGCAGCTATATCTCATTTCCCCAGACTGAAGATTTGTCCACTGTGAAGGCTAGATTCTACACCGTGGACATATACCACATGTGATTGGGGCCATTGACGGGACCCATATTGCCTTGGTCCCACCTAGGACAAATGAGCAGGTCTACAGGAATAGGAAGAGTTACCACTCTATAAATGTCCAGATGTTGTGCCATGCTGATCAATACATCTCCCACGTCACTACCAAGTTTCCTGGATCTGTGCATGATGCCTTTCTGTTGAGGAATAGCAGTATCCCACAGGTGATGGCACAACTACAGAGGCAAAGAGTGTGGCTCATAGGTCAGCTTGAGTCTTCACCTAATGTATGTCACTGTATGCCACCTGAAGTTGTACTCTATGCCATTGTACATGAGTAATGTGTGTCCCTCACTACTTCCAGGTGAATCCGGCTACCCAAACCTGTCCTGGCTGTTGACACCAGTGAGGAATATGAGGACAGGGGCAGAAAATCGATACAATGAAGCACAAGGGCATACCAGGAGGGTTATTGAATGTACATTTGGGCTACTGAAATCCAGGTTCCGGAGCCTCTATGTCACTGGTGGATCCCTATTCTACGCCCCTAAGAAGGTCTGCCAGGCAGTGGTGGCTTGCTGCATGCTGCACAATTTGGCACTCAGACACCATGTGCCCTACCTGCAGGAGGAGTGGGAGACAATGCTCCTGTGGCAGCACAGGACACTGAAGACAGTGAGGAGGAGGAGGAGGATGTGGACAATAGGACACATATGATACAGCAGTACTTCCACTGACACTCAGGTACGACTGTACTGTTGTTCATACCTCCATTACAGTTAAGTTCTGTGTGGCTGTTGTGCTGTGCCAAACACTACCTTTACTTCTCAATTGACTGTCACTTATGCTTTCCCTTTTTGCACACGTTGGTGTGGTCACAACTGTGTTCTGATGTGATGACTACAGACTGCTTACACACATTTGTTGGATGGATTCACACATTACAGGACATTTGCAAAACATAATGCAGTTTAAGACATTGTTCATTGTTGTATGATAAAGCACATACACTTCAGTTGTGTTCAAGGGTGTTTATTGAAGTGACAAAAAGGATGGGATAGTGCAATAGAGTGGGGTGATGGTGGACGTAAACTTCAGTGTAGTGGCCCAGTTGGTTTGTTGCACAGGCCCAGTATCCATGGGGCCATAGGAAAAGGAGCAATGGCAGTCCAAATTGAACAAGGTTTCTCAGTGGCACACAAGGGAGACATTCAGGAGGGGCTCATTTCCTGGCAGAGGTTTGGGTCTTGGCAACAGTCTCTGGTGTCTGTCTGGGTTGCAGGGAACGTTTGCAGGGTGGTTCACCGTCTGCAGGAGGATGGGTGCTGGTGGCCTGTGAGTGATGTGGCAGGTCTTCTTGTTGACTAGCTGCAGCAGATGTTGTTGGCTGGTGAGTAGACTGGCTAGTGGAAGGGGCCCACTGGTGTGCTGTGTACTCATGCATCGTTTTGGCCATGTCAACCAGCACCCCTGCAATGGTGGTGATGTTGGAATTTAGGCCCTGCAACTGCTGCATGACCTCTTGGTGGTGTGCCCCCTGCAGCCGCTGGTTCTCCTACAAGATGGTAATCACCTGGCCCATCCTGTCCTGGGATTGTTGGTAGGCCCCCAGGACATGTGTGAGTGCCTCCTGGACAGTCAGTTCCCTGGGTTGGCCTCCCCCTGGTGCACAGCTAACTTCCCACTTACACCAGGGCCTTCAACGTCTTGCCTGTGTGGTGTCGACTCAGGTACCTATACATGTGGGCACACAAGTGATCGACGCGTCCTGGGGACAGAGGTTTGGGGATGTTGGGTGAGTGCTGTGGTGTTGGAGTCAGATGGGCGGGCCCTGTGGTGGACTGGGTGTGGGATGTAGAAGCCGACTGACCAGTGGTCTCAGATGGGCCAGAGGGATCCTCCAGATCGGGACATCCAGAGTTTCTGTCATCGCTGAGGGCATCTTCTGGTGGGGGACTGGGTCACCGTGGCGCATGCTCGCCGCTGACATTGGCTGGGGTACCTGTGGACATGTGAAAGATTTGTTACTACCATTGTCTGTAACATATTCAGCATTTCTGGCTTTCCCTATGGGTTGGGTTTTGTCCTCCCACCTTTGGTTAGTGTATGCTGATGAATTGTGGGATTGGTAGTACTACATGCTGCCCATGCATTACTGTTGTGTGTGCATGCAGAGCTGGGAGGGGTGTGCTTGCAGTGGGTGGGCCATGGAGGGATACACAATTGAGGGTGGTTAGGGGGGTGTTCACTTTATGGGATGGAGTGGGGTGAAGGAAGTCAGGGTGATGGAGTGACATGCCATGCAGGTATCGGTGGTGGTAGGGTAGTAATGGTGACTTACCAGTTTCCAGCCCTCCAGTGACTCCAGTGAGGCCCTCAGGATGCATGATTGCCAGGACTTTCTCCTCCCAGGCTGTCAACTGTGGGGGAGGTCCGCCGCCAGTCTTCATGATGGCCACTTGGTGCGTGGAGGCCACTGCACGCATCTTTCCCTGTAGGTCGTTTCATCTCTTGCGAATGTTGTCCCTTGTGTTTGGATATATTCTCACGGAGTTTACCCTGTCCTGAATCCTCCGCCATAGCTCCAACTTCCGGGTAAAGGATATCTGCTGGACCTGTGCATCGAACAGCTGTGGCTCTACTCTGACTATTTCCTCCACCATCACCCGCAACTCCTCATCTATGAAACGGGGATTCTTCTGTGGGGACATGCCTATAGTGTGGTGGATGTAGTGTGTGTGTTGTGCAGTGTGTGAGAGGTGTTGGAGTATGGTGTGTGGTGTGTGATGCATGAAAGGTGAATAGGTGGCTGTGGTTTGTGTGTGCAGTTCTTGTATTATCTTTTTGCTGGCAAGGTGTAGTTAGTTTTTCGTGTTTGCAAAGCATCGTGGGTTGTGTGGGGTTGTGTTTTATAGTGCTTTTGGTGAGTGTGTACGGTGTGCATATATGTCAGCTTGTGGTTTTTCAATCTGGTCAATGTTGGCTTCTGTTGGTGTTGGGTGGCCAATTCCACCGCAGCGGTGTGCATCACCAATGGCTGACCACCGTTGAGTGTCCGCTGTGGTGATTCGTGGTCCATAATTTGGAGAAAGGTGTAATGCTGGCGTAGCGGGGAGAGTGGTGAGTTCAACAGTTCACCTCCGTTCGGACTGGCGGTATTGTTGTGGCTCGTTTCTGTTGGTTTTGTGTTTGTGTGCCATAATCTGACGGGCAGATATCTGTCTCCGCGGTGGTCTGTTGGCAACCGTCACCACGGAGGCCTTCGGAAATGACCACCAATGTCATAAAGACCACCTTAGTGTGTGTATTTTTCTATTATTATAATCATTAGTTTACCTATTGATATTATTATCACTAATTCTATTAATAATGGTGATTCTATTACTACTAATAATAATAATGGTAATAATATCACAGTTTAATGCGACAATTATAATAACAACACTAATAATAATAATAATAATAATAGAATTTCAGATCCATAATGCATTAAAACCAACTGCATGGAAGCTATTTCGATCTTCGTCTAATTATAAAGATGAAAAACAAACTCAGATGGCACCAAAGAGAGAGGAACACAAAAACAAATAAATGTACCTTAAAAAATGTCTGAATGTGAGAAAACAAACACCCGGAGTGAAGCCATTTTGTCAAAGACCTCAGATGTTTACCTCCCATGTTAACACTGTGTGTGGGTTTATACGAAAACATCTGTTTTAATACACTTAATTAACAATGTGCATGTATTTTGGGATAAAGGAAGGCATTTTTGTTTTCTTTCATTTTTACAAATCTCCAACTTGATCGCAGGATGAACTCTACACTAACATACCGAGATTGCATCAGAAGTAGAGTATTTGAATATAAATAATGTGTTCATCACGTCGCTATATTTTTTCCATTTTTGTTACAGACAAATAAGAAGGCGGTTCAAATGAAGTAGACTAACGGAATAGAAGGCAAATTAGATACAATTGCCCATTTTAATGTAGGGAAGTCAATGTAGAGATCTCTGCACGTGTATGTTCCAGCCTGCATCTGGATGGACACATCCGCCTGGTTGGTATTCACCCCGTATGGGCAGAGCTATACACCAAGAAGAAGTGCACTTCTCTCCATTCTCTTGATGAGAGTATGATATGTACAACTGAATTGATGACAGTAAAGTTATTACTAGTTGGGTGTGACCTGGACACTGAAGATGGCAACTTCTATTTTCTAGGCTCTGAGTGGTAGCCCAACATTCTACCTAAACCAGCCGATGAGCGAACATATACAATTATACGGGGCTCCTGTTGTGCTGCTCGACTGAAACTCTGGGTGCCCATAATGCCTGGAGTCGAGGAACATAAATATGGTGCCCGGCTGGTGCACAGAATTGGTGCAAGCCGGTGCTAAACCTTTTGGTGCAAAACTGAGTTAGTGCAGTTTTGCAGCAAAAAGTATAAATAAGGGCCAATATTTTGTAAGTTTGTGCCACTTTTGCATCAAAAAATGACGTTAATGCGGTGCAAAAAAAGTATAAATCAGGGCCTTGGTGCTAGATAGGTCTAGCACCAAAGTATAAATATGGAGTTAGATTTGCACCGAATTAGAGTAAAAAAAATGACGCTAATTCGGTGCAAACAGAGTATAAATATGCTGCAGAGTATAAATATGCCCCTAAATATGGCGTTAAGGCCATAGAGTCATTTTTTGCACGGGAACGCCTACCTTGCATCTCATTAAGGCAAGGTAGGTCTCCTCTTTTAAAAAAATGACTTTAACTCCAAAAATTTGGTGCTAGAGGGGTCTAGCACCAAAGTATAAATATGGAGTTAGTTATGCACCGATTTAGAGTTTAAAAAAATGACACTAATTCGGTACAAACAGAGTATAAATATGCCCATTGATGTCACGCACTCAACTGCAACTACTTTTGCCCTCCTGCTGTTGGGGGTGTCTGTCAGGCTCTGTTGGACTTGACTACCATAATTAAATCCACGCTTCCCACTACCATCTCTCTTTCGTATTTCAACCTGAACAAGTGGTTTCTCTGTGACACATTCAAAAGTTACTCCATTAACCCCCAACCCCATTTAAGTATGGAGAAAGTTGGGATACCCGGTGGACAAACCACAATTGAGAAGTTCACCAAACATTCGGCCCCGGTGGAAACATCCATGACAGCACCCAGAAGAGAAGATAAACTGGTAAACCTGAATTCAACTATTTTGTAGACGATCAATGACATGTGCACCTTTTTGGAAGCTCAAATCGGTGAGGTGAGCATTAATCTCACACATCTCTGACAAGATCTCTGAAATGTCAACAAGGTGACATAAACCAAGGGTCAAACCTTGGGAGACAAGGATACTTAACTGACTCTCCAACAGTCGGTAGCACAACTCCTTAGAACAACCAGTGAATGGAGTGAATGGGCCAAGGATACCTAGGGTCACTCTAGGTGGAATTTTGTGCATTGTTGGGATACCTGAGGGAACAGAGAGATCAAACCCGACCCACTTCATGATCAAGTGGCTAACTTTATGGCTACAGAAAGGAACACTTGTTCCAATGTTTCATAGTTGATGGCAACCACCGTTCCATGAGGGCTAGACCTCTTCCTGGGACTCCACCTAGACCTTTCATCATGTGATTCCTTAATTATAGTGATCGTAACATGATCTTACAAGTAGCTAGATCCATAGGCACAAACTCCATCAAGATCTTCCCAGATTACACCCTAAAAGTGCAGATCCAGTGTTGATCATTCTTGGAAGCCAAAGAAAAGCTCAAGACTATGAATTTGACATGTGTGCTATTGTTCCTGACCTGACTAAAAGTTACACTTTTTTGATAATCCTGAAAGTTTTTAGGACTGGCTGGAGGTCCATCAAAATGGCAAAGAAAACTCTGTCACCAAAAAAATGCCCCTTTACAGCCCCCCACATGGAGGTGAAGACAGAAGGCGATGAATGGTTTCCCACAGTGACAGATTAAGAACACGCTCAGTAAATAGACTTTGGCATAGAACAGGAAAATACACCCCATCCGAATCCAATGAGGATGCAAAAGAGAATTAAAGGGATCATCACAGAGACAGGCAATATGAGCCTCCTAAAGGAACCTGTCCTCCCCTTGATGCATCCTGTCACACTTTTTGCAATTTAATGTGCACAGTTAGCGACAGACTAGGAAGATCATAACAGACAACTTCATGACAATGTTCTGGATGAGGTGGCACAGAGACAGCCTGTTGGGACGCCTTTGCCACTCTAACCTCTTCTAGACTATGAGTTCTAAGGTTGGCTTGTTCTGACCTAAACTTACTTGAATTTCTTCCTTCATTGTTCTTTTTCTTTTCTTAGAGATAGTAGTTATGGGCTACAGAAGCTTTTGGGGTGGAAATCAGGGTTGGGTGAGATGGGATAAGTGGGTCTACAGTTCATTGAATGTGTTCATTGTTATTATGGTACAGGTCAGGCAGGGCCACATTGCGAGATCTCATCAATAGGGCACAAATGACCAGACGTGGCTTGGCCTCAGATCCCGCCACACACACTTATGTCCTGGAATATTAATTAGGCTAATAATGAGATAAAAAGGTATGCAATTATGCACTTTCGTAAAGGACTTGCCCTACCCTCCTCCTCTTGCAGGAGACTCACTTAATGGGTAATTTTTGTTGCAAGTTCCTCGGCTTCCATAGAGTTTACCATGCATATTTTACCAATGGGTCAAGAGGCACAGCAATGTTAAGACATAAATAATTCTCATTCGCAATAGACGATTCTCACTTCAATCCCCTGAGAAGATTTACCATGGTAACACGACTGTTATACGAACAACGATGGTCATTGAAGAGAACCTATGTCAATGACAATATTTTGCATTCCCTGACCGAAAAACAGGTGAAACTACCTTTGTGTAAATTTGTAATAAATGGGAAGTTCTATGCAGTTATGGATAAAAGTTTGGGTACTAGGCATAGCCAACAAACAACTATGAGATGCTCTCTTAAACTAAATGACTGGGGAAGTTGCATAAGTCTCAATGACATTTGAAGGGCTGGCACACACACAAAAGAGCATACACGTATCATTCCAGTGTTGATGATTCTTTCTCCCATTTGGATTACATATTTTCCCCATACCTAGATACACAAGGTGTCGTTAACATAGATATTCTTCCAAGGGAATTATCAAATAACTCCCCAATTTTTCTGACAGTACTGGATCCAGATCAGGTGGAAATTAGCATGGCTCACACATGGAGACCTGGTAGTGACCGTCCATTTAGATATTGAATAATGCTCTGACTTAATTGTGACTCCTTTTCCTCACATGTTAGTGTCTCAGAGTCCTTCAAAACAATGATTAGGGGAGGGCTATTGCCCTTCTACGAACACATAAATGAAAACAAGAAGCTCAGATGGTTTCGCACGAGTCACAGATGCTTGGGCCTGAGGGACTGGTTGCAGGTGTTAATGTCACATTGTATCATAGGCAACTTGAACTCTCTAAAGCCCAACTCAGACATATATCTATAACAAGGCCCACCAAATTTAGATGGCCTCTAAGGGAAATATTTATGACTCTGGGAACAAACCATGGAAATTGCTCCCCTGGATGGTTATACATGAGACAGAGTTGCAGGTAATCCCCCACATATTAGATGGAGATGGCAACAAAATTAAAGATACAAGGTTTATAACTGACACTTTTGCCACCTAACATCAATCCCTTTATACATGCCATACCCCTCTGACACTGAATTAGCAAACTCATTTGTGACAGATATCCCAGTTAGATTTCATCATCCAATACACCGACCAAATCTTGACGCACCCATAATGCTGGCTGAAATTGGAGAGGTAATGTTAGGGCTACATTAAGGGAGAATCCCAGGTACTAATGGACTTTTGGTTGATTTATTTAAAACGTTCCTATCACAGATAACCTTCATTATCATTACCTGTACAATAAAGTGATTATAATTGGCTAAATACCCTTAGACTTAAGTGGGGTAAAAATTGTAGGTGATTTGAAACCTAGACTGCCCACCGAGCAGTGTTCATCCTATTGATCAATTTCACTCCGTACCACAGAAGCCAAGATTCTAGAGAAAATACTCACAAACCGACTTGTTTAGCTAATTACAACTTTAATACATAGGTTTTCGACCTGGCATCCTTAGCCTGGTGCCCTCTGTATTTTTGTCTCCTGCTTCCTGTATTATTGATTACGTGCTGGATTTCGTTTTTGCTAGGTTTTGGTATTATGGGCACGTTCTCACTGCTGACCAGTGTCAAAGTGCAAGTGCTCCCTGTGTAAATTGTGATTATGATTGGTTATCCATGATGAGCATATTCGATTTACTAGTAAGTCCCGAGTATAGTGTACCATTTTTTTTATTTTTTATTTTTTTAATTTTATTTATTGATTATTGCATAGTACAAAACAAAGAACAAGAAGAATGTCCCACCTTTTATAGTAACAAGTTATGTCAGAATGCAGCCCTCCCCTGCCACAAAGCAGATTCTGTTCAACAGAGCACAAATTTCCACCTCACAATGCGTCATAGTTCTATATTGTCAGCGCCAGCAAAGACCGCCAGCCTTCTAGATTAGTACGGTCCCCGCGTAAAGTCCAGGAGAGGTGCCATAAACAAATATCGAGGCCAAGGCTAACAACAGAAAGAGAGCAACAAAGAAAAGAAGGCAAAAGACAGGCAAAGCATGTGCGCAGAAGCGCCCAACCGGCATCAGCTATGCACAAAACACAGCACAAGCGGGGGGAATGAGAGAAAGACACCAAGATGCGAGCAAACGTACTTCCTTCAACCTGCCCATTCAAGGTTGCCAGGTAAGCACGCAAAGGAGCCCAGATATCCTTCGGTAGGAAGCCCTCAGGCGAAAGCTCCCAAAAAATCATCAGCTGATCCTGGCAAAAGGCAGCGTCCCGTAACCATTAAGACCCACGAGGAGCTCGTCCCCTGCCCCACCACATAGCAACTCTGCACTTAGCCAGTAAAAGAAGCAGACCTACCAGTCTTCTATGAGTCCCACTGATCTCATTCACACACCCTAGCAGCGCAACCTTGGGGGCAATGGGTATCTCCGATCCAGTCACCTCAGCAATTATGTGCAGGACCTCCAAACAGAAAGCGTGGACCTCAGCACATTCCCACGCAAGATGCAAATAACCAGCGTCTGGGGCACGACATCGCTCACAGCGTGCTTCCACACGTAGACCAATGGAGCAGAGCCCACTAGGCGTGTAATATATGCGATGTAAAAACTTGAAGTGCAGCAACCGCAGCCTATAATTCGGGGACAGCGCTCTCATATGCGCACAGTAACTCCACCACGTTTCCTCCGTAATAGGTTCTCCCACATCCATCTCCCATCGAGCCCTGGAGGACTCACCAAGGGCACCTGCTGTTCCTCAATGCAATTATATAATTTGGTAACTAGTTTGCGTGGCGACTGCGTGCGACAAAGCACCTCCAAAGCACGGCACTCCGGCGGTGCCCCCGGAAGACCAGGGAACCGAGCGCGCAGCATAGCACAGAGTCTGAGCACATACATCCACTGCAATGCAGTGGTGTGTCCATCGCCGAGCGCCTCCCTAGGAGGAATCAAACCGCCATCCACAAACCAATCACCCAGCTCAGTTAAGCTGGCATCCCGAAGAAATTCACGTATTCCCCCATGCCGGAACACCTGGGCGTCAGCAACAGCCACGACAGGCAACGGCGGAGCAAAAGGGGTGTCCGCACCAGTACCTTGCATCAGTGCCTTCCACGCCGTACATGTCACTGTGTCGTCGCCCCGCGGACGAGGCCGAGACGGGTGCCCGAGCACGCGTACTAAGCTGTCCGGCCAAACTGCGTCACTTTCAGGCGCCAAATGCAGCAGATACCGAGTCGGGCGCAACCAGTAATGTGCAAAGTGCACTTGCGCACAGTTATAATATAGCTCCAAATCAGGGGCAGCAAGCCCACCCAGCTCAAAGGGCAGCGTCAGCTTCTCCCAGGAGATACGAGGTTGGCTGCCCGCCCAAGCCAAATGGATCATAACAGAGCGGAGACGCCACAAGAAACTCCTCGTAAGTGGGAACGGGAGATTAACAAGCAGGTACATTTTTTTGGGGAGAACCACCATCTTCACAATGGCAATACGCCCAATCAGCGAAAGCGGTAAGGCGCGCCAAGCCTCACCCTTCTCCTCCAAGCACAAAATTGCTGCACCATAATTGGCCAACCAGAGAGTTTCAGTGTCGCAACTCAACTGGATTCCCAGATAACGAACCGGGCCCTCTGCCCATACTATAGGATACCGGGAGGAGAACGTCGCCACCCCCGGGGTCAGAGGCAGCACCATCGACTTGGACCAGTTAATCACGATACCAGAAAAAGTACCAAAGTGCACAATCTCATCCAACAGAATATCTAAATTCTGACACGATCGTGTACGTACAGCGTAATGTTGTCCGCATACATAGATATCAAAATGGGTCATTGCCTGTACTGCAGACCCTTGTCATTGTGTCTCTGCCGTAACCCCGTCGCAAGAGGCTCCAATGCCACTGCAAAAAGTAACGGGGACAATGGACATCCCGACACGTTCCACGAGCAACCGGAAAGGGGGCCGACACACTCCCATTTAAACACTGAGTATACAGTAATCTAATCAGCTTCACAAATCGCGCGCTCAGACCCACTCGTGCAAGGAGCGCAAACATATACTCCCATGCTAAGGAATCGAAAGCCTTGGTGGCATCTAGAAACACTGCCGCAACGCTGTCATCTGCCTCCATCGAACCAGCAACCGCAAAGAACGTGCGTAAGTTGTGACACGTGGATCTTCCAGGCACAAAACCTGACTAGTCTGGCAGCACCAGCCGAGGAAGCAGTGGCTGCAAACGCGCCGCGATCATTTTGGCCAGGATTTTATTGTCAATGTTAATCATAGAGAGTGGGCGATACGAGTCACAGCAAGCCGGATCCTTCCCGGGTTTAAGGATCGTGACTATCAATGCCTCCCAGAGCGAGGCAGGGAGAATCCCAACCTCCACATATACCTCCAAGAGATGAGGAGCAAGAATATCTGCATATTCCTTGTAAAACGCGGGGGTCAAACCATCTGTACCAGGAGACTTATCACCAGGTAAGCCGCAAATCGCCGCAGTCACCTCTTCCACAGAGAATGGAACATCCAAATACGAGCTGTGAGCTTCGTCGAACCACACCAGTGCAATATCAGAGAAGAAAGCCTGCGCCGCCGCCTCGTCCAGTCTGATCGGGACAGGATACAGCTGTGCAAAATATTGAGTAAATGCTTCAATGACGGCACTCGTCCCAGCCACACGCTCATCCTCGCCACCCACAATCTCAGTGACGTAGTTGCTCGCCCACGGCCTACCAGCATATCTGAAAGCGCATGCCCGGCATTCTCCCCCTCACCGTAGCGGCGGGCCCGGGCATTCCTCCCCATAAAACAAACTTCTCTAAGGGAGGCCTCCTCATACAAAGACACCACTCTTCGCAGCTCCGCCAGCACCTCACCGACCAACTCTCCACTAAACGCTGCTCCAGCCCCGCAATCCTCCCCTCCAGATCAGCCAGTTCCCTCCACAGGGTCCTCAACATCCCATGCTGTTTCGAGAGACATATCCCCCGAATGACCACCTTGAATGCCTCCCACAAGGTGCTCGCCGCCCTCACAGAGCCACCGTTTTCAGCTAAGAACAGCACAATAGCCTCACACACCTCCGCACGAAAGGTTGCATCCCACAGCGCCCCACAAGGTAACCTCCACAGGAACGCGCGCCCCAGCTCGCAGGGTACCTCCAGCACTAACTGAACCGGTGAGTGGTCAGAAAACGTGCGAGGCAGATGATCCACAGAACTCATCCAAACCTCCACATCTCTAGTGCCCAACCAATGATCAATACGGGACCAGCTGCAGTGGGTATAATTAACGCACGTGACCTCTCCAACAGCACCGTGCCTCTGCCTCCACAGATCCACTAAAGCACCCCCCTGCATCACCGCCACCAATGCCTTCGCCTCTGCAACATGCTGCACCCTGGCCACACTCTCACAGTCCATCCTTGAATCCAGAACCATGTTAAAGTCACCACCCCAGATTACTGCACCAGCTCCCAACGACTCCACCAGACGCCACAGCTCTCTGAAGAGCTCCGGGTCGTTCACATTTGGACAATAAACAGCGACCAACCGGCAAGCCCTGTCCAACAGAGTGCCACTCAATAGAACATACCTGCCGCTCGGGTCAGCAATCACCCTGCGGGTGCGCTACTGTAGCCCTCTGCGCAGCAGAAACGCCACTCCACGAGCATAACTCGAATGCGTTGAACAATGATATTCGCCAACGGCCTTCAGCCTGCCCAGCATTGACGCCACCAGGTGGGTTTCCTGCAACATACAAATATCTATTTTGTGGCGTTTAATATACGCTGCCACCACACGCGCCTTCCGTTTATCGTTTAGCCCGCGCACATTCCAAGTCAAACAACGAACCGTTGTCACACTTTTCGATCCCATCTCTCCCCCCACATACATACTATACACCCCGCCTGCCAGAAACCTGAAAGAGGACAGTAAAAATAGCATAGAAGACAGAAGATATGCAGCACAACTGAGCCCACCCCACCCCCCTCCCACGCAGACCTCCCAATTGGTTCATAGCAGTAACCCACCCTCCCAAACCCCAAAACGACCCCATTAGAGCACAAACACAATAATCAGGACTCATCCAAGGGGCCATAACCGGCCTACCAACTCACCACCCAGTGAAGACTGGGGGAGAGGGGCACAGGGACCTAACAGCAGGTTAAACAACAGAGCGATCCTAAGGACAGAAGCGGACCACCATGGTCCGGCAGCTTCAGCAAGCGACACCAGCTCCAGCAGCACGCTGACTAGTCATTATCACTCAAGGTAGCCCTGTCGGATCCAGAGCCGTCCGGGTCCGCAACCTCCGGCCGCTTAGGCAATCGTCTAGCAAACTTGGCGGCCTGTTTTGGGTCAGTAAAGTACAGTACCTTTCCTTTATGCCGCACCCTCAGCCTGGCAAGGTACAGCACAGCGAATTGTACGCCCACCTGGTTCAACAAGCGCTTAATTGGTAAGAAGGCACATCGCAACGCCTGCAAGCCTGGGGTATAGTCAGGAAAAAAACTGAGTTCAGAGTTTTTATACATCATCGGCTTCCTCTCCCTTGCCAAGCGTAAAACAGTGTCTCTGTCTCGATAGTTCAGCAGGTGTGCAACTATGGGTCGCGGAGGAGTACCCGGCGGGGGCCGAGGTCCCAGGGATCTGTGGGCCCTCTCGACCACCAGCATACGGGAGAGCTCGCCCGCGAACAGGTCAGACAACATGCTCTCCACAAAATCCTCCATGCGGCCCATATCAGTGGCCTCCGGCAACCCAACAATGGGAATATTGTTACGTCGTGACCGCGCTTCTAAATCCTCATTTTTATTCTGGATAACCTCCCGAATGCGCTCCATTTGTGCGATGTGATCTCTATCCCCCCGGCGGGCGTCCACCATCTCCGATGTCCGCGTCTCCAAGACGTCAAATCTGGAATCGTAATCGTCCACCCGAGCTTTTATTCAGTCTAATTGTTCAGTCACATGGTCCAGCTTTGCGCCGATACCGGCCAGGCTGCTCTTGAGCTCTAAGAACATGGACCTCACTGATGCCTCCGAGCTCCCTTCCTCAGCCCCATCGCAACTGGATGTCAAGACAGGATCCCCACTTATCTTTTTACCTCTGTCAAAGGTGAGCTTAGCCTGACGTTGCTCAGCATTACCCATGATCTCAACCCAGTCTGCACCAACTCCTGCTCCGAAGAGATGAAGTGTGGTGTTGCCAGATCCAAAAGACTGCCACAAATGAGGAGCCCCTCCGCAGCCACTCAGGCCTCACCTCACCAGCCAGCCCAACGAGGCGCGGGACACCAATCGGGCAATTAAAGACCCTGTGAGGCAGTCCAAACAGCACCAGCCGCCACCAACATCCACAGCTGGCGCTAGCTCCACAGTCCAATACAACAGCTCCTTCAGGTGCAACCCAAGACCGGAGCTCGGCTCAGGACCAGCGCAGCAATGCAGAGCCTCCCCCTCCAAGCTCCAGGCTCCTGCCAAGCCAATGCCAGTCCCGCCTCACCCCTCTCTGTGGCAGGCTACCTCCTCCTTCAGCCCGGTCTCTCGCCTACGCAGCAATGCCCAATCTCACTCAGCCGGATCCGCCATGTGACAGCAGGTCACCCCGGCTGTTCAGGCAAACCACCAGCACCTCGCTCCTCGAGGTGCAGTCCAGCGCCGGTCCTCCCCTCTCCTCCTTCCACCAGGGGTGTGCAAACAGCAGGCACCAGCACCCAGCCAGAATCACCTGCCTCACCGGAGGGCAGGCCCAGCACCTTTCAGGAAAACAGCTAGACGCGGGCGTCCCGGCCCACCAGGCGTGACGTCACCCTCACCTGTGCTGAAATGCACCACTAGGGCCGCGGTCAGACCCGACCGCCGAAGGCCCTGTCCACCGGGGGAATCAAGACCCCCCGACAAGTCCACCCGACCCTGGCTCCATAGAGCAGCCAGGAGCGCCGCACAGCAGGGCGCACCAATATCCGTAGCGCGCGCCTTCTTAGGCCACACCGCGCGGCCGGGCCCTCTCCCCCAATTGGAGAAATCCTTCAGCCAGCCCCTGCAGAGGTCCGCAGCGCCAGGGGTCTCAGGGGCCCGCACACCAGCCCACCTCCAACTGCATCGCCCATCCGGAGAAATAAACACCGAAACGGCCCGAGGCCCAGCAGAGCTTCACACGGTGACGGCCATCTTGTCCGCCGGCCAGGCCACGCCCCTCGAGTATAGTGTACCATGTGCACCCAGTGCCTATCAAACGCTATTAGTGGGCCTGCAGCACTGAATGTACCACCCGCATGAGTAGCCCTGTAAACATGTCTCAGACCTGCCTTTGCAGTGTCTGTGTGCAGTTTTAAACTGTCATGCCAACCTGGCAAGTGCACCCACTTGCCAGGCCCAAACCTTCCCTTTTAGTACATGTAAGGCACCCCTAAGGCAGGCTATAGGTAGACCCTTGGGCAGGGTGCGGTGTATTTGAAAGGTAGGATGTGTTTTACATGGCCTGATAGTGAAATACTGTCAAATTTGGTAGTCACTATTGCAAGGCCTATCTTTCCCATAGGTTAATATGGGGCATGCCTTTGAATATCTTTTAAGCACAATGTCCTATTGGGAGCAGATAGAGTTATCACAATCTAAAAATAGATCTTTTGGTAACATTGTTTTTTAGATTGTCTGTTTGAAAATGCCACTTTTAGAAAGTGGGCATTTTCTTGCTTAACCATTCTGTGCCTCTGCTTGGCTGCTGAATCCACTTCCGGTTCAGACTGACAGTTGGGTTGTTTGTGAATTCACTATAGGCAGTGACACAAAGGGAACTGAGGTGTGTCCTGCAAATCCTGATGAGTCTTCCTGGGCTAAAGTGAGAGGGAGGAGCTGACACCTGCCCTTGAAAGGGTTGTGTCTGACTCCTTTCCAACCCACTATGTATATGGCTGGGGTAGGGCAAGGAAGAGGCAGGGTCTTATGCACTACAAAGACTTTCCTTTGAGGTTTGCCTGCTTCAAAAGCAGAAATGACTGCTGACCCCACTACTTTACAACACTTCTGGATGAAGAGGAACCTCTGCCAAGAAGGAGAATGGAAGAGCTGTGAGAAGGATTACTACCTCTTTGTTATGTGTGTGCTTTGCTGGGTTGGCCTGCAGTTGCTACTTCTACCTTAGAGAGGACAAATACTGGACATTGTTGAATATCCTGCTTGTGAAGTTTCTCCAATGGCTTGGGCTGAGCTTGCCTCCTGTTAAGAAGTCTTAGGGACATAAAAGTCTTCCTCTGCCAGTACTTGGGCTCTCTTGCTGAGACACCCCTGACTTACCAAGTGGTGTCACTCCAGTACCTGACCCCTTAGAAGGAGAATCTAGTAAAAACCTGAGAGAAAATCCATGCACTGGAGCTGAGCGCTAGAAAAATCAACGCAGGCACCTGCACAGTGGCTGAAAAATCTATTCAGTATAGGTGAAATCGAAGCATTGCCAACTCAGCAGGGATTCATAGTTGCAGTGCATCTGGATTTGCCACGCATCGTCCCTAGGCTCTAAATCTTCAATATCACCACACGTACCACAGGCTGTCTATATGAAAGTCGACACATCCCTTCCCTGTGAGGAAAGAATCAACGTATCACTTACCCAGCGGAGAAAGAATCAATGCAAGGCCTCACTTGAGAGTAAGGAATCAACACATTGATTGCTTTTCTGATGCACCCTCACCCTGCAGCTTTATTTTTTAGGCATACCAGGTACTTGGTGCTAAAACAACGCATCCATTGGTTCTTATAGATTAGGACTAATTTTACTCTAAATTTTATATCTTTACTTGTGTAGTTTTGATTTTTGTCATTTTGGTCTTGTTTTATTTAGATAAGTATTGGCTATTTTCTAAACTGGTGTGGAGTCCTTTTGTGCTCTTTTCACTGTGTTACTGTGAGTGTATGTACAAATACTTTACACGTTGCCTCTGAGATAAGCCTGACTGCTTGTACCAAGGGGGTAAGCAGGGGTTATCTGAGCTGTGTAACTTCCTTACCCTAACTAGAGTGAGGGTCCCTACTTGGACAGGGTGTAAACTGACTGCCAATTAGAGACCCCATTTCTAACAATAGTGAACTGTAGGGTTTTATGCCTTGGTGCAGTAATAGACTCTGCCTCCAGAGAATATGTTAGATCTTGGCTATGAGGTATAAATTGATTGGGCCACATTCGCTGTTATCACTTAACTTTGAGAAATGATTTGACTCTATAAATTGGAGGTTTATGTTACTGCTTCTCCACAAAAAGAAGTTTGGATCCTGATTCATGGCATGCATAAACGTCTTATACTCCTCACCCTAGGCCCAAGTCAGAGTGAATGCCACCCTTTCATGTTTACTAGGCAAGGTTGTCCTTTCCCCTACTCCTGTTTGCTTACCAATTGAGCCCCTGTCTGAATTGATCAGAATAAATGCTTTAGTTGAGGGATTTCAATTGACCAACCAACCTGACGAACGTGTATCACTGTACATACTCCTATACCTGCATGCACCTTACACAAAAGGTGTGTGTATAATGCAAATCCTACATCTCTAATCTGACACAGCAGAGCTAATGGGTAATTGGAGTAAATCCTGATTGGTGCCTATTTGCCAAGCGGAATTGGGGGCACCTTGGCATCCCCAACATCAGGTGCATAAAGATATCTTTAAATACTTAGGGACCAATGCACTTTTATAAAGCATGAACCCTGAACATTTCTTCTTTATTGATGCAAATCAACAATAACATCCATAAATGAGAATTACTCCCTTTGTCATTCACTGGTAGGTTAGCCCTCTTTAAAATGTAAATACAGAAATTATTATGGCCTCGGTAAGCAACCAAGGGTATTATGGTTCAAGTGCATGCTAGCCACATATGGTATAGGGCTGGGCAGGGCAGAGGTTCAACTTACAGACTGGATCTACAATACTTTCCAGGTACCAATACATTGTACTTCCTTTACTGGGCCAAGATTCTGGGGAACATCCCCAAAAGTCACCAAACTTGTACTAATGTCATAGTGGCAAGCACTGTAATACTTGACTTGATACAAACATATTATACTAGAAGCACCATTATGACAGGGAGATTGACTACTGACATGTAACAGAGCCCTCCAATCTAGGCCATGCTGTCTTATTTGAATTTCCCCATTACATAATATGTGGACAAAATGCTCTATGAAATTGTTTTTAGACTTGAGAAACAAATTCCGGCTAGACGCATCCCAGTTCTTTATATTTCTGCAAATTAAGTACACATTGGAATCAGAGCATCCTGTACTGGTGAACCTCACTAAGTTTAGCCCCTTAGAATATAAATTAATGAAGGAACCATTGGGAAAAAGGGGCATCTCTTGTGCTTTGGTAGTAAATACCCCAGATCACTGCTACAATTTCCAGTCAATTGGAAAGCTGAATGATTATGAGTTCCTCCAAATTGGCAATTTCATCACACTTCCAACTAATTCAGCTCTGTTATTTACATAGGAATTATTAAACTGTACATGATGCCACAGGTATCTTGGCACATTGATACACATGGTATGGGAATGTAGTATCATAAAAACATATCGGACAATAATTTAAACAATCCTTGTAGAAGACACTGGACTTCAAGTAGACTTTGGGAATTTGTCTAGAAATGGCGAAGGTAGAGGTGTGGTGGATACCTTTGGTGGGAAAGTTGCTAAGTTTGAGTAATGCATGTTAATATATTTTGTAAACACTGCACAGTACATTGTTGAGGATTTAAATTGATATACTAGTAGATGATTGTGCAACTGTCAGCCTTTAAATGACCTAAGCTTGCATTTATGCTTCTGGAGGTTGTCTTTGTTTGGATCTAAAATAAAACTAAAATAAAAAAAAACGTTTCTACTTGTAACTTTACAAATGGATTTCAGGGGTGCATCTATAAGTAGCGTTTTCAGTAGTGGAGGTTGAGATTTCTGACTCTGCTATCGAGAAGAATTTGAGTAGGACATTTTCCAGAATGCAAGTGGCAAAAATGTATCATGAAAGAGGACTAGAATCTCTTTGCTGTGGCAATCCCCTCCTTGTATGTATTCCCTCCACCATGCAATCTGACGTGCTACATGACCTGCCTGTTCCAAGGAATCCTAACATCAGACCATGCAAACCTACAACATCTCTATCTTTCAGTTGTATATACCTTCAGTAGAAAAATGTCCCTATTTGCATGATCATCCCCATTTTTCTGGACTAATGCTGCTGTTTTGTTCACTCCTTTCACTAAGACTCTGCTAACCAAATCCCAGGGTTTATGCTCTGACCCTTAAATTAGAAATTGACTGGAGTCCTAATTGACATATTTAACTTACCTATAGGTCCATAGTATATGGTAAAAAGTGCACCCCAGTCCTGTAAGCTACATGTCACTAATGGACTGAAGCACCCATTGTGCCACCCACCACAGTGGCAGTGCGAACATTACTGCAGATCTACCACTGTAGCCTGTCTGGGCAGTCTTAAAGCTGGACAAATTCAACCTGCCAAAATAACGCTTTGTGATCAGTCAGAACTATCCTTTTAGATATTAATAGGCCACCTTTTAGTAGGCTTCACTGCCCTTAAGGCAGTGTGCGTGGTATTTAAAAGTAGGATATGTAACAGTTTAATGTTAAACATGTCCTTACAGTGACATGGTCCCCAAAAGCTATATTCACAGAAGCAGGTTTAGCTTTTACATGGAAAGTCATTGGTATACAACAGGAACATTTAATAATGTTATCTCCACTTAGAGAATAGCTACAAAGTTAATTCTTGGACTTTTTAAAATATTTATTACAAGCCCAACTCACTGGTTAAGTCAGATTTGTAATGCATATTTGGAAGTGGTACTTTTAGAAAGTTTTCTCTGCCTAAAGCCTCTAAAAGACAATTTACATGACTTTGCATTTGTCACTCGAGAACTAAGTAGGCCCCTTGATTAGGTAAGAAATGGTTTACAGAGCTGAGTCACAAGACGTATGTGTGTGGTGTTATTCTGTTCCTCTGGCAGGATGATAATCTTGACTGTGCCCAAGAACTTAATTAACTTCAAAGAGGCCTATTCAGTCACAGGCCTACCGTGTCACAGACAAATGTTAGCTGACACCTATTTTATCCAACTAGTGAGCCAGATAGCAATCCCAGTGGGAGAGGGGCTGCTCCCAGAGCTTGTTTGAACTGACCACAGAGGAGGTCTTGTAAATTAACTTGTCTACATAGGAGCTCTAAGCAAGGGAAGGAAGGCGTAGTACCAGGCATGAATGCAGCACCCCTTGGCTCCTTCTTCAGAACAGTACTGGACCTGTAGAAGACAGAAGAAGATCTCAAACTGCTGTTGAGACCTGGGAGGATGGATCTGCTCCCACTTGTCAACAGGTCATAAAAGTGGACTCCAACATCCAGTTGGCTGATGTATTAGGCTAGAAGAACAACATATGCTGTTAGAAGCCCTTTCCCTGAAGAACCGATCTGACCAATTCCAACTGGACTTACCCTGGACCCTGCTGGTAGCTTTTGCTGGATTGAGCCTTGACCCATAAGTACTGTTATTGAGATCTTAGGTCCTTGGACGACTGAATATGTCAAAGACTGCTTGACCTATAATCCTGTAAAAATGTGGGACTTTAAACGTTTTTGCTCCGAATACCTCCAAAGGACAGAGACAAACCTGCCAAGTCATCCAATGGAGGTGTGTTGCCAGTAGGCCAAACATCCATGTTGCTTCCTTTGGGAGCTTTTCTGTAGCAGCGAAAATGTTTTAAAGGGACATCACTGAGAGGGCTTTGTAGAGCCCTGTTTGGCTAGAGTTTGGTGCCTTGCCCCACTGAAGACGTCTGTACTCCAGAAAAGTGACCAAATACAGATATCTTCAATGAGTAAAGGCACCACATGTATCTGGCCAGCTAGAGACCTTCACTGGGAGCAAATTGTTGAATTTCTCCCCCACTGAGCCTCCCACCAAAAGCTAAAACCTTCATAGGGACCTCATCTGTTGAGCTTTGGACCTTGTGGAGCCCTTCTCATCCACAGCCTTCCCTGCAGAGGATTTGTGACTTTTATTTCAGGGACAAAATCAGAAGGTAAAATATTTGACAGGAAGGTCTTGGTTTCTGTAGTCAACTCAACTATTTAACAGTCAGCCTTAAATCTTACTGGTACTGGTACCTACGTACTGAAAAAGCATAATCAGATGACCACAGTTAGTGCTAAAAAATGTAGATGCTATTTTTAATTTTAAACTTTAAATATTAATTTCTCTGATTCTCCTTTTGGGCATTTTGTTGCCCTTTTGTTCACTAAATTAAATTGGAGTGGGATTTTTTTTGTTTTGCGTTTTTGTCTTTTTAGCTGCTTTATTACTTCAAAATTCTTGAAACATTTCCCTAAGTTAAACCTGTTTGCTGTGTCTGATAGCAATCAAGGATATTTGGAGAGAGTATCAAAAACAATAATATCATGAAGCAGAAATATCTTTGCAAGAATATCATGATGTCAAAAATATCAAGGACACAAATCCTGAGAGTGAGTAAATCAATTTTAGGGCTTCATTATGAGTGTGGTGGTCTGAGGACCACCACACTTGTGGTGACACTCAGACTGCTGCACTCCAGGCAGTCCAACCACCACATTACAACCCTGGAGGGCAGACCTACCAGGAGACCACCGTCACCGCCAGGAACATTGTTCCTGACAGGCTGATAGTAGTCTGAGTTGCACTCAACCATGGCGGCGTTGAACTCAGCGCCTCTGTGCTGATTTTAGGGTCTAGAGCTCGCTCCCCATGCACGCAGCTACACCAAGTTGTGCCGTTTCCCTCACCCCGTCCACGCAGCTGTCACATGTTCGAGGCCCTCCACCACCCGCAGGCACCCACCTGCGCCTCATCCCTGGTGTCCAGTGGGCTGCTCTGGTAAGCGTTCCTAGACTTGTGCTCTATTTTCTGTGCTTTGTTTTTATTGTGCCTTATTTCCACTGTTTTTATTTTGTTCTGTGCCTTTTTTCCCCTTGTGCGCTCCTTTCCACTTGCGTTCCGTTGCCAGCTCTTCTTGAGCCGTTTCTGCCTCTCTGCCTTCCCGCCGCTGCGTCCCTGTGGCCCGGCCCCCTCGTGCCCCCATTCGCTCTTCCCACCCTCCTCCCAGCTGCTCCTCCCTCCCACCTCCCCTTCTTGATGGCGGCCGCTGTGCGGGCGCGCCGCTGGCGCACCAGAGGCAAGCCCGCTTGCCCCCGTCTGTGCCTGGACCACGCCCAGCACCAGTCCCCCTGGCCCACGGGGTCCCCGCACCACCACACTCCGCTACACAGCCAGTGACCTCCAGGCCCTCAATCCAGGATGCTCCTCCGTCTGCTTCCAGTCCACTCCGAAGCACACCAAAGGACCCTTCTCCTGCAGAGCCTGCAGCTTGACCTGCACCCTAACTACCAAGCACTGCTACAGACCCGCCGACAACCACCTCTGCATTCTCTTCTACACCTGCTCCATCCACAAACATGCAATCGAAATCTGGGACCTACTGACCTCATCATCTCCTGACGTCGCATTTCTCACCGAAGCCTGGATGAACTCGGCCTTGGAACCAGACATAGCCATAGCCATACCTGAAGGCTACAAGATCACAAGAAGAGACCGCACCAACAAACCAGGAGGAGGAATCGCCATAGTCCACAAAAGCACCATCAGAGTCTCTACCAGCACCCACAACACCCTCAACTCCGCCGAGCACCTCCATTTAAAAATCCACATCAATGCCAACACCATCCTCAGAGGAACACTGATCTACAGACCTCCGGGCCCCCGACCTCACTTCTGCAAAGCCATCGCCGACATCATCAGCACCCAAGCCCTCGCCTCAACTGACTACATCCTTTTCTGCGACCTGAACTTTCACTTAGAAAACGATATCAACACCACCAACCTACTCGCCAACCTCGGCTTTAAGCAACTCATCACGTCGCCCACCCACACCGCAGGACACACCCTCTACCCCATCTTCTCAGCCAGCAACCACGTCTCCTTCAGCCAGACCACCAAACTCCACTGAACCGACCATCGCTGCATTCATTTCTCCTTCCAGAAGCCGGTCACTCACCACCACACCACTCAACCCCCCGCCGCTACTGGAACAAAATCTCGACAGAACAGCTGATCTCCACCCTCGACGAGGCACCACCTCCTAGGACCCGGGACCCCAACTAAGCCGCCACCAACCTGCATCAATGGATAGATGACTGCACCAACACCCTCGTGCTGCTCAAACAACCCTCAGACATCCACCACAGAACCAAGGCCAGCTGGTTCACCCCGACCTACAGGCCTCCAAACGGGAATGCCGAAGATTGGAGAAGACCTGGTGCCTTGAACCTACCGAATCCAACCACATTGCCCTCAAGACTGCCATCTGAAAACATCACCAGCTGATCCGCACCACCAAAAGAACCTACTACAAAAGCCACATAGACACCAATGCTCACAACAACAAAGAGCTCTTCTGCATCATCAAAGAGCTCTCCAACCCCAGGCCCTGCTAATACGGACCCCCTCCATCACAGGAGCTCTGCAACTCCCTCACCACTTATTTCCGTCGAAAGATCGAAGACATCCACAACAGCTTCAACCCCCAGACCCATCAGCCAACCATAGACAGCCACGACCCCAAAGCACCTAGCGACACCAACCTCCTATGCACCTGGACCCACGTCAACAATGAAGACACCGTCAACACCATGGCCTCCATCCACTCCGGTTCCCCCTCGGACCCTTGCTCAGACCAGATCTTCAATAAAGCCAGCGACATCATCGCCACCCACCTCCGCGCCATCATCAATAGCTCCTTCGAGACAGCCACCTTCCCGGAGAGCTGGAAACACGCCAATGTCAACGCCCTGTTGAAGAAACCCAAGGCGGACCCAGATGACCCCAAGAACTACCAGCCCATCTCCCTCCTCCTCTTCCCAGCAAAAGTCATTGAGAAAATCATGAACAGCCAACTATCCTGCTTCCTGGAAGACAACAAAGAGCTCAATACCTCACAATCAGGATCCCGCAAGAACTAGAGCACTGAGACCGCACTCATCGCTGCTACAGATGACATCAGGACCATGCTCAACAAAGGCGAAACCGCAGCACTCATCCTCCTGGACCTCTCCGCAGCCTTCAACACCATTTGTCACCACACCCTTCAAACATGCCTCCCCAGTGCTGGGATCTGCGGCAAGGCCCTTGACTGGATCTCTTCATTCCTCACCGGCAGAACCCAGAGAGTCCGCCTTCCACCCTACCTGTCCGAATCCTCCAAGACAATCTGTGGCGTCCCCCAGGGATCCTCCCTCAGCCCTACGCTTTTCAACGTTTACATGGCCCCTCTCTCCAACACCGCACAAACTCACCACATCAACATAGTATCCTACGCAGACGACACCCAGCTGCTCATCTCCCTCACGAAAGACCCTACAACTGCAAAAAATAACCTCCACAATGGACTTCACGCCATCGCCAACTGGATGGAATCAAGCCGCCTCAAGTTAAACACGGACAAAACAGAGAACCTCATCTTCGCCAGCAACCTCTCCACCTGGAACGACTCCTGGTGGCCGACCTCCCTAGGAGCCGCACCCACACCCACCACTCAAGCACGAAACCTGGGAATCATCCTGGACTCAGCACTCAGCAGGTCAACGCAATCTCCTCTTCCTGCTACAACATCCTTCGCATGCTCCGCAAGATTTTTGAGTGGATTCCCGTCAAAACCAGAAAAACAGTCACCCACGCCCTAATCAGCAGCCGACTGGACTACAGAAACGCACTCTATGCAGGAACTACGGCCAAACTACAAACGAAAATGCAACATATCCAAAACGCTTCCGCCCGCCTCATTATCGACATCCCACTCCGCGACCACATCTCTGCCCACCTCAGAGACCTACACTGGCTACCCGTATCGAAGAAGATCACCTTCAAACTCCTCACCCATGCACACAAAGTCCTCCACAACACAGGTCCGGCCTACCTCAACGACAGACTCACCTTCCATACTCCCACCCGCCCACTCTGCCAGATTCGCCCTCGCCTCTGTCCTCCACACTCGCCGCACCTGCACCAGATGAAGATCCTTCTCTCACCTTGCGGCCAAGACCTGGAACTCCCTACCGCTCCACCTACGCCAGACCCAGGACCTTCCGACATTCAGGAAACGCCTCAAGACATGGCTATTCGATCAGTAGCTCCCCCCCCAACGCCTTGAGACCCTGATGGGTAAGTAGCTCGCTTTATAAATTACTTGATTGATTGATTGATTGATTACAACTCAGCGTTCCACCAGCCTTTCCATGATTGTACAACAGATGGGGGCACCAACGGCATGACAGTGCCCCTCCCCCCCCAATGGCTTTGGTGGTTCCATGGTGGGACTTTAAAAGTCTTAATCAGGCCCTTAGTTTTGTTTTTAATGTTGTAAAATATAATGAATGCTCAAATATAATTGTATATAATGTTGTTTTTAACAATATTATTGTTAATTAGTTGTGTTAGTTTTGAAGGGGGGCTGGGGATGGAAGATGTGAAGCTTTACTGTTGTGCAGCCCACTTAATCGTGATCAATAAATGGCTGGTTGAAGGATGAGATGACCCAGCCTATCGACTGGAGCATTCTCACCTTGGCCTAGACACTATTTTGGGACTGCTCTATGGCAACTCAATACCAAATCTGACAGTGATTGTAGTTAAGTTTTGGTGTATAGCCCTGCACTTCACAGGATTGGATGGGAGGTTCACGTAAACAACCCCTTTGTGGGTTTGTGGGAGAGAAGATGGCTATGCCTCACTGCCCACCTTGAAGACTTTAGGCAATGGGATATAATTGATATTTCCACACTGAGGAGTGTTTGGGAGAGAGACCACCTATACTCCTTTCAGGGCTTACAACAATAGTTCTCATTATCTGCTGTACGGTCTAAACAAATTCTGCAACTCCACCACACCCTCTCATATCACATAAGAGCCCCAATTGAGCTACCAGAGCAAAACCCTCTTGAGGCTAAACTTCTGATGGGTCATCTAAGTAAAGGCGCAGTGTCCTCTGTGTATATCACATTGGTGAATAATGCACTGGAGGTCTCTTTATCACTTCAGCAGAAATGGGTATGATGGAAAGGCCTACAAGAGGATGAGGACCGGCGGAACGTTTTGATGGCTCCCCATGAATTAGCAATTTCAATAATACTGTGGCTGATTCAATTATGTTACCATGCTGCCAAATTTGCACCAAGGTGTTTGTGGAAGGCCAGGAAATTCACATTGCTGACCTGCATTTGATGATCCTAAATGGATTGTACTTCTTTCACGTGATCTGGGCCTGTCTTCAAATACTGGGCTTCTGGCCTGGCATTGAGAAGACATTGTTGTGAGTTCTGGAGAGACCGGCAGTTCTTACCAGGAAAGTGGAACTTTATGGTATTAGGGTGTACCTTGGTGGATCCCGCGATGAATGGACACCGGTGGGAGTGACTAGCTTGAAGGCTAAGTGGGACATTGCTCATAAGTAGAAATTGCTCCATCCTCCTACTTTAGCGGAATGGTGAGTGAGGGTAGACTGTTGTGCCGAAATAGAGCAACTGATATACCGGGCTTCTGGGGGCCCATAGAAACACACCAAGATTTGGGCGAGGTGGAGGTTGCATTATGGTGATGGGAGTGTAGGGCTGATGAGCTATTGTGTGGGGAGATGCTCATAGAGTGTGTATTGGTTATAGCAATGTTGCACTTGTGATGGATTGTGTTATTTGTTTGTTAGCTAAAAAAAAAACTGGTTTATTGCAAAAATTTGGCTAGCATTTACTAGCAGGATGTTGAATTTCGGGTACAAAAGGTATAGAAATGTTTATAGTATATTTGTGTAACTATTTTTTTTTTAATGAATTTTTAATTTTGTAAATATTATTTTTATATTAATGACATTTTAAATACCAGCATACATGGTTTAAAAATGTTTATGTAGTTTTCGATGGTTTTACTTTTTTAAGCTGTTATAAATTTATGTTTTAGATTTTGTTATTTCTCCAGTTTTTTCAATGTAGTTCTTTTTTATTTCGTTTTTGTGTATGTTGCATTATTTTATGTATATATAGTTTATAAAATATGAAAACATGAACACATATTAATGTATTATTGTGGCATTTAGTTATGAAGTCTTTTAGATTTTAAATTAATTGGGAGGTTTTTTTAATTTTTAATTTTTATTTAAAAGTGTTTTGTGATTAAAAGCATCTATTTATTATATATATATATATATGTATATATATATATATATGTATGTATATATATATATATATGTATATATATATATATATCCACTCCAAAAATATTATATATATAAAAAAATATAATGGCCTTCATTTATTCCAAAATTCTATACAGCAGAAACATAGGGCAACGCGTTTCAACCTTCACGGTCTTCTTCCTTGGCCCTTCTTGCAATACATATCTAACAAAAGGAATGTGGCCCCGCCCATTTGCTATCTATATATACCCTTATCCATAGACATAGAAGATATAAATTCCCTTTTTATTTTTTTTATTTTTTTTTATATATATATGCGTCTATATATATACATGGAAATTTATTCTTTTATATTGTCTTTTTAAGTGTCCGGTTTATCTATTCTTCCCATTTTCAATAACAAGTGTCATCAAAAATAATTCCGCTAGTTGGGTGAGCCACTGTTCATAAAACAATAAATCATCAAATTAATATTTCAATAAGCCTCTCAACAAAAAATAATGGATAACCTAAACATTATATAGTCTATGAGGGTCCTTGCCACTCCGAGAGGAGGGGACAGAGAAAAACAACTAAGGAGATTGGAGTCTGAATACATCATTCAGTTAAACAGTCGTCATCCTTGGGGACTGAACAAGGATGAAGAACTTTTTGTACATATTGGTTAATATGAAGATACCAGGGCAGGGTCTGACTATATAATGTTTAGGTTATCCATTATTTTTTGTTGAGAGGCTTATTGAAATATTAATTTGATGATTTATTGTTTTATGAACAGTGGCTCACCCAACTAGCGGAATTATTTTTGATGACACTTGTTATTGAAAATGGGAAGAATAGATAAACCGGACACTTAAAAAGACAATATAAAAGAATAAATTTCCATGTATATATATAGACGCAGATATATATAAAAAAAAAAAAAAAAAAAAAAAAAAAAAAGGGAATGTATATCTTCTATGTCTATGGATAAGGGTATATGTAGATAGCAAATGGGCGGGGCCACATTCCTTTTGTTAGATATGTATTGCAAGAAGGGCCAAGGAAGAAGACCCTGAAGGTTGAAACGCGTTGCCCTATGTTTCTGCTGTATGGAATTTTGGAATAAATGAAGGCCATTATATTTTTGTAAGGAGTGCCAGACTTTGATTTATATATATAATATTTTTGGAGTGGATTAAAAATGGGTCCTGTGCCCATTAACTGAGCACCAACCTCGATAGGCGAGCGCTGGAAGGAACACAGGATTACCTTTGGCTGATATATATATATATATATACATATATGTTACAATGTCCTTTAATGGCTTTTAATTTTTTGTTTTCATAAAATTAAGATTATTATTATTTTGTTTGTTGTATGTTGGGTTAATAAGGGAATTGGGTAGGGAGAAATTTGATGTATTTGTTATTACATTCATATCTTCTGTAATGCTTGGTATTTTAAATATTTTTGTGTTTATTTTTAACATTGCATTTTGAAATGTAATATTTGATATGAACTTTTATATGTTAAAATAACTATCATTTAAAAAAATATTGAATCCTTTTTCATATTAAACATGTTTTATGTGTTTTTATGTATTTAAAATATATTTTACTTTATATATTTGTTGTATATACTGTTATTATTTTGATTTGATTATGTTGTTTTAATGATTTTTAGTTTTTTGTGATTTATAAACTTCATAAAAAATAAAATTACAATTTTAAGGTAGCAATTTGTTATTTTTTATAACATTTGTATTTTAAGTAAAGTTGTTTCACAAGATTAAAATGGTCTAGCATATAAATATTTCCTTACATTATTATTCATATTTCCTTTCTCAATTTTAATGATGTAGATTGCTTACATTTTTGTTTTATTTATTTTAAATGTTCGTATTTTGTTGCATTTTATTCTATTCATTTGATTTTATTCTATTTTGCATTTATTTTTGAGTATTTGTGTTTATTATTATAAGTATGTATTGTTAATTATATTGATTTGAATTTTGTCACTATTTATGAACTTATAAATTTGTGCATTGTCTTGTAGGAATACTAAATATCTCCCCTTTATTGTCCAACGCTTTCCCCAAACTGGTTTAGATTTGAATGGGAATAGTAAATTCAAACTCGTTAGTGTCCATGACCTTCCCCAAAATGGTTTGTAAAGGAAAGGAAACAGTAATTCTTAGCCTTTTAGTGTCAGTCACCTTCTCCAAAATGGTTTGCAGTATTACTTTTGTATAGTGGTACTGCTCAAAGGACAAGGTAGGAGCTGCTTTAAGCTTTTAGTTTGGGTTCTAGGGGTAGGGAGATGTGATTAGCTTGAATTAGAGTGGAATGGTATTAGATTTATTACAGCAAATTAATTTAGTTGTAGTTTGTGTTGTGTTGTGTAAAGCTGTTAGCCGAACTGTACTGGTAGCAGTAGTATGTTATTGCACCCATAGTCGTATGTTGTACTATGTTTGTGGAGTTGTAGGGCCGGATTCATAAACTGCACATCGTATCATATTTTGTAGTGCAACAAACCATATTATAACACATACTACACTATTTTTCTCATATTTGTATGAGCAGAGGTCTCTGTCCCAACTGCTGAATCTCTGCACATGTTAAGTGCAGATTTTAGTCAAAAATGTGGAAGGGACATAGGGAATTGGCTGGAAAAGGGGAACAGCATTAGGGAGAGGTAAGATGGTTTAGAGGTTCAGTGAGGGGTTTAGGGAGGCATACCACCCATGCATCTTTTGGTGGACACTAATCAGTGATATGTTTTCATTTTGAACATGACAATTTGCTGAATTGTCATATTATTATTAATATATATTAAATGATTCATATAATTGATTTCTTTGTAATGTGTGTTATAACACGTAATGTTTTTTTAAAATATGGTTATTTTTAAATGTAAATGTATTGTAAAGAGATAAGGTGTGAATAATTTTATATTTGTTAATTTAATATAGTAATATTTGTAAAGTGTGTTTATTTGTTGTTATTTGTTATTTTCTATATTTATTTAATAAAAAAATGGTGTTCATGATTTAAAATATTATTATTTACCTATGTTAGCAATGTTATTGTATTCAGTATTGTTTGTTTCAATATTTCTGATATTATCTATTAAAAGAGTAGATGACATTTTGTGTTTAGATATTTGTGTGTTTGATATTGTTAGGTTAAGGGCCTGATTTCAAGTTTGGTGGTCGAACCGCCAGATCGCCAAGGCAGAGGTCCCAAAAAGACCGCTGCACCGGCGGTCTCCAGACCGCCATGTTACAATGTATGCAGAATGAACTGCCAACTGCCAAAACAAATGGCTGACCACCAGGTGCACGCAGCCTGCAATCTTGGCGGTGTGCACTCCATCGTTGTCATAATCGCGTACAACTGCCGAGCCCATTACAAAAACACAGTTGACATGGCTGTCTCCTTGTGGCGGTCAGCTGACGGTGGTTGGCTGCCGTGGTATGCATTCAGCAAAGCAACAGAGAAGTGCCCATTGGATGGATTTGAAAACAAAACAAAAGACATATATTGACCCAGTGGACATACCTGCAAATTACACTATAAATCATACCCCTTATAAGACCATGATCCTTTGCCTATCCACCTCAAGAAAGAGACCACTGTTTTTCTAATCATTGATAGATAAGGCACTCTTTTTTTCACAATCCCATTCAAAGCCTTTCACGCACTTTCATCCATTTACTCCCTATATCACTTTTTTTGTTAAGTATGTCCCTGTCACCCACTTTAATTTACATCCATGTCACGTCCCAAAAATCCCTGTTTTTCTGACGATGATTTCAGAGTTGTGGTGGATGAAATCATAAGCCACAATTGTTTGGAGCACAAGTCAAGCATACTCCTCTCAGTAGGAGAATTGAAATGTGGCAAAAGATAGCCAGCAGAGTGAATGCTGTAGGCACCACCCTGTGCACAAAGGAAGACTTTAGGAAGTGAAAAAATTACCAGAGTGGGAAGGTGCATTTCCTGGCCTCCAGGAAACACATGGAGGTCAATAAGACAGGTAGTGGTTCTTCCGGTGCCCTATTACATCTTTTTCCTTGAGAGGAGAAGGTCTTGGCCATCCTGCATCCTGAGGGCTAGACAGTAATATCTGGGGAAGTAGTGCCTGGTAAGTTACAGCACAAAAAGGGTCACAAATCTTCAGTGCCTTGCAAGCTCACTTATCACCTTATGCCACTGTGTTGTTCATCTACTTTCCCAACATGCAATAGCCAGAGTTGCAAAGATATAACCTTGTCAATGTGCATTGTTGTACATAATAACTCATGTATCAATCTCCTTTACATTCCATATGTTCGAATGGGGTCTGTATGTGTTTCAGTATCAAAAATCATCCCTGGACCCATGGTATCTGTCAACAAGTAAATGTATTGACCAACCTAACTGCAGTGTGGCAGACTAAACATTTGTCAATTGTTGGGAAGACTACCTCGCTAGCTCTTGTCCTAGTATCCCAACATGAAACTATTGAGGACAGGAATAACACCTTCTAAATTTGTACATCAAGTATTCCTAAGGCATTCAGGGCCAGATTTATTCTTTTTGCCGCAAAACTGTGCTAACGCAGTTTTGCGTCAGGAAGTTTAGCGCTGGCTAGCGCCATTTCTTAAGGCCACCCGTACATCATATTTATACTTTGACATTGGGTGGCGCTAAGAATAGGTTAGAGTCATTTTTGCTGATGCTAACCATTGTGCCTTGTCATAAGGCAAACTTGCTTAAACGCAAGAAAAATGGCTCTAATCCGGTTTACGACAAGGAAACACGACGCAAAACAGATATGCGCCATTTTTGACTGCAATAGTGTCAAAAAGCGACGCAAACAGAGCAAACAGTGCAAAGGAGCCCCAAATGATCCCAGAAGCCAGGAGAGACCCCAGACAACCAGGAACCAGCCAGGGGGACACAGACAAGACCCAGGGGAGAGACAAGAAGAAGAGGAAGTGTTGCTTCAGTGCAGGGAAGCAAGAAATTCTAGTGAGAGAGATGACAGAGCACCAGAATCAACTCTTCATCACCTCTATATTGCCAATTGGGAGGATTTGGCAACAGATTGCAGACAGGATTAACAGGTTGGCAGAGGTCAGAAGAACTGTCACTGAGTGCAAGAAAAGCTGGCATGACTGCAAGCGGAGGACAAAGGAATAAATGGCAAGGAACAGGAAGGCAGCACTGCAGACCGGAGGTGGGAGTCCAGCACCGCAATAGGACTTGGACGAGAAGGAGGAGATGGTTGCAGCTGTCATCCCGGAGGAAATCGTAACTGGTATCGCAGGACAGGACAGCGCAGACTACCAGGAAACAACACATATGCAGGGTAAGTTGAATGGGGGACCAAAATGCCTAACTGTCAAGTGCAGAGAAGGGGAAGGCACATACCAACTACACAATGCATGTCAGCCTTGCAAATCAGGCAGTGGAAAGGGCAAAGGGGCAAGGCACAGGACTCCCTGCACTGCCCATGCCAGGTGCATGGGCTTTGCAGGGGCATCCAGAGGAACAGCACAACACAACACCAACAGCCTTTGTATGGGAGTACACCGCCATGCCAAGCCTGGTGGAAATGCTGAAGCAGACCAGGAGAGTAAGGTAGAACGTAAAACTGGTCTGGTGTCACAGGACAGCTGGTTTTGTTAGAATGTAAACTAGAGGACAATGCCCAGTCTCAGGCCATTGGATCAAGCAGCAATCACCATTGACAACATTTGCCACAACTACCTGTGCTGTGTGCGCTGGTCAATTAGGAAATGCCAGTTAGGTGCCCATGGAACAAACACACTGGAAATGAGGGTTGAATATGACTACGTGATCAATCCCCATCAATCCCTATCCAAGTACAACTCCTGTCAACTGCTCATGTCCATAGACTCAATTACCATCAGGCACTGTCACATTCATAATGATGTACACATCAGTAATCTCATACCACGCTGCCCATCCCTGGGTTTACCCCTGTGCTTGTGTCACAATAGCTGCAATGCCACCATGCAACATCTCAGGTCTCTTAGTGCTAAGACAACTGCATTGAGGGGGAGGACATATGTGTGTAGGAAGGCAAACACACCGGTACAGTCACAAGAGGAAATGAAACTCTGCCAGGTCCATCAGTGCAATGCAATGTAGCACACATACGCAAATACGCAAACATCAACATGAGAAACTACCAATGGTAACACCTGTATTGTTTCATGGAAATGCCATGCATGGTAGGTCTCAGCACCGCAGAGGAGTGAGAGAAAAATGATAGACTGGGAGTGGGCCATTTTGTTATGTGGGGTGCTGTGGAATCAGCACGCCAGCAATCTTTGCAAGGCCTCACCATGCTAATGGAAGCAGAGGGAGGGTTGATGAGGACAAGAAGGTGGCAAGCCACAATTTGAACAGAACCCACACCTAGAGGATGTGACGCAGACAATTGCCCAAACTGCCCACACTACATGTGACATGCAGGTGGGGCATAGGGCTGAGAGACTGCAAACATTAATGACAGGAATAATGCATGGGAACCAAGATGACAATGTACCACCAATAGGAAGTCGGTGATGTCACATTACAACTGGCACAATGCAGACACACTAATTGTACAATATCTCATTGCAGAGGACGATGGCGCTCCTGTGGATCTGCCTGTCCCGGACTACCCTGATGACCTGGATGACCAGCTGACAACCATCAGCCAGGAAACCCTCCAAGGTGTCCTGGGAACCCTTCAGATACCACCTCCATTCACAAGGAGGAGCATTCATGTAGCAGCCATCTCAGAGGACCCACAAACCACCCCAGTAGAACGACCTGCCAGCTCAAACACAGCTGGAAGACTCTGATGACACGGGGACCACCTTTGAGAGTACAGCAGGAGCTGGCCAAGTAGGTGCAGGTGGGAATGCAAACTATGGCAGCCAGCCTTGAGGGGATGCGCGTGTGCATGATGACGTCCACAAAACAGACGGCAGCCAAACAAGTCACACAATCTCTACTGCAAGGCTTCCAACAGTGTGTGAGGGACCTAACCACTGCTGTGAGAGAGTTGCCACAACACCGGCCCTCCCAATCTTGCTGCTGCATGAATGACAACAATCTGGACTCCATGCACTGGGAATTGGCCTCCCTCAGGGCAGACATGGCTGCCTACCACAGAGATGTTGCTGCCATCCTCAATAATCAGCAGCTCCTCCTTACTGCAGTGATGCCATATGCAGTTCTACGGATGGCAGCTGCTGGGAATTTGGTGTCCACTTCTCCAACCACTGAAGTGTGTGTTGCCTCCTCAAACCTTCCAGCACCACCATCAAGGGCAGAGGAGATGACACACACATCAGAGGATGAAGATGTGGAACAGATAATCTTCACCCGTAGGAGTACCCAGAAGCACCAGCCCATGCCACATGGGCACTGTTTTTCCTTTGTCCTCTGCTTAACAACATGCCAGTGTTGCTACAGTTGGTGACATGCACTCTTCACTGACACACTGTTAACCTTCCCACTGTGGACTGCAATTGTCTCTCACTACTCATTTGGCAATGTATGTTCCTCTGCACTGAAAGACACTTAATCTCAGCATGTCCAATGACATGTCCCTCAAACTTGCACTTGTGTTGCGTCACAATAGAATGCTTGACACTAACGGGGACACAGACCTGGACTCTGTAAATATTGCACTACAGTACTTTAAAATAAACAGCATCTTTGTCTCTGTGTAATGTGACACATCTACTTTGCTGGAGATTTGTGGTGCGTGTAACATGTCTATGGTCACAGAGTGTCAATACCAGAGTGCATAAATAATGTAGACAGATATCTACGCGCAAGGGCCCTAATTTATCAATTTTTTTGTGCTGCATTTGCATCATTTTTCACGCAAAAGCCGTGCAAACTTACAAAATATAATTGTATTTTGTAAGTTTGCCTCGCTTTTGTATCAAAAAATGACGCAAATGAGGTGCAAAAAAAGTATAAATCAGGGCCAAGGGATCTAAAAGATGAAAGTCAATGCTGGCCACATCCCCTACAAGCAAGTCACTGTGTATGTGACATTAGCTTTAAAACATACATTACTCACCCACAACATACAGCAGGAATGGCTGTGTAAGTGTGTTCGGCCAATAACGTCAGCTGGTAGTACAAGTAAAACACATTGGTGTGAAATTTGTATACTTAACCTCATCTGAAATTGGCACTACTCAGTTTAGCAGTGTTCACATGAACTTCAGGCTGCAGGCAGATGTCCCACAGTGCCCAACATCATGACACAGGATCAAAACAATTACAGCTTTAAAGCACACCTACCTGTCCAATTCATGGTAACCATAGTCACGTTGAGTGGTGAGTACAATGGATGGCAGATGCATTGAGATTTAGATTTGTTGTAGCTGCCAATGTGACAGCTCAGTTGGAAGTGGGAATTAACATGTCAAGAGAGGGATGTGGATGCAGGACGTAATTCACAGGCCAACAGGCCAACAGACAATTGACACTGTACACTCGTGCAAAGACCCAGAGCCCCAAGCATATGACACATGCAGTAAGGGAGTACCTAAATCTTTAATAAATATGTACAAAACAGAACTTATAACTATGTAATACACCTGTTCCTACCTAATCTATCCCAACTATACATTCCCCACAACTGACCCTAACTACCCTATGCTAAGCTTACTTACCACATTTAAAAATACACTTTAAACATTTCCCCCCCCCACCCTCCTTATATGATGAGACACATGCTGGACAACATATACTATACTAAATATATATATTTTATTTTTATTTTTTTAAATACACAAAAGCCCCAACATTTCCCCTACCCACCCACCCACAAACTAACCTGTAATAATATGAAAACCACCCCCAAACCTACTTATCCTATCTAACCAACTACCCTACTCTAACCTATCACTAAACCCCTTAAACCCACTACAAAACAGGATGAGGAATGAGGAGGAAGAGGACTCAATTAGGGGTGAAGGGAGGCAAGAGTTCACAGGTTTGCCCTCCTCGGTGTCTTTTTAATTGCCTTCAGCCTCCATGTATTTTTGTCCACATCCTTATGAATGGTGTCAAGTTTTTTTAACACCTTCTTCATGCCCCTTAAAAGCTCAGCAATTGTGGCCATGTCAATTGCAGCAGGTGTGGTGGTCTGTGTTGTAGATGTTGATGGTGCAGCAGGTGTGGTGGTCTGTGGTGCAGAGGTTGACGGTGCAGCAGGTGGGTCAGATGTGACGTGGCTGCTGTGGTACTGTGTGCAGTTGTGGTGGGGGCTACAACCTTTGTGGCCATTGCCAGTCCCCCTTAGCTGAAAGCCCGCCATTCCCCTGTGGCTCGCTCTCTTTGATAGCGTCTTGTCATCCTTCGGTACCCAGACTCCACATCCAAGATGTGTCGGTATCTCACTGCCCGCTTCTGGAAAGCCCTGGTTTCCACTACATCCATGTTGGCAGCTCCAGGCAAGCATCAGTGTCATCATTGTGTGTTGCATGTACGGATGATAATCTAACACTCTGCCTCAATTTGAACATGCGGTCCAAATCACAGTTCAGATAATACAATGTCCCTGATGAATGGTATGGCAACGCTGCCTATCTATCATGTCTTTTACACCACAGCAAAGCACAACAAGAGTTGGACCAAAGAAAGTGATCTGTGCATTGATGTAGTCCAATGTGTCACAATGCAAAGGCAGCAACTACTTCACATGGGCAATGACTAATCTTTATCATCTGAGTCAACTTCAAAGCACACAAGACCAGAGACTTGTAGATGTAATTGGCAGGATGGTATGCAGTTGCTAATCATAAGGGGTCAGTGTTGTTTGGGACACATGCATATGTGAATGCGATGACTGTCATCTACACTGTGACCATCACATCTACCTACATATATGTTGTTCCCCTACCCCTGTTCCTCAGGGGTGATGGGCATGCAATACATCATCACAACTGTCAAGGACAACCACGAAGGCATGTCCACATGTACATGGATTTAGTGAGTGGAACACATGTGAGGAAGGCTGCCACCTAGGAATAAGGTATCCATAGGTCATTCACATCTACATTCATGTGTCCAGTTGTGGACAGCCATCAACACCTGATCTGCCAGCACAATTCACAAAACACCCACACTGATGCCAGCACACGTCTGGCCTTTACCTGCATTCCCTTCTATTACCTACCACATAAGTGTCACATAAATGGAGTACAACTTATGGGGCTAGATGCTGGGGGACAGTTACCCATACAGTCCTACATGTACATTACAATACAGGGATGCACAGTTTTGTGTGGAAAACTGATGCATCACTGTGATGTGAGAATGAGGGTATGACCCAGTGCCAATATACTGACACTGGAGCACTTCCAAGTCACATGTGGGCCTACATGTGGCTAGTAATCACCTTGTTCACACGCTGCTGCCTATTGCGTAGCACAAGACTCCCAAGATATGACTCTCTGCCTGTGAATGTCTAACCCTTGCATGGAACACTATGTCAAAATCCAGTCAAGTAATATATCAGATCACGTGCCAGCTCCTCATATCTTGCAATGAGTGTAACACACAAGAGTCACTCACACAACAGCTGCAATCACTACATAGGACAGACATTACCATACTTATTGGATACCTCTGGGTCCTGAAATCTAGCCACTTCCCTGATGGTATGGGGGCAGGTCCACCTGTAGGACATGGAAAGGAAATATATGCTCAATGTCAGATCACTATACAAACATGTGGACAACATATCACAGTGTGTAACGTTTTACATGAGTGAGCTGGTGATCCTGCATGTGCACAGTCCCAGAGACATACCAATGCAAACTCACATTGACACTGACACCCTAGTTAGTGATAGCCACACATCTGCACACATGCACTGGGCCTAACAATCATGTGGTGCTAAACCCGACTACAACCATTTGTGGCTAATCTATTTCAGATGGTACTCCATGTAATTATTTGTATTTTGCTGACAATTTCAATGGCACTTCCCCGGTGCACTGCAATACAAGTGACTCAGGTATTGTGGCTTGTGCATCAAGGGACACTGAGTTACTGTGTGATGGACATGTGGCTCAATTTTCAGTCTGCAATTATCATGCATTCAGTGGTCCATGACAGGTGTGGCACAGTTGTATGTAGGTAACAAATGCGCCATTGGCAGTGTCCCCTAAGCCGTGTATGCCCCGTTTGCCAACATAATGGCAGGGACCATGTGTGTGTAATGATGACAATGTAGCACTAAACATGGATTGGCCACTTTGCTGTCCTGATACAGTGAAATGTGGTATGCTGACAGTGTCTTACCTGATCATCATTGACGGAATGCATGGGCACAGGTGTTGCCATTGCACCAGAAATATGTGACTAAGCACCACATGTATGAAGATCAGGTTTTGTGAGTCACATATTGAGAGACTTAGCAACTGGCAATTAGTGAATAAGATAATCTGATGTACAATGACACTGTTTGCAAATCGCAAATGGGGTAGCAAATGGCCTACCTCATGAATTTTAATGAGGTAGGTCTCATTTTCCAAACCACTTGGGAATGGCAGCACTCACAGGGATGCTGGCCTGCTGGGCTCAGCAGACCACCATGTCTGTGACTGCCTTCAAATAAAGATGTATTTTATTTTAAAAAATGCAGCCTTATTTCATTAGAGTAAACAGAAAGCATGTCAAAACCAAATATAATTACTTATAGTGGGACCACTGCCTGCTCTGAATGTTTTTTTTGCATGCATTCACGAAGGGGAAGGGATCCCATGGGGACCTCTTCCCTTTTGCGAATGGGTTAGCACCAACTTGAAACTGGTGGTAACTGCAATTGTTTTGTGACAGCATTTGCGGTCATCAAACAAATAGGAACACCCCTTCCTAAATGTCACTAGCAAACCCTGGTTTGTGATTCTGCAATGTGATTGCTGAATGGCAAAATTGGGTATGGGCATTGGAATAAACATTTTTTTCTTGACGTAAACACACAAATTCTAAAAACTAGGCCATTTGTGACAATTATAAATAGCTTGGTACATGTAGCCCTAAGTGATAGTCGGACATGACTCAACAAACCTCAGGACTGCATTGTTAACGTGTATAGACATGTGGACTCCATCTCAGTACTGGGACACCAACACTTTGTTCTGCTTGCATTGAACATGGCCACAAACACTGCCTGCAGCACGTCAAGATATCTGCTACTGTCACTTAGAAGCATCTTACTGTACACATTTATCAATGTGCTACTCACCAACAGGGCCACCGATCACCACACCCAGGTGGGCTAGCAGATCATGCTCTCTGGCCACCAAGTCAGCCCAGCAATGCTTCAGCTGGTGCTCATTCCTGCTCATGTGGTGATTCTTTTGAGGTGGTAGAGCACCTTGCCCCACTGCAGACGCCTTGCCTCTATGTGATACCTCTGTATCACACGCCCACCCATCTCCAGCATCAAGGGAAGGAAGTGGCACACCAGCCACCAAAGCCCTCAAGCTCCTCTTCCACCATGTGGTTCAGCCTCGCCCTTCCTGACATGCCCTTGCACAACAAATCAAAACTGAAAAAGTGTAAAAAAGAAGGAAAATAAATGTAAAAAAAGGAAACTTACAGCCCAAACCTAAGAACCCCAAGTAACCCAACTAATCTAACCCCTAGACATGCACCCAACAGTACAAATACAATCTGAAAGACACTAAACTATACAAAAGCACATACACAGGTACAATAAACAAACAGAATTCACAAAAGACACAAGAGAGACACTACTAGATACAAGAAATGCAAACAAGACACCAGCAACACTGAGACACAGCCACACAGTCAAGAAAAAGCACAGACTGTAAAGTGAAAGTGAAAGTACACCCACTGTACCATGCCTGTAAACAGGATTGCCTATTACATCACTTACTGTCCCCTTTGTGGCCCATTTTCCGTCATGCGTGTATTTTTATGACACATACGATGTTTGTGTGAATATTTTAGATGCATAAACTACGTGTGCAGCAAAATACCACGCATTACTTGTAGACTTCAATTTCAATGGATATCCACATGCGTGTGGTGCGCAGGTGGAATTCACGCTAAGGGCTCCTGTATGGTCAGTTGGCATTGGCGTGATTTTTCAATGTATTTGTGTAAAAATTGTTGACTTAAACTGTGATTGCGTGATTTTCAAATATTTAACAAGCATGCACCCTGTATCAACATGAAGATAGGGTGGTATGGCCTGCAGTGGGTGGTATAGTGGTTGGCCACACGTGGTAGAGCATACAACTGTGTGTTTTGAGTGTGAATGATCTGTAACAACAATATGTGTGTTTCTGAAGGAACGGCATCCAATACATTGGGTGTAATGCTAATGTATGAATATGTTCCAAATGAGTATCTACATCTGATGGCAATCAGTGATCTACAACAGTCATGATATGTGTTTTTAATATGTGTTGACTCGTGATGTGTGTTGTTGTTTGACCTTGGGGACATTACATTTCACATAACAAACAAAACTCAGTATTGATTGAGGATGGATGATAAGTGCTATGTCAGATATGTTACCCCTCATATGTCATTAATTGTTGGTTATAACTTCATGGTGACTTGTGTGTGAACTGCACAAATGTCGGACATGTGCACATGTTTGGTGCGTACTGTGTTTGAGACCCATAAAATGTTTGGTACACGTCAGTTTGACTCATAACAATTACCTATGTTACTTATGTTGCTGTGGTGGACCTGCTGCCCTGGCTGCATGTGTTCACATATTTTCAGATGTGCATTCCATAGAAGTCTCCAGTTCAAGTGTGTGGGCATGTGTACCCTGTGTCAGGGCTCCATGGTGTTACGGTTTCGGGCGGGTCTAGTCAGGACTCTGTTAGGGGCACCCCTTGAGTTCACAGAGTATCTCGCAAGGAGGTAGTGTACCAAAGCAGAAGAGCAGCTAAAGGCATACAAGGGGAAAGGCCAGCTATGGTAAGAGAAAACACAAATGTGAAGGCAAAACAACCTTAGTGTGAACAAATATGGAACGGGTCAGTAATGGACAAACATGCTTGGCTTATCACTAAGGTTGTACACAGGGTAGGGCTTAGAATTTTCCACAGCAACTGGGAACGTCAGTGCCTCTGTGCAGATTAATCTTACAGATAGTCACCACGCAAGCCCCATAGAAAGGAGGCAGCAGAAGTGATTCTGTGTCTGGACCCTTAGGTCACAAACAAGGATTGTACTTACATACACAAGACTAGCCCTTGTGGGTCTGGCTGGAGACACAGTGGCAATTCCTGGAATACAGCCATTGTACACTGTCACTGTTAGGCACTAAAGACTACATGCAACACTAGACAAAGGATGGGGGGTGGATTTGGCTCCTGGAAACCAGGAGCCAACCCAAGTACAAAGGAAAACACTTCTATACAGGTGAGGACTGATAAGACACTTACCAGACACGATAACCCAAGAGGAAACAGAAAGCGAGGGAACTAACTAGGAGGCAGAGCCAGGCACAGGGAACAGGCTCAGGCTGAAGCAAAGGCTGGAACAGGTCTGGGAAACAGAAAGCAGGCTCTGACAGAAATAAACATGAACAATGCTGAGAAACAGGGAGCAGACTCTGACTGGAACAAGCAGGAACAGGACTGGGTAACCAGAGAACAGGTTCAGGCTGAATCAGGACTGTAACACAATCCAACAAGGGGTCTGGAACACAAAGGAAATGTACTCCAATGTATGACAAGGAGCTTCAGGGAATGGGAGCTTATAAGCAGTTCCAGGCAGCAGCAAGGCCAGGGCAGAGATGCATGGCTGGGCTGCACAAGAGAGGTGACAGGTGTGTGCAGCTTCAGTCTCTCACAAGTCCTGGAGGAGAGAATCCAGTATTAAGGGACAACCAGACTTTTCCCATAGGAAGCAATGGACAGAAGATTACAGGTCTTACAGACTACCAGGCAGTGCATTATGGGACCTGAAGTCCATGCAAACTAATGTAGTTCTTCTATAGTATGCCATATGGAAAAGGGAAGCAAACAGGAGTCTGAAAAGGGACTCTGGGTGAGTGTTAATGATGATTCCCAGGGTACAGATAATCCGTTTACAGCACCCCCTAGAGATGGGAGGACAGAGATGTAACACATGGCAGTGGCAGGACTTATTTCCAGGGATGGACTGCGCAGGGCATGTGTTGCAAGCATTGCTTGTCATACCTGGGATACTCATGCTATCCATTTTCACAAATGATGCCCCCCTTGTCACACAAGCTCCTTGCAGAGATTGCAAATGTCACACTTACTAATGTCAGGGGTCTGTTCATACATTCCTGTCTCCACTGATATTTCACATCCACTGCCTCATCTATAGGGCGCTTATTTACCTTACAATTGGAGATGTCATAGTTGTGTGTCATGTGCTACAGTAGACCATATTGGCAATGTGGATGTAAGTCATATGCTGTGGTTCATTGATTTTTTCCTTCATATGTGTGTTAGAGGACGGTTCTGACCAGCAGGACTGCCCTGATTTTTCGATTTTTTGACCACCTGGTTTTTGACAGTTAACTGTGAGGAAGCCTCCTATGAGGTGACTCCCGCACAATAAACACATGGTAAAATGGACTACACATGTTTACCGCTGGTGTCGCCGTGCTAAGGAAAGGCTGCTGTGGCGCAGCAAGGCAGGAGGCCCCAGGCAGGTTACATGTGATCATGTGTGCGCATGGATGTGCACCCATGTGAGGGCTGTGGGAGGAGGATTCCTAGTGTGCGCAGCCCTAGAACTGCGCCTAGATAGTCCTGGCGCAGGAGGAACTATGCAGAGTGGGTGGTAACCTGGAGTAGGTCTCATGAGAGGGGTGTATACATGTGAGGGAGAGTCAGTGTGCTTACTGTCTTTTCACGGTAGAGACACCCAGTTTAATGCCAATGTCAGGGTACTTAAGATCTTTGCATTGGAGGGATACTCCATTGAATGTCAATGGGAAAAAGGGCCTAGGGTGCAACTCCAGTTCTCTGGGGTCCACCGAGACCAGAGTCACACCAAAGTACACTGTAACCTGTAAGAAAAGAATGATGCAGTAGGTTACAGGAGCATAGTTGTACCACTTATGGGTCATCCAGGGATGTCATATTTTTCTGCCTCAGCTCAGGATTAGGGCCAATTACTGCTCTGTCCATTTGCTGGAGCAGGGCCTAGCATCAATCAGCCAGCTGTCATTCAGTGCCAGGAGCAGGCTGGAGAAGCCCTGCGAGGAATGTCAGGAAGGAGGGGCTGAGACTTTCAGAGCACATGTGGCAACTAACTCCTGGAGGATGCCATCTTGAGCTATCCCAGAAGACTGTGCAAGAAGGAGGGGAATGGGAGCAAGGAAGTGATGTGGCACATCTGGATAGGCCAGAGGTGCAGACCTGCTGGACACTTCCGCCCCCACTTAAAAGGTCCTGCACAGGGGAGAGCTCTCTCTCTTGGCTGTGCTTCACTGTTGGACACTGGGACTGCAGACAGGCGTCATGGACAACTGGAAGGAAGAACCTCCTGACTGCCCATGGGGCAGGGACTCTGCCCCTGAAGGATCCCAGGCCAGCGAGGCGAATGCCAGGGCTAGGCAAGCTGGCCCCCTTACTCCCCCAGAGGACTAGTTGGGGGAAGGACTGGGCTAGCGCAAGGAGAGTGCGCAGCCCAGAAGGAAAAGAGGAAACCTAGAGGAAAGATTGGCGCAGGAGTCAGTGGAACTGGCTCCCTGAAGATCTGGGACCCTTCCAGGCCAGGAGGCCTAAGGAGAGTACCCTGGTGGCAAGGGCTTGTCACCAGGAGCGGAACGACGCAAGAATGAAGAAAATCGGCCCTTGGGGGCCCGAGGTATCACAGGACAAAGAATGGCGACCTTTGACCTTTGTGAGAGCAGCTACGAAGCGCGTGGAGCTCCGCAGCTGCTTGAGACTGTGCCCCCAGGGTGGGCCAGGGCCTGGGGGCTGCCCAGGAAGAAGAGGTGAACAGGGGAGTGTCGTCGCACTCCCCCTCTTTGAGGAAGGAGGGACCCCGGACCCCATCCCGGGGCCCGTGAAGCCTGGTCCTTTGGATGTTTGAGAAGGGGGGGCGCTGTCGCGCACCCCCCCCTGCCGCTGTGGAGAGGGGACCCCGGACCCCATCCCGGGGCCCCCGGCGGCGAACACAAGCCGGGGAGCGCCGTCGCGCTCCCCGTGAAGAAAGGGTGAAATGGGGGGGGCGCCGTCGCGCACCCCCCAACAGAAGGGAAGTCGGGGAGCGCCGTCGCGCTCGCCGTGAAAATGGTCCCCTGGGGCCCCGGACCCCATCCCGGGGCCCCGAGAAGAGGCGGGAGTGGGGGTGCGCCGTCTCGCACCCCCAGCCAAAGAAAAGCCGGGGAACGCCGTCGCGCTCCCCGTGAATATGGCTGAGGGGCCCCGGACCCCATCCCGGGGCCCCGCACAGAAGAGGGCCTGGGGGAGCGCCGTCGCGCTCCCCCCTATGGAGGAGAGGGGCCCCGGACCCCATCCCGGGGCCCCGAGAAGAGAAGGACTCCGGGGAGCGCCGTCGCGCTCCCCGTCGTGAGGAGGAGGGGCCCCGGACCCCATCCCGGGGCCCGACGACACCAGGAGGTAGGGGGAGTGCCGCTGCACTCCCCCCCACGCGGCCCGACAGCCGCCAGCATCCTGAGTCTGCCCGCTGGAGCGGGCAGACTCCAAATCAGCTGGCCGGCTCCCACGGCAGCACCCGGAGGTGCTGGCCGTGCGGGGAGCCGGCGGGGGCGGCCAGGGGTGGGCTCCCTGAGCCGCCCTCCAACGAGGGATCCGTTTTTTTTAGTGCAGGGGGTGTCCGGGTGGGACTGGCACCCCCAAAATAAAAAACGAAAAGAACAACAGAAAAGGAATCGCGGCTCTCCCCTCTCAGCGGGAGAGCCGCTCATCATTTATGCAGCCGCCCCAGCATGCTTTGTGGGGCTGGGGCTGCTTATTGAGCCCCTAGAACGCCTGTGGTGGTCCCAGTGAGATGGGGGCCACCACCAACGAGAACTGTGAGACAGGGGGAGCTGCAGGAGCTGCGCAGCCTCCCCCCAACATCTGTTGGTGTCCCCACCCTAGGTAGGGTGGGACACCTGGGAGATAACCCCTCAAGGGGTGGATGGATTCTTGAAGCACAAGCTTCTGTGAACTTTTGTTCCTGTTTGTGCCAGGGTGCCTATCCTAGGTGTAGGTTGGTATGGCCCCATGTATTCTACTATAATTTTATAGTTTAGTAAGAATAATCCAAAAGTAATCTAAAAGTAATCCCAATGGTTATAATGCTAGAATTTGGTCTCTTATGTTCCCTGAATATGCTAATTTGAATAATGATACTGACAGTCACATCTTGGCAGGATGAAAGTATTTATTCACAAATGTAGGTGTCATCATTGCACTGTACTGTTGAATACTGTCAGAATGTTCAAATGTCGCAAAGGGGGGCACTGGGATGGTGTTGCCATGGGGGTTGTTGGATTATATTCTCCTTTAGGGAGACCTGAATGATGACATACGGTTGGACCACAGTGATTTTATCACTTTGTATATATTTGTAGATTGTTGCATAGTATTGAGTAGTGTGTGTGTGAATAATAAATGTACTTTTACTTTATCAAAAGAAAAAGCACAGACTGGACATTCATTTATTAAGAGTCATGCTTGCGTGCTTGTGAATGGGGATTACTAGCCCACACCACCTCCCTTGAGTAAGCCTTGGACTGCTCTGCAACGCTACCCTATGAGAGTCAAGCGCTACAATGGGGTGTTTGGTTCCCAGTGGCGGTCGTGTGCGGACTCGTTACTTGTGCAGGCCACACACCTAATGACCCACCTTCCAACAATGTGAAATTCAAAAGATGAGTATTTTTTATATGTGTATGATGTTTGCTTTACAATCATACGCATCACATGTGATGTTGCATCAGAAGTAGTCAGATTTGTCTTTGTAACATGCCCACGGAGGTAATACTCACATTCCTAAGGAACATTTGATGGAGAAAGAAGAAACCAGAGCGGGATTGTGTGATGAAGTAAGTTGTTTATTTACATATTTTAACAAGTGGTTTAGAGTGACTATTGGTTCAAAACGTTTTGTACAATTAGCTGTCTATGGCACATTCCTGCAGCTGTGTTTTGCTGTTCCCTCTCATTTTCCCTGGCACCATCCTCTTCCTCCTCCTCCTCAGGCAGTTCTTGTTCTGGCTCATATAGAGGGATGTTCCTCCTCACACAAATGTAGTGCAGGATAGCACATGTAACTATGATTTTGCACACAATGTGTGAGGCACATTGGAGCCTGCCTTCTGTGATGTCCAGGCACCTCAATCTGGACTTCAGGATGCCAAAGGTTCTTTCCACAATGGTGTGTGTCCTCCAATGGGCGTCATTGTAGGCACGCTCTGCTGCTGTGCTTGGGTTGGGGAATGGGATCATGATCCATGGCTGGATCCCATAACCCTAATCCGCTGCAAAAGATAATAGGAGTGAGTATTTTGTTAGTGCTTGCAACAGGAATGTCATGCAGCATGGCAGTTGATATCTTGTGTCGTCTGTGACTCATATGTGTTTGTGGTATTGAAGTTTCTGAAGTGGGTTGTTTGACTTGACAACTTGTGTTTGGCTCATTGACCTGGGATCTATGACTTTGTTTCCAAACTGTTGGTCAGTATGTATGTGCGATGCATTGTGTAGTGTCCAACATGTTTTAGTGTGCTTTCACTGGAGGGGACATGATACTTCCACACACACAATAGATTCCGATGTGGTGGTAACATGGTTGCACTACATGGCCTGGACATCCCATCCAATTAGGCATATGTCATTGCAGATGAAATGCAACAGTGAGGCCCTTTGATTTGGCTAGGTGACAATGCACATCACATCTCCATAAGTTGGCAGCACTGAGGTGTTCAGTATTGACAATGGACAACTGTCCCATGTGTGACTCAGTTCTAGGCAAACCTTTGTTGTTCCCTCTGCCGGTGGCTCATGTGCAACCATGCACCTACGATACAAAACTTGCTCCAGGTAACCTGGCTAACTGCCTTGTGGCTGTGTGCAGGAAGGGCCATTTCCCTGTACATATGCTATTTTGATGGACAATTGGTTCTTTCAGTGTGTGCAGCAGAGTGCAGTTTGTATTAGTGCCACATCAATATGTGTTCATAGCACAGTCCACTTCCTTATTAAAACCTGGAAATGGCACCCCAGGAGTGATGTATGATGTTGGGACTGCCTTAGTATTTCCGTGTCACCTACATGGGAGTCAGCATCATCATGCTATGTGTCTCATGGTGTTAGACCTGCTGCAACACGCTTTGCACACCCCTTCCTCGCAACATACTGCTTGAAAGGGGGTCGGATTGACTATGTGGCCTATTGTAATTGTAAATGGTTCATCTTCCAAGTTGCACTTCCAGCGCAGGCCATGCCATTGTCACTGTGGGCTTTGACATTGGTCCCTTGTTGCTCTAGAGTGGCAGCTAATGTTTGTGGCAGCTGTCATTTCTCCATAGGTGTATATCCCATTGTGTCAGGGTGTAGAACATAGCTACCAGTGTAACACCTCAGTGACATCCTGCCCACGTATCAATGTAGTGGTGTATGTTTTGTGTGTCCTACAGGGTTGTTGTGTTGTGTGTATATTGCTAGGTTTATGGACTTACCTCCAAGAAGGCCATTGCCATATTGTCTGTCCTGGAAGTGCTGATTGATCGTGCTGTGGTGAAATATGAATGAATCATGGACACTCCCAGGATACTTGGTCAAGATGTTAGTGAACAATCCCTGGTGGTCAACTATGGCCTGCACACTGATGGAATGAGTGCACTTTCTGTTCTGGAATAGGTGCTCTGTTGCTGCAGGTGGTACAGTCGGACATGGGTGCAGTCAATTGCACTGAGCACATGCGGGAAGCCATGGATTTGGTAGAAGCCCTGTTTTATCTCCTGCTGCTTCTGCTGGGTGTTGGAGAAGCTAAAGTGGTGGGGTATGAGGGAGATTATGGCATCTAAGACCTTGGGCAGGAAGGCTGAGAATGAGGGCTGTGATACCCCAGCGACCAGGGCACCCGTTGTCAGGAAGGAGCCACTTGCCAACATATGCAGGACAGCTAGCAGCTTGATCACCGGTGGTATATTGTATGGTGTCTGCAGGCTAGCTGTTAGTTGTGGCTCAATTTGGCGCAGCAGCTGCTGTATGGCTTCCTAGTTCAGTCGATACCTCCGGATGATGTCCTGTTCCCTGAAACCATGGAGGATTGTCCTGTTCCAGAAGACCCTCTCCTGCCTTCTGCTTTGCCTTTGTGGGCCCATTTGGGGTGGTGGTGGCTGCTGCTGTTGGCCCTGTGCTCGGCATTGTCTTGCAAGCTGCATCAGTAGCACCTCTATGTTGTCCTGTTGGTCTGTGATGTTGCTTCTGTGTGTTTCCTTAAGTTGTGGTGTGTTTGCCTTATTTTAATGCCTTCCCTGACCCAGGTGTTAAATTTTGACGCAAATTGAGTTTAGCGTCATTTTTCAGGTCTGCCTCCCACCCATGCGTCATTTTTGACCAGTTGGATAAATATGGTGCTAAGGTGTTTGAGTCATTTTTTGGACGGGAACGGCTACCTTGCATTTTTCGGGTCCGCCTCCCACCTGTGCATCATTTTTGACCTGTTGGATAAATATGGCGCTAAGGTATTTGAGTCATTTTTTGGACGAGAACGACTACCTTGCATCTCATTGATGCAAGGTGGGTTCGTGCATCCTTAAAATGACACTAACTCCATGTTTTTGATGCTAGACGGGTCTAGCATCCAAATATAAATATGGAGTTAAGTTTGCGCTGGATTTGCGTAAAAAAAAAGATGCAAATCTTGTGCAAACAGAGTATAAATATGCCCCTCAGTAGCTTCATCAGATTGGTAGTGCAGTTAACACATTGATTCAGCACTGCTCATATGACGGCTACAGCTACATATATAACAAAGTTGGATGTTTGCCTGTATCTCACACAGCTAGGCCTTGGAATGGTCAAATACACTTGTTTCCTCTCCACTGTGTTGGCTAAACTGTTACTAAGATGTCATGTTCATTCCCTCATCAAAAGTGTGCAACTGACCAGCACATCTAATGAGCTGCTGAATCTAATGGGTTCTTCAAGCTTCACACATGTCACATCAACAACTTCAATACCATGGTAACATATCACAACCAGCAAACCTAATACTTAAAAGTGTCCAAGGTCTCTCCTTTCAGTGACAAAAAACCTTTGGATGTAGATTCCACACTTCAACCAATAACAATCTATATAATTTCTCAACAGGTCAAGCTGGCACAGAACCTGGCCAGACATTGTCCACTGAGGAGACTCCCAACCCACCTCTGGATGAAGCACTCAGTGATGACGATACTCTTCGACATGTGGATGTGGATGACAGTCCTGGCCCATCTGGGCAGCCTGGTCAGATGGCAACAGTGAGTCTCACTGTGCCTATAACAATATCTCTCACCTTAGTTGCTTCAACATCACAGACAACAGTGTGCCCCCAAACTGTGTACCTATCACAGTTGCTAACATCTTGTGCCTCTTCAGTCCTGTATCCTGAGGTGCACATCAACAGTCCTGACACTGAGGGTCCAAGACCCAGTTGGAGAGGGCACCATGTGCCAAGGGCAAAGGATTGTGGGAGCAGGGTCCGTGGGAGGGATGCTGTGGCCCTGCAAAGTGAGGCCACTGGGGCCACTCAAGACCAGGATTCCAGCAGCCAAGTACTAGGTGTCTATTATGGGTCTGAAGGTGTGATTGGCCAGGTGCTAACTAAATTTTGGGAAATCAAGAAGCTACAGAGGGACATTAATCAACATACAGAGGCCCATAATTCCAACATGGGTCCCCTAAAAAGAGTGCTGAGGGATAGCCATAAAGCCATGAGTAGGGCTTTTCCCCCAACATCTGCTCCTTCCTGTGGGCCAACTACATCAAGCCCTAGTACATCTGTGGCAGACACAGGAGGGGAGGCCCTGCCAGAAGATCAACCACCCTAAGACACCCCTGCAGCAACTGAACATTCCCACTGTTGTAAGCGAGGACCTCCATGTAAAAATCCAGGAGATGCGGATGGCAAGACATCCACCACTGACAGCAAGAGACATCATCCTTAATGTTCTCCTTCGTGTATCACACATTCACTCTGTGGACTGATCCTCAACCCCATTCCATTTCGATGGAGTACTCTGGAGTTTGGACATCTGATGGTGTGGCATCTACTCCTATGATTTCAAGGGAAGCTAACATGAATTTGGCCAAGGATTACACATTTTCTGACCACATGATGACACATATGATGCAGCACGGCCACCACATGACAAGGAAAAAGTCCAATGGAGTCTTCAAAACTTCTATCCTATCACTGTGCAAGCTGTCTTGGCACAGGTCATTTATGCTTGTGACCTACTGTGGGAGGCTGGCCTGGCTTGTAGTGGGTACCAGATGGTACTTACACCTTGTGCCAGGTCCAGTTATCCCTTATTAGTAGATTAGTAGTGTTCTAGCAGCTTAGGCTGATAGAGGTAGCTATAGCAGAGCAGCTTAGGCTGAACTAGGAGACATGCAAAGTTCCTACTATACCACTTCTATCAGATAGCACTATATCATAAGAAAACACAATACTCAGAGTTACTAAAAATAAAGGTACTTTATTTTAGTGACAATATGCCAAAATCTCAGAGGGTATATTCCTTTAGGAGGTAAGTAATATACACAAAATATATGCACACAAACCAAAATCAGGTAAGTAAAAGTTAGAAAAGTAGTGCAAACAATGTAGAATCACAATAGAATGCAACAGGGAGAAATAGGCCTAGGGGCAACACAAACCATATACTCCAAAAGTGGAATGCGAACTACAAATAGACCCCAAGCCTAGTGTAGTGTGTAGAGGGTCTCTGGGAGTGTAAGAAAACACTAAGGGTGTCCAAGATACCCCACCCCAAAACCCTGAAAAGTAGGAGTAAAGTTACCCTACTACCCCAGAAAGACAGTAAAGTCGAGATAGGGGATTCTGCAAGGACAACAACTGACTGCAAAACACTGAAGACGGATTCCTGGACCTGAGGACCTGTAAAGGAAGGGGACCAAGTCCAAGAGTCACGTAAGTAAAGGAAGGGGACCAGGGGGGGCAGGAGCCCACTAAACCCCGGATGAAGATGCAAAAGGGCTGCCTCCGGGTGGAAGAAGCCGAAGATTCTGCAACAACCAAAGGTGCCAGGAACTTCTCCTTTGGTCAGAAGATGTCCCATGGCGTGCTGGGGGATGCAGAGTTGTTTCCATTCAGGATGACCACACACAAGCCTTGCCAGCTGCAAGAGTCGCGGTTGAATATTTTGGGTGCTGCCAGGGCCCTGGAAAAACCAGGAGGTCGCCCCTTGAAGGAGGAGACAGAGGGGACGCTCAGTAAAACGGAGAGCCCATGCAGAAGCAGGCAGCACCCACAGAAGCACCTGAACAGGAACTTAGAAGATCTGAGGACGACGGTCGACTCAGAGCAACAAGAGAGGGTCCCACGACGTCGGAGTCCAACTCAGCGAGTTGGGCAAGGCAGGACGGAGTGCTGGGAACATGGGCTAGGCTGTGTACAAAGGAAGTCTTGCAAAAGTGCACAGAGGCCCGAGCAGCTGCAGTTCACGCAGTACACAGGATTACTGTCTGGTGTGGGGAGACAAGCACTTACCTCCACCAAATTTGGACAGACGGGCCACTGGACGGTCGAAGACACTCGGACCCAGCTCCTGTGTTCCAGGGACCATGCTCGTCAGGATGAGAGGGGACCCAGAGGTCCGGTGATGCAGAAGTTTGGTGCATGCGTTAACAGGTGGAAGATTCCGTCGACCCACTGGAGATTTCTTCTTGGCTTCCAGTGCAGGGTGAAGGCAGACAGCCCTCAGAGCATGCACCACCAGGAAACAGTTGAGAAAGCCGGCAGGATGAGGCGCTACAATGTTTCTGGTAGTCTTCTTGCTACTTTGTTGTGGTTATGCAGGCGTCCTGGAGCAGTCAGCGGTCGATCCTTGGCAGAAGTCGAAGAGGGAAGTGCAGAGGAACTCTGGTGAGCTCTTGCATTTGTTATCTGGTGAGATGCCCACAGGAGAGACCCTAAATAGCCCACAGAGGAGGATTGGCTACAGAGAAAGGTAAGCACCTATCAGGAAGGGTCTCTGACATCACCTGCTGGCACTGGCAACTTAGAGCTGTCCATTGTGCCCTCACACCTCTGCATCCAAGATGGCATAGGTCTGGGACACACTGGAGAAGCTCTGGGCACCTCCCCTGGGAGGTGCTGGTCAGGGGAGTTGTCACTCCCCTTTCCTTTGTCCAGTTTCGCACCAGAGCAGGGCTGGGGGGATCCCTGAACCGGTGTAGGCTGGCTTATGCAAGGAGGGCACCATCTGTGCCCTTCAAAGCATTTCCAGAGGCCAGGAGAGGCTACTCCTCCCAGGCCCTTCACACCTATTTCCAAGGGGAGAGGGTGTAACACCCTCTCTCAGAGGAACTCCTTTGTTCTGACTTCCTGGGACCAGGCTGCCCAGGCCCAGGGGGTCAGAAACTTGTCTGAGGGGTTGGCAGCAGCGGTAGCTGCAGAGGAGACTCCGGAAAGTTAGTTTGGCAGTACACAGGCTCTATGCTGGAGACCCGGGTATGCATGGAATTGTCCCCCCAATACCAGGATGGTATTGGGGTGACAATTCCATGATCCTAGACATGTTACATGGCCATGTTTGAAGTTACCATTGTGATGCTACATATAGGTGTTGACCTATATGTAGTGCACACGTGTAATGGTGTCCCTGCACTCACAAAGTCTGGGGAATTCACCCTGAACAATGTGGGGACACCTTGGATAGTGCCAGGGTGCCCTCACACTAAGTAACTTTGCACCTAACCTTCACTAAGTGAGGGTTAGACATATAGGTGACTTATAAGTTACTTAAGTGCAGTGTAAAATGTCTGTGAAATAATGTGGACGTTATTTCACTCAGGCTGCAGTGGCAGTCCTGTGTAAGAATTGTCTGAGCTCCCTATGGGTGGCAAAAGAAATGCTGCAGCCCATAGGGATCTCCTGGAACCCCTATACCCTGGGTATCTAGGTACCATATACTAGGGAATTATAAGTGTGTTCCAGTGTGCCAATCAGAATTGGTAAAATTAGTCACTAGCCTGCAGTGACAATTTTAAAAGCAGAGAGAGCATAAACACTGAGGTTCTGGTTAGCAGAGCCTCAGTGATACAGTTAGGCACCACACAGGGAACACATATAGGCCACAAACGTATGAGCACTGGGGTCCTGGCTAGCAGGATCTCAGTGACACATATCAAACACACTGACAACATAGGTTCTTCACTATGAGCACTGAACCCTGCCTAGCAGGATCCCAGTGAGACAGTAAAAACACCCTGACATATACTCACAAGCAGGCCAAAAGTGGGGGTAACAATGCTAGAAAGAGGCTATTTTCCTACACCTACATTCCTAAGAACAATGAATGTCCCATTTGTAAGTCTGAACAGCATAAAATACCTGCCAATGTTACAACTCGGAAATGTCCCAATGAAAATGTCATGGTGAAGGTACCTAAGGAAACTCAAAAACAGGGAGTATAGTTATGAAACCATACACATGACACAATTCACACAGCGAACATCTGGAGAACGTAGTCTGTGTTATAAATCTCTCACAAGCAAAGCAACATCACTGAAATGTGATTGTGTCCAAAGCTTCCTCGTCAGACACACTTTGCCAGTATTTGCCAGAGCTTCAGCTTCCAAACTTTTACAACAATATACTCCTCACATCATCACAGCAGGAGTTCATTGTACAGTCAAAGTTTTACATCTCATGACATACTTAAACTCATGAGAAAAAGATGTTGATGAGATTTTGTCCCAAGTCAGCTCTTCACTACTATCATCTTCATTTGGCATTTCTAGATTCTCTCTCGGTGGCACCGCAGGCTTCCGTTCGTCTGGGATGTAAGAGATGTTTCTTTGCAGGGTGATGTTATGGAGCATGCAGCACACCATGGTGATTCGACATACCTTACCGGGTGAGTAGAGGAGGGCTTCCCCAGCCTTGTCCAGAAAGTGAAATCTGGCCTCCATGGACCCTCAACATCCTCATTGAAGAGGACTTCCCCTGGCATAGTTGGATTCCTCAGGGGTGTTAACAACCAGGGATGGTTGGAATGTGCTTAGTCTCCTGTTTTGTAATGCGGCTTAGGTCCACAATAAGTCACACACTTCCTTATTGTAGAACCTGACATCGCACACACAAGATCATGACAGATGTAACTTACTAACAAGCGAGGCCCTCTGCGGTTGCAGTTGTGACATCAGCTGGGATATGGCGCTGTTCTGCCTAACAAAGGATTCATGAGCTGAACCTGGATACCAGCAACAGAAGTTTTAAATGTACAGATCTGACAAGCAAACAACTTGCAAGTTGATCGAATGGAAGTGCTTCTTGTTGCAATAGACGTGTTCACAGGCATGTGGTGGCACCAATGCAATATGGGTGCCATCAATGTCTCCCATAACATGTGGGAGGCAACCAAATCCATACAAGTCAACCTTCACATTGGCTAAATCCCCATGTCTGGGGAACCTGGTATAGTTGTCATTGTGTTTCAGCATTGCTGATAGCATGTATTTAAAATACCACTGAACACAGGTTGTTACATACCACCAGCTATAGCCACCATATATTGAAATGACCCTGTGGCCAAAAACTGTTATACTGCCTTGAGTCTCCCAGTGGGTGGTATACATATTGGATTATTGTTTTGAGGCATCAGATCTGGCTCCAACTGATGACAGTGATTTTGGATTGTCTGCTTATTCAGACAGACTGCTTTATTATGTCATGTTCTTCCATGGTCTGGAGGTCTGGAAATGGATGGTAGACTGGAGGTTGTCACGTCCCCCCTCTCCCAGGAGGCCAATTTGAGGAATGAAATTAGTTGGACATTAGTCACTGTGTCCAGACCAGCATACCTGATGAGTAAGACCAGTCATGTGACATACTATTACTGTTAGAAATTGGGTCTCTAGTTGGCAGAGATATACACCCTAGGTCAAGTAGGGACCACAATCCTAGTCAGAGTAAGTCGCAGCCCAACACAAATTATCCTGTGCCCACTCTCTGGCAGCTTGGCACTGAGCAGTCAGGCTTAACTTAGAAGGGGATGTGTAAAGTATTTGTGGATTAAACCACACAGGTTTCGAAAAATAGATAATATTTATCTGAATGAAATAAGGTAAAAACAACAAAGATCCAATATGCAGAAGCTGAAATATCACTTTTAAAAGGTTTAAAAGATTCTCAATCCTTAAAAATAAACAGTTGTCTCTTTGTTACACACAGTACCTGGAATGCGTAAAAAATAACGACACACGGAGACCACAGAGGAGGAGATGCATGGAAAAATAAGGTGTTGTGTCAGTTTTTATGACGTGGCACAGACGATGCATCATTTCTTTCCATGCTGCAAGGGGTTTGCGTCATGTTTTGGCACGCAGTCTTGGTTCCTAACTGCGATGTGGGGATATTTTGACACCTAGGGACTATGCGTTAAAAATCCTTGATATGCTGGAAGTAGGAGCAGGTGCTGCATTAATCTGGTAGACACATCAAAGTGTCCATCACGAGGTAGGTGTTGCATCAAACATCCAGTCAGGAAGTCAGTGCTACGTCATTTTAGTCATTGGTGGGGTGATTTCTCAGCTGCAATGCAGGCTTTGTGTCAATTTAGGCAGGCTTTGCATCGAGTTTCGACACACAGTGAGTTTCTTCAAGAGGTGAAGTCTTTGTTAGCCCTGAGATTTCAGGAACAGGAGGCAAGCTCAATCCAAGCCCTTGGAGAGCACTTTTAGGGAAGGCAGAGTCCTTCCAGCAAAGTCAGAGGCCAACAGAGCAGCAGGGCAGTCCAGATGAGTTCTTTGGGCAGCCATGCATCTCCTCTGACAGGGTGCAGGTGTAGGTCCAGAAGTGTCTGAGTTGGTGAAGTCAGAGACCCAGTGTATGCACCCGAAAAGGCATTTGAAGTGGGGAGACTTCAAAAAGTGGTTATGAAGTGCACAAGTTCCCCCTTCAGTCCAGTCCTGTCTGTCAGGGTGCCAGTGAGGGGTTATCAGCCCATTGTGTGAGGTCAGGCCACTGGCCTTTGAAATGTAAGTGTCAGGCCCTCTCCCCTTCCAGCTCAGAAAGATCCATTTAGAATGTAGATGAATGCAGAAGTGACTGAGTGTCCTGTGTTTGTGGTTGTCTGGGTGAAATGCACAAGGGAACTGTCAACCAGCACAGACCAGACATTGATTGGAAACAGGCTGTAAGGCACATATGGTTTTAAGTGAAGAGAAATGCTCACTTTCTAAAAGTGGTATTTCTAAAATAGTAATATTAAAGCCAACCTCACCAATAAGCTAGATTTCCTATTTCCATTCTGGCCACAGTAAATATGACCATATTACCCATTTCAGATCAGAATCTACCACTCAAAAAGTATATGAGGGCTGTCGTAATGCTAGTCTATGAAAGGAGCAGGCCTCACAGTAGTGAAAAATGAATTTAGGAGTTTTTCACTACCAGGACATATAAAACACATATGTGCATGTCCTAAAACACATATGTGCATGTCCTGCCTTTTACCTACATAGCACCCTGCCCGATGGGTAACCTGGGCCTACCTTAGGGGTGACCTATATGTAGAAAAAGGGGAGTTTAAGACTTGGCAAGTACTTTTAAATGCCAAGTCAAAGTGGCAGTGAAACTGCACACACAGGCCTTGCAATGGCAGGCCTGAGACATGGTTAAGGGTCTACTTATGTATGTGGCACAATCAGTGCTGCAGGCCCACTAGTAGCATTTAATTTGTAGGCCCTGGGCACATGTAGTGCACTTTCCTAGGGACTTCTAAGAAAATCAAAGATACCAATTGGGGATGAACCACTGTTACCATGTTTAAGGGAGAGAGCATATGCACTTTAGAAGTAGTTAGCAGTGGTAAAGTGTGCAGAGTCCTAAAACTAGCAAAAACAGTGTCAGAAAAGTGGAGGGAGGGAGGCAAAAAGTTGGGGGGAACCACAGTAAGGCTTTCAGGTCTAACAATTACTGACTAGAAATACATTCCACCCATTAGAAATCAAAACTGTCTACTACACAAGATCCAGCTATGATCACCATGGTTGCCTAGATGTGTCTACAACATATATGTGCACGTACCACACCTATCTGCTCCTCTTGTGCCTCTTGGTATTGTAAAGCAGTTCGGACCCCTAAAAATACAGTCACAAGCGTGGTACAGTGCACCACGGTTATATGGCATCTGTGACCAGGAACGCACTACACAGCTGATTGTGCAGGAGAGTCTACATATCAAGGGAGCTTTACATCTGTTTAGATGTTTCCAACATTAATAAAGTCACCAGAACTGCAGTTTCAACTACCGAAATAGCAGATGTCTGACCTCTTTCATTGGACTTTAAGAACCTCCTGCCAGCGGCGAAAGTTGACAATACTGGGGCGGTTCCAAGCGCAGCAGACACAGCCATAGGTTAACGTTGCTGACTGTGATAATCGCGGCTTAATGGCTGTGCCTGTCGATGGTGAGGACCGCATGTGTGGTGTACATGTATGCCGTGGTTTGAAAAATACCTCACTCCCCTCCTTACATTGCTGCCATCAACACCTTCAGCTGCTGTGTCCTCTGGTAGAAATCTTGCCAGGCCAAGCAGGTGAAAGAGCCCCTATCTTCTATCCAGAGGAACAAGAGAAACTTGTAGAAGAGATCCTTCCTCTGTATAGTCAGCTTTATGGCTCACCAGAGGAACAGGTAAGTAACCTACATATACATTTGACTATGTTCAAAATCATCCTTTCCTTCCTCACAGGCTACAATGTGCCTCTGAGTCCCAATGAGTTATTTTGGTGCCTGTTGTCACAATCTGTGGTCTATACATAGGATGTATAGGTTGTGGATTATAAAGCCTGGTACTCTGAGTATTTCAAATGTTTATTTTGTTGTGTGATAAGCCCTAGGTTCTCCTTTTGTTGCATTCATATATCTATGTATGTAAGCTTTACAGCCAAACAATGATGTATTAGATGATCTGCTGATGGTAAAAAACACAGTACATATATTTGCGTTACAGAAGGAGCTGTGTATGTACACTGTTTGAGTCAGTCAAGGATGTTGTTAGCGATGTGTAAAGTCCCACAGATTACTCAGCCCAGATCGGGCCTGGGCATACTGTGTAATGAGACCAATATAAAACTCACTGAGCCCTTCAGAGTGCTACACAACCCTGAACTCACATATAGGATGGCCACAGGATGTACTGTCATGCTTGGAAGTGATGGAAATGTGCTATTCATGCAAGTTCGGTATGCTCAGCCCGCAGGGAGCAAAGCTGGTCAAAGTCTCAACTGTGGCATTGGGCCCCCTCTTTGTAGACCTTCTGATCCT